>NC_138752.1:11507304-12028915 GCF_965113315.1 Podarcis vaucheri
ATCGGGGATGATGGGAGTTGTAGTCCAACAACATCTGGAGGGCTATAAGTTTCCCTTCATTATGTTAATTGACAGCTGGTGATCTTTTTCCTTTAGAAAGCTTGCAGAGCAAATGAAATAAGGGAAATATTTTGCTGAATTAATATATGTTTGTCCCTGGAGAGTTTAACATTATCCCTATTACTCCAGTGTCCATTCAGTTCTTCATTAAAGTACAAAATGGAATCAGCCATATGTGTATAAAGGTATTTATGTGTTTATAGATATCTTTTATTTCATTTTATTAAAGGCAGAAGAAGAGAGAAATTATCATATCTTCTACCAGCTCTGTGCTTCTGCAACGTTACCTGAATTTAAAACTTTGCGGTTAGGTATGCATCCACATCTGCTCCATTTAATTATTCACATGACACGTTCCAAAGTAGCATTATTATGTTTTGAGTAATGGGTTTTAAATAATTGCTTAAGTTTGTATAAATATGCTTTTTGAAAATAGAGCACACTAAATTGCAAATCTATAAAGGTGAATGAAATTTCCTTCTGGGTGTGTTACATGCTGCTGATATATTTGAGCACATAGTGTTGTAGTTAGTATTATATTGCTTATTATGGCTACATTAAAACACAGTGAGGTAAAAACAAATAAACCCCTATTCTGTAACAGAAAATCTTTGTTTGAAACATTGCTTTAAATTTCCTTTTAAAACTTTAGTTGTTGCTGCCATTGTTATTACCATTGATTTATTAATTGCCTACTAAACCATCTTAAGGTAAATCTCAAGGTGATTTACATATAAAATAATTAAAAACAGTTAAAAGCACAAAACAAGAAGCACATTTAAAATAAGACCAAAATCCTAGCAAATGGACATTCTTGGTAAATACCTATTTATCCAGCTGGAAATTCCTGTTGGAACAAAGATGTTTTCAATAGCAGACACCTCTTGTATCTTGCCTTCAGCCTACGAAAGGGGGGTATAGATCCCTGTAATAGGTAAACAAAAGTTTGGCTTATCAGTTTTACTTGAACACAGCATTATTCATTTTGCTGGGTTTTTTTTAGTCTTTTAAGAGTTACAACATCTTTGTGGAATGCATTTCTTCTTTGTATGTAAAGAAACTTTTGCTTGCTTTTTTATATTAGGAAATGCAAGCTATTTTCACTATACAAAGCAAGGAGGCAGTCCAGTCATTGATGGAATTGATGATGCTAAGGAGATGATGAACACCAGGCGGGCTTGCACTTTGTTGGGTAAGTCCTGGAAGCACATGAGTTTCTTCAGGACTTTGAAATGGGGGCTACCTTGCCTAGTAGTACATTATTACCCACAGCATTAATTTTTAAAAGGTGAACACTTACAAACTGCTGTGCTTCACCATGCCAGTGGCATACAAGCTATTGGATGCTTCAGTTGATATGCATTGAGAAGCCACAGGGGATGTATTTTAAGTAAGTTTGAGCATTTCTTCCTTTTTATTGGGTAATTAAAATACCTCTTTATGAAGCATGAATTGCTGAACCAGGTTGTGGCAGGCTCTGTCTGTCTGTCTATCTGTCTGTCTATCTATCTATCTATCATCTATCTATCATCTATCTATCTATCTATCATCTATCTATCTATCTATCTAATTTGTACACCACCCTTCATCCAAAGATCACAGAGTGGTTTACAACATATTTATTGGAAAGCTTATTATCCCAGCTCTTCATACAAAGGTTCAGGGCAGCTTCCAGCATAACCAGCACAATCCTGTATGTTTTTGCACCACAGAATTCACTGGGGCTTTCACTCAAGTAAGTGGGAGTAGAATTGGAGCACAAAACAGTATTTAGTAATAAACAGAAGAAATAGAGACAAATCTTTTTCAGGCATTTGGCTAACCTAGGGATATAGAACCTTGGGCCCTAGAGAAGTTGTTGGACTACAACTCCGATAAACCCCATCCAGCATGGACAGTGGTCAAGGATGATGGGAGTCGAGCAACAGGTTCCCCATCCTTGTTCTGATTATCCTTTCTTGAATTCATTCTAGTATGTGTGTTTAGACTAGGCAGTGTTTCCCAACCTTGGGCCTCCAGCTGTTTTTGGACTACAACTCCCATCATCCCTAGCTAGCAAGACCAGTGGTCAGGGATGATGGGAATTGTAGTTCAAAAACAGCTGGAGGCCCAAGGTTGGGAAACACTGGACTAGAGACCCGTAGCCAATGATTTAGTTAGTTCAAATCCATCTGTATAATTCAGCCTCTCCCTATTTCTTGGCCTACCTGTCCTCTGTTTCTTGGGCTGTAATCCCATGTTTCCGAAAGCAACCTTGTCCGCTTCCTTCCTAAGAAGCGCATACAGCCCTTCCTCTTCTTTCATTCTGTGTGTCCACATTCCTGACAGGTTTACCATGAACAGTGAAAATATTTGTGACATAAATGGCATCACAGCAAGCCGGCCAATGAGAGACAGGTGACAGACACAGTGTTGTGAGCAATTTGGCCAATTTTATGTATGTACTTTAGTACCTGATAGTCATATCTTCCTTTCCAAACCTCTCGTATTTTAATTAGCTTTCAGACTTACTTATTGTATTTCTGGTTATGAGTAAACAAGTTTTGTACTTTTTGTGTTGAGTTTTAATGTCTCTTCTCTCTGTTGTCATGCTGGCTTGCTCTTAAGATCTTCAGGGGACCCTTCTTTTAGTTGCATTTTCTTTTTAAAAAGTTAACATCTTTTTTATCATACAGGGCCTGGTCTTTAATTTAGGCATTTAATAAATGTAAGACAGTGTTCTGGGCTCTACATGTTAACTGGGGAATACACATGTACAGTGGAACCTTGGTTTTCGAACATAATCCGTTCCAGAAGACCGTTTGACTTCCAAAATGTTTGAAAACCAAAGCATGCATTTCCGGAAGCATTTACTTATGGAAAACTCGATACGGAAGCCGCGTGGCCCATTCAATTTCCAAAAATCGTTCGAAAACCAAAACATTCGACTTCTGAGGTATTCGAAAACCTAGTAGATTTATGCAGCTGGTTTTTTTATGTGGTAAAATTCCCTTAAAAAATTTAAGGTAAACATAGAAAAGTAATATTCTCATATATATTGAACCCTGTCAGGGTGTTCTGATATATAATATGGGTGTAGCAAGAAATTAAGGCAATTCTCTGAGTAATTAACAACTGAGAAGTTATTGCAACACCTTCAGTTTGCACAACAACTTGCAACAGTGTTGCGTCACCTGTCGCCCAGCATCTGTTGTTGGACCCCACCAGCACAGATGGCATGGCCAGTGGCCCACTCAGATGGGAGCTGTGGTCCAGTGAGATCTGAAGGACCACAGGTTTCCCATCTTGGCGCTAAATGTGCATTTCAAGATAGTAGCTGATGCGAAAGGAGATAATATCTCACTATACAAATCTCCTTAGGGAGGCTTTTTTACTGATGAGATGCCAGCAGATATTCACTGAGGATTGAGTCTGAATGACATTTTCTCCACACAATGGCTAGTACTTTTTTGTTGACCTTGTCATCCTTGTTCAGATGCTTAATTGGACATGGCTTAATCGGACATTTGCATTTTAATCTCAGCAAAAGGAATACTGATTTCTTTTCTCTCCCCCACTCCCACCCAATATGATAGGTATTGTTGATTCCTGTCAGATGGGAATATTTCAGATCCTTGCTGCTATTCTTCACCTGGGCAATGTTGCATTCACATCTCGAGATGCTGACAGCTGTACAATACCAGTAAGTTCCAAATAAGTTCAAAGCAGTAAACACTGTAACATTTCTAATCTTCTTGGCCTGTTTTTGGGTCAGCGTGCCGAACCTGGAAAAATGCAACCGATTTCTGTTTCCCCACTGCCTTTACCTTCTTCTACATCTTCCTTCACACTGGCTCATGATAAAATGTCACAGTTCACATCTTTTAAGGAGCTATGTCAATATGTCTTGTTTGCAAGAGCATTGCATGAAATCGTTCTTTGTCTACCAGCACTGCCTGTGAAGGAAAACATTTTGCCATACATTAGGAAGTTGTGCAGAAATGTACTTTTCTTTGTGCAAGGCTGGCCTCAGCCAAGTACAAAAGTAACATTGTTTTGCTCTCTGGTAGTCCATAGACATGTGAGAGTAGGGTTAAGGAGGGTGGGCAGGTCCCAGGACAATTGTAATGGTATCAACTTGTAGGGCTGGCTTCAAGTGCCCCACATGATTGGGAACCTGACATGAGACCCCTGGACTTTATCCTGTGAGAAGGTCATCTTGCTGAGGAAGTAGGGTGCATTGAATTTTTCAACTTTCAGATTCAAAAAAATCAAAAGTTGCTCAAAAGTTGTAACATGGCTTGGAAATTCAAGATAATAGGTAAAATGTGCGCAAAATAGCATAGAAATCATTAAATATGCTTGCCAAGTATTTGTACTTATATTCAGTTGTACCTTGGAATTCGAATGGAATCCATTCCGGAAGTCCGTTCGACTTCCAAAACATTCGGAAACCAAAGCGCGGATTCTGATTGGGCCAATCGGAAGCCCCATTGGACATTCGGGTTCCAAAGAACGTTTGCAAACCGGAACACTCACTTCCGGGTTTGCAGCATTCGAGAGCCAAAGCATCCAAGTACTAAGGCGTTCGGGATCCAAGGTACAACTGTATTTTTATTACTATTGTTTGTTTATGTAGCATTCCCTGACATTTTCCAGAAGGTAAATTTAAAATTATTTGGTTTTGTGAAAGCAGTTTGCGTGCTTCTTCATCAGACATAGACTTGCCAAGCTAAATGTTGTCCAATAGTAAAAATAATCGCAGATTTGAATTCATGACACCCAAAAACATAGTTTTAAGACCCCTCAGTGAAGCAATGTGCAAAAAATAAGTTTCACTACCTAAAATGACACACCCTATGAGGGAGGGGGGACCCAGGAAAGATGTCTTGTCCAAGGGCCCACCAAAAACTGAAGCCAATGCTATCAATCTCTTAAGCCGAACTTTCTATGCATTCTCTAAAAGCAGGGATTGAAGTTAATATGAGATATTTCTTAAAGCCTTCTCACCGCAAATCTAGAAAATGGTAGAAGGGTTTCTGCTTGCTTGGGGAGCATTAATGCATGCATTGTCAATGGTCAATAATACTTTCAAATCTAAGGAGATTATTGTCCTTGTAGGCCAAACATGAACCCCTCACCATCTTCTGTGATCTCATGGGAGTAGAATATGAACAGATGGCTCACTGGCTCTGCCACAGGAAGCTTGCTACTGCCACAGAGACCTACATCAAACCAATTTCCAAACTGCAGGCCATAAATGCCAGGGATGCTCTTGCAAAACATGTATATGCTAGTCTGTTTAACTGGATTGTCGATCATGTGAACGAAGCTCTTCATTCCACCATGAAACAACATTCTTTTATTGGCGTATTGGACATCTATGGGTGAGTTTCCCCTGAGTAGCTTGATGTAACAAAATGTAACAAAATGAAAAGTAAAAAACCAAACAACCCAAAGAAAAATACATAATATAACAATATAAGTTGGGTATGGGTATTATTGCCCAAGCTGCTAACATCAGTATTTTAGAAGTATGGCAGTTTGTGTACGTCAACCCACTCTTGTACTATGATGACATTATTTTTATCTTTTTTACATTTACTCCTTTAATTTATGCTGGTGGTTGTCTTTGGTTTTTCCCCAGGTTTGAAACCTTTGAAATAAACAGCTTTGAACAGTTCTGTATAAACTATGCCAATGAGAAACTGCAGCAACAGTTCAATATGGTAAGTGAGAAGCAAGTTTTTCTGTGCTTCGAACCACTAATGGTCCATTTTGATAGCTAGATCCTCTGTGTGGCACTGAACTTCTCTTAAGAGCATGTACTCATCAGTTTCCTGGGATAGGTCCTAGTGACAGCTGGTGGAGTCTTCATTTTATCTTTCCCTAATTAGAGTTCTACTTCTTTTTGTTTTGTTTCTCCTACCTTGGTCCTTCTTGAGTGAGATAGTAATTTTAATCAAAATATTCCTTGGGATAGCTGGACAGACACACCAATAAGGTTAACCAGATTACTTGCAAGTTGGATGTCAGCAGCCTGTTAAGCAGTAGACAGGAGTCTCCTGATTAGTAGGTTCACTGGTGGGTAATACAGCATTTCCCCCACCAATGGGTCAGGGTGAGAAGGAGGCAGACCAGTCCTTGCACTTCATCAAATACGCTGGTGGGACTCCAATCTGTAAGACAGCAAACTGTACCTGCCCATTGCTTACATATCCACCCATCATTTTATTTTATGCCGCCTTTCCATAGTTCAAACCATGCTCAAAGCACCTTTCAAGATGAAAAATAATAATAATCGCAATGTAACAAAAGTACCGCATTTTTCGCTGTATAGGACGCACCTTTTTCCTTCAAAAATGAAGGGGAAATGTGTGTGCGTCCTATGGAGCGAAGACGCCATAGCCCCGCGACCCTCTCTATATGCACGGCTATAGAGGCTCCTGCCATAGCCGCTCTCCCAGCTGGAGAGGTGACGCGCGGCTATGGCAGGAGCCTCTCCGCTGTGCCTTTCCGCTGCTCCCTGACCTGCTCTTTGGGGCTGGTGGTGGGTTTCCCCCCACCAGCCCCAAAGAGCAGGTCGAAAGGAACCTGAAGCCTGGAGAGCGAGAGGGGTCAGTGCACACCAACCCCTCTCGCTCTCCAGGCTTCCAAGGTAGCCGCCTGAACGCACCTTAAACGGCACCTTGTTTTAGAGCGGGAAAACAAGAGGGGGAAAGTTCTCCCCCTCTCTGTGCAGCGCCTCCTGCCGCTTCACTGAAGGGGCGCTGGGCAGAGAGGGGGAGATTTTTTTTTCTTGTTCTCCCCCCTCTAAAACAAAGTGCGTCCTATTGTCCGGTGCGTCCTATGGTGCGAAACATACGGTAGTCATAAACAATAAAACACCAGTGAATACACAACCAAGTTGAACAACATCCAACTTGCTATGCTGAAGTCATGCCCACACCACTCCTTTATAACAGGAGTCTGGGTATGGGGATCATCATTTGCTGGATCAACATCTTACCTTGCAGAGCCATGTCTGGCAAGCTGCTGTGCCTTCAACCCTTGCCTTGCTTGTGTCATGTACTGATTTGAGCATTAACGTTTTTGGCAGGAAACATAATCCGATCCCTTCATCCAGTGAGAGCCAGGACAGTTCCCTCACTATCGTTTGTTATTTAGTTTTATATAGATTTTATACTTAGTACTTGGGAAACTTTAGGTGCTTTACAAATTACGTGGTGAGGGGATGGTGATGATTATGATACTGATGAGAAGGATAAAAGCTTGGGGCATTGTCTATTTCTAAGCTTCTTATTCTGTCTACCTTATTTTATAATTTTCTTGCTGCCTTCCCCATACTAAAAGACATATTAATTTTGAACACGTTGTACAGATTCATTTGTCCACTTTGATCTGTACTTAGAAAATGGTGGGTTCAGTTTTAATTTGTGAGCCATTTAGTTAAATGTTTTGGGACGAAAACAATGAACTTTCTCTATTTACTGCTTCCCCTTCCTCTTATAGCATGTCTTTAAACTGGAGCAAGAAGAATATATGAGGGAACAAATTCCGTGGACCTTGATTGATTTCTATGATAATCAGCCCTGCATTAACCTCATAGAGGCCAAACTGGGTATTTTGGATTTGCTAGATGAAGAGTGTAAGGTAGGAGTTCATCAGATCTCACCTTTATGTTGCATCAAGTTCTGTTGGTTTCCAGCTTCCTCTGTTGACTGTCTTAGTGCAAAACACTCTGCCAAAATGTGTGATAGACTTTAAACAAAACATTCATGCAGTTTGAGTACTCCTGTTTCACTCTTCCTTTCCTTCAACTGGGAGCAGCAAACCATAAATCTTGGCTTAGCATCATGCCAGAAACAGCACTTCTGCTTCGTTTCTCTCCAAACCATGATGTCAAGCCAGTGTACCACACACCTTGGTTTAGTGTCGCGTGCAAAGCATGGGTTATATCCAACTTAAATCCTACTCATTGCAGACCCACTGAAAGGAATGGATCTGAGTTAGCTGCATCCATTAAGTTGTGTTCATTTTATTTCAGTGGGTCTGCTCTCAGTAGGACTAACATTAGATATTACCCTGTGAATGCTGTTTTAAGGTGGAGGAAGAGAGAGGATCTCTGCCATGTCAATGTTCCTATGTTAAGTCATTATTTGTTTGATACTATTATTTTCATCTAGACTCAAAGCATGCCAATGTGTAAAGGAGTCTTAGATTACAAGACTATAAATGCCCTCTCTTAGGAGGAAGCCCCATGCAGTTCAGTGGGGCTTATTTGTGAGTAAATATTGAAGATTGGATGAAAGCTCTTTCAGGTGCACAAACATAGCCCCTGTGGGGCAGGGACAGTGTCCAGTTTTCACATCATGTTGAGCATTAAATTTGATGAGTTTCCCCACCCCCACATAGCTTTTGTCCTCTTGCTCATATGGATAAGAAATGTAGTGTGTGAATCAGTCCAGCCTCAGCCACTTCTTGAGGGGCTTAATTATTTTCTATTTCGTTATTTTTATTGGAGCCTAACCCCAAAACAAGACTGGGAGTGGGTAACTCCTACGAATATGTAAAGTAGTACAGTGGTACCTCGGGTTACATACGCTTCAGGTTACATATGCTTCAGGTTACAGTCTCCGCTAACCCAGAAATAGTACCTCGGGTTAAGAACTTTGCTTCAGGATGAGAACAGAAATCGTGCTCCGGTGGCGCAGCGGCAGCAGAAGGCCCCATTAGCTATAATAATAATAATAATTTATTATTTGTACCCCGCCCATCTGGCTGGGTTTCCCCAGCCGCTCTGGGCGGCTTCCAGCTAAAGTGGTGCTTCAGGTTAAGAACAGTTTCAGGTTAAGAACAGACCTCCAGAACGAATTAAGTACTTAACCCAAGGTACCACTGTATGCAAATGAGGTATTTAAAGGAGTATTCTTAGAAACTGATGGCCCATACATTTGTGGCCAACAATACTGTGAACCATTAACTGCATCCTGTTTCTTTGAGTGGCTCAAATTCAGGTGAATTTTAAGTGCCAAAACAACATTTTCCATTTCAGTTGTAGAGTAGCTTTCCTTGTTTCATTTTTTCATAATAAATCAGGATGGTTAAAACCTATCTGTTCGTTTTATCTCTCCGTTCACTAGATGCCTAAAGGTTCAGATAATAGTTGGGCCCAGAAATTATACAATACTCACTTGAACAAGTCTGTTCTCTTTGAAAAACCCCGTATGTCAAACAAAGCATTTATCATCCAACACTTTGCAGATAAGGTAAGGGTTTCTGTGTTCTGCCTGATTTGGTAAACCTATTTGCTTGCGATGTTCTTGCACTTATCCATTCTGGAGTAATCAGTGGGAAAAATTCCGTATGATCCGCAGCCCCAGACACTGAGATAACTAAAAATAAATAAAAATGGTGGTTCTTACATGGGCTTAACAGGATTCTGCCTGTGAACTATTTCTAGCTGTATTTAAAAATGTCCTGTGGGCTTTTTTTAGTAGCAGTTCATTGAAGGATTTTAAATTTGAGATTGAGCCAGCCAATCTTTTAGTGACTGAGTAACAAATTAAGACACTTCAGATGGTGATCTTTAATTTGTTCACAGTGTGGCCGCCAGGTTAATTACATGCAAAATTGTTTCTGGATAGATGTATTCATCTGTAGCCTGTTTTCACATAGCATGGTCTGTTCACAAAGTGCGTTGGAAATATATTGGTGAAGTTTGCCTTTGTGTATGTTAAGACATAGGAAAGTGATATAGTCAAGTCTCAGAATCATCATTCCGTGCCTTTAAGTTCATTAAAGGTGTAAAATATCACAATAGCAAGAACAGTGATTTTTAATACATATTTTTTTCTAGATTTTGAGGTTGCAGGATGTATTTTTGCTTAGGTATATTAATCCTTCTGAATTTTCATTTTTTGTCTTGTAAAATTAGATATTTTGTACTTCCAGGTGGAGTACCAGTGTGAAGGATTTTTGGAAAAAAACAAAGATACTGTCTATGAAGAGCAGATCAAAGTTCTAAAATCAAGTAAGGTTAGTATTGAGATTCCCCCCCTCCCCAGTACTAAAGGTTGAGTTCCAGATGATTTTAGCCCACTGAAATTAGATATTAATTTTATCCATTGATTTGACTCGGAGTAACATTGAATCCCCTCTCCCCTGAAACTAGCGTTTGTCTGATGATTTGTGCCTCGTGACGTGCCATTTGTACTTTATATATCCTCAACCCAAAAGCCTGTTTTTAAATTTATTACATGAACTTTGTGTAATCAAGTCTAATTGCCCTCCGGGTTGAACAACATACCTTCTAGTTGTTAAAACAATGTAACTTTAAGAACTGCTGCATTGGCTTGTTTTCTCTTCTCTTCCCTTCCCTTTTCCCATTTGTGTCATAGCTTTTAAATCGTAAGCATGTCGTCTTATTTTTCAATCTGTGTACGACACTTAAAAAATGTTAGGCACTTCATAGATGATTGATGATGGTGATAATTGACGAAGGTATTCTGTTTTTAAAGCTAGTTGTACCAAGTATGTTTAACATTTGCATTTTAAAATATGTGTACAAAAGCAATTTGACTTTGGTAATGCAGGCTGTAATTCTATGCACACATATTAGGGAGCAACCATTTAAGCTGCTCCCTAATATTTAAACCATTTTTTAGGATTGTGTTTACAGAAATGTCACAGTGAGTAGGCAGTTATTCATGTTTGGCTGTATGTATTCGTTTTTTTATTTATAATCTCTCTGCCTTGTTTTTCACTATACATCTTCCCCAGAAGGTAATCCTAAAACCTAATGCATTGCTAAAAAATTCGAACACCTAAGGTGTGTCTAGACTAGCAGTATATATGTAGTTCTGCATTTATTTATTTTAAGCAATGTGATACAGGCTGAGTGATATCCTCTTTATTCCTATTTATTACTGCATTTCTGGATTTCCCCCATATGAAAATATTTACCTTTCCTTTGATGGGTCTGGACAATCAAAACATTCCGCCTCCTTCTTTGCCATTGTCCTGCTCCATCTGCCATTATCAGAATATTTCTCTTTAAGCAGAAGTTCTGGTGAACTTGCACCCATTCACCTAGAACTGCTTATTTCTTATAGCAGAAGCCAAATGCATCTCCACCTGAGAGCAAGAGATTAAAGGAAATGCAATTAAATGCTACAAAAGTGCTAGTCTGGATGCAGTCTTGGGGCGCCATCCTGCATGTTAAGTGTGCGCAAGGCCCTTTGACTTCACTTGGGCTGCACTTGAACTGTCTACACTTTTGCTGCCTTGGTTTCCATGAGCACAACAGCAGGTATGGGGAATTTCTGGCCCTCCAGAGGTTGCTGAACCACAGCTCCCATCAACTCTGGTTGTTCGCTTCACTTTCTGGTATTGGTGGGAACAGCAGTTCAACCACATCTGGAGGGCCAAAGATTTCCTACACCCAGGGGCAGAGGAAGGGGGGCGGTGGGGGCGGCTCGCTCCGGGTGTCATCATTGAGGGGGGGTGACATTCAGCGTGCTGCCCGCCCACGACTCCCAAGACTACACTGAGCCGTTGGGGGAAGGGGCAGAGCTGTGCTGCCTTGCTGGCGGCTGTAATGGCCTGGGATTTGGACTCGGGTGCTGAACCTGAGGAATCCTAGCCTGCACAGGATTCGCTGCCTCCAGACCCAGCTGAGCCGGGGCTGGGGCTTGAGCCTGAAGGGTCCTCACCTGTGCTGGATCCTCAGGTGCAGGCATCAGCTGAGTCTGCACTGGCGCCTGAGGTGTTGGAGGACCCATTGCCTGCAGGTGCCCCACTCTCAGCCCCGTCAGGAGAAGCTGAAGTTGCCTCTGGGTCTGGTAACCCTCCAGCCTCTCCCGAGCTGCAGAGGCTCAGGGCAGAGAGGCGGAGGGAACTAAGTTCCCGCAGGAGGAGTGCTCGCCTTAAGGCCAGGAGAGGCAAATCACCTGAGAATCGGGGCCGCCCTATGCCTCGGGGCAGATAAAAGCCAGCCAGCCCCAGTCCCAGGTTGTGGGAGCAACTTCGTTGGTTGTCAGTTCCTGCCTGCACCCTGTCCTGCTTTCCTGCTGGAGCTCCTGACCTCACCTGACTCCCTGCCCTGCACCCAGCTTCAACTTCTACGGACTGCCTCCCTATTGCACCTTTGACCTCGGACTGGACTCGGACCTTGCCTCTCGGTTAGCCCACGGGACCAGCACAGCGGCGTTCCCCCCTTCTTCCTTCGTTTTGACAGTTCAGGGGAGGCTTGGGAGTCACGGGCGTGCGGCATGCTGTTGCCCCCCACTCCTGGGCTGTGTCCTGGGGTGGGGGTGGGGAGTCTCCCCCAAGCTGTCAAAAGGAAGAGGGAAGGGAGGAAGGCTGCTGGCAAAGCGGTGTGGCTTCCTCCCCCCTCCCCCCAGGAAGCAGCCCACCATGGGCGGTTTGCTCCACCCCCCATAGATGGCTTGCTCGCCTCCATGGGCATCTCGCCCCCTGGGATGCTTGCCCCGCCCCTTGGCCCCACCCCCTGGTGCACAGCTTGTGCGCCGTTCCGGGTGCCAGAGCATCTAGCTACGCCTCTGCCTCTGCCTACACCTGCACTATAGCGATGTGAAACTGACAGTTGTGCAAGTGAAAATGGTCCTATTGCCAAGCACAGGGCAAACAAGCTTCCCTGAATTCAGTTATATTAACTAACGGTAAGTGTTTTGTTTTTGTTTTTTTAAAAAGAAAACTGAGCTCCAATCCCTGCTTGCTTGCTTGCTTTCCTTTTTTATTGTCATCTGGCTTTAAATGGAAAGATATGTTCTAATATTTTGACTGCTAGCAACTCGGCTGCAATATTGCTTGACCTGGGGTGTGAGCATTGGTTTGTTTCCTCTAAACTGACATGTTGTCGTTGGCCTGTTCTGTAGTCTTTTGCTATTCGGTTCCTCCTCAATCCCCTTCAGTTATAGAATGCTATCCCATGCTACAGTGATGGCTCCATTATATCCCATAGACTGCAGTGAAAGGGATATATGCCCTACTGCCCAGAAGTGGGAGAAATTGGAATATCAATTTTGACAGCTTTAGAACTGTGCAGTTAAGCATCACTGTAGCACCACTCCTGGCTATAGCGATTTCAGCACATTGCATCAGTGGTGATGCCTCTGGTTTTTTTGTGGGCTATGTGATGCCTCACTTGTTATTTTATGCCCTCCCAGTCACTCTGTAGCCTGGTGCAAACATAATGTTCCTGACCTCTAAATCATAGCTGAGAAATTCGATATGTTGCATCATTACCAGCCACTTGAAATCAAGTAAATGCAACTGGATAGCAATAAATCATTTTGAGATTTGAGAAATTTTAGAGGAAGCAATTAGCAGATGGAATCAAATAAATAAACTGTTTCCATTAGCATGCTTACTTAAACTTTTCATTCCTTACATAAGTTTTCAAATTGGCAGCTGGAAAGTGGCAATGCTTCGGAAGTGCCACGATAAGCTACTCCTTCCTATTTCCTTTTGGTTCTCCCTTTTTATTGCATTTCCCTTGGGAAAGCCCTTCTCTTTCTAATCTAGAGGTGTGCTTTTTCTCCCCTGTTTCTGAACCAGTTTAAGATGCTGCCTGAGCTCTTTCGGGAGGAGAAGCCCATCAGCCCCACAACAGCAACACCTTCAGGCCGTACGCCGTTGTCTCGTGCGGCTGTAAAACCATCAAAGTCTAAAACGGCCCAAACAAGCAAGGAACATAAGAAAACAGTGGGCCATCAGGTGGGTGGATTTTGTTGCTATGCTATTCATTCAGGGACACCCCATCAGATAACAGGGCAGGAAGAGGGAAGAGTCCCTGTAAGCGTTTGTGGAGAAATGCTGTTGACCTTCTAAAAATAAAAAAGAGAGCTTTGTGGGTTATTAGCCAGTACAAGCACACACTAAATTCTCATTAAAAACCAAAAACATTAAGAACCAGGGTGTATGACTTCCTGGAATATTGAAGTAAACTCTGAGCAAATCTATCCAATCAATTTAAAAGATGCAGATCATCTTTTTTTGTGTGTAAATGGATAGTATTACATTATTCATACATTTTGTTAAATAAAATAGTAAATTTTGATGCTTTTAAATCTCGTTTTAGTTTACTGCTTATTTTAGTTGTTTTTAATTACTACTTTTCTGTTTGTATCAATAATTGTATTATTCCTTGTAAAGTATATAAATTTCTTTAAACAATAAATACAAAAAATAATAATTAGTGGCATGACTTGTCTTTGCCTGATATTCTTAGATATTATTGGGCTGAGAAGGTTCAACTTGCAGAATTTGCTCAAAAATCAGAATGCTGCTGTGTCTTTCCCCCCCTTCAATTTCTCCCTTTTCATTTCTTTCCTATAGTTCAGAAATTCTCTGCATCTTCTGATGGAGACCCTAAATGCCACAACTCCTCACTACGTGCGGTGTATTAAGCCAAATGATTTCAAGTTCCCATTTATGTAAGTTGTTTTGCGCATAGCATCTAAAATGCAGTACTTGCTGCTCAAAATTACAGAGAGAAAACCTATATATTTTCTCTGCTACTTGTTTTGGATGAAATCGGAAGTCTTCATGTGCTTGCTCATTTCATTAGATGCAGCTAAATGTTATCTTCTCAAACATTAAAGCTGTTTCCCATGTTATGATGAAACATGGGAAGGGTACATATTCCATGCAGTGGCGTAGCGTGGTGGGTGCAAGGGGGGCCGGCCGCACCGGGCGCAACATCTGGGGGTTAGGGTTAGGGGGCGCAAATCCACGGGTTAGGGGGCGCAAATCCACGGGTTAGGGGGCGCAAATTACTTGCCTTGCCCCGGGTGCTGACAACCCACGCTACGCCACTGATTCCATGAGTGCTTTTTGGACACATTGAAGAAGAAAATCTGGAAGCTACTTGCAGATTGGCCAAGATAGAACTAGGAATCCCCTTTAGTATTTTGATTTTTCATATCATGTGACTTATGGGAGTACTTTTTGGCAAGTAAACATTACAACACATTAAAGAGAACGCACAAGCATTAAGTCAACCGTACAGTTGTAGGAAACACCTGTAGAATCTTCTCAAAGTTTCTGCCTCAAATTAGCAATATTTTCATCTCTAGGTTTGATGAAAAGCGGACTGTGCAGCAGCTCAGAGCTTGTGGTGTGCTGGAAACAATTCGAATCAGTGCAGCTGGCTTCCCTTCCAGGTGAGCCTGCTGATGTTGTGATGTTTTGCTTGAATACAATATATACACAGGTAACTTTTTGTTTGCCTAACTCTGCTGCTTCTTGAAACCAGGTGGACCTATCAAGAATTTTTCAGTCGCTATCGTGTGCTGATGAAGCAGAAAGATGTCCTCAGTGACAGGAAGCAGACATGTAAAAATGTCCTGGAGAAACTTATTCTGGTAGTAGACTTTTATGGTGCTTGTTGTCTGTAAAGCGTGCTGAGCTTGCAAAATTATTAGGGTGTTGGTTGGATCTGTTTCATTTAACAGAATAATCATGCTAGTGGCTGAGTGGTGTAGGGCAACAGAATAAGCCCCATATGGCTTTGCAAAGATGACTTCTTCCCTTTGGTTGAGCAAAGATGGCTTCCACTCCTTGTTTGAGCTTTCCCCTACACAGTATCCATATTGGTTTTCCATTTACATCAACACTCATGGCAGCTTTCTTTCTTTAAGATTCTTATAGTCCACTTTTCAGGCTTAATGGTACCAGTACACCTATTATTTCGGAAATTTTCATTCTTACCTCTTCTCAAATTTGTACATGAGATTATTCTTGAGTAGCCCTCTGGTGGCGGTTCAGGGAAGGAGCAGTTACCAGGAGTGAGATTATGGACAGCTCTCCTGGCCGCCTTTGCTCTCACCTTCCCATAGGGCAAGGGAGCTGTCAGATGATCGCCCTGGGATGGCAATTGAGAACATTGTTCTTTTGGTGAATACCTTCAAGCACTGTAAATAACACGATCCAGGATTTTCCTGGCATATTAAAGTAACCTTTGTGGCTCAGAATAAAGCCACAGTCCATGTACTATTCCCCCTTCAAATCTCACAATGTTTTAATTACTTTGCTTTTACATGGCTGGCTACAAGCTAAAAACAACAGGATTTTATATGCTTTTGCTCCTTTCATTTAACCTGATTTTCAGCATGTCCTTTCACGGTGTATAGAAGGGGAGGCTGCCCCCCAAAAAGGATTTTTCTGGCTCCCAAGGCTCCCCCATTGTCATAATAATAATAATAATAATAATAATAATAATAATAATGGTGTTTTTTAAGCATTCCCATGGGTCTCCTGCCTGGATCTCATGATTCCAAAAGGTTTTTGCGGCCCCCCAAACCCTCTTCCCATTTGCCTTTTTTAAAAAAGAAAAGAAAAGAAAGAAAACAATTTACTGAATTTCATAATTAACAATTAAAACAATGTAAATCAGTGTAGGCTAGCTGATGGGAAAGTCTTTTGGGAGGCAGCCTTGAGGATTGTAGTTCTTGCCACACTCACTTCAAACTTTAGCCACTCCCACTTTGACATGTACGGTAAAAAGGTAAAGGACCCATGGACGGTTAAGTCCAGTCGAAGGCGGCTATGGGGTTGCGGCACTCATCATCGGCACTCAGGCCGAGGGAGCTGGCGTTTGTCCACAGACAACTTTCCAGGTCATGTGACCAGCATGACTATACCGCTTCTGGTGTAACGGAACACTGTGACTGAAACCAGAGCGCATGGAAACACCATTTACCTTCCCACCACAGTGATACCTATTTATCTACTTGCATTGGTGTGGTTTTGATTTGCTAGGTTGGCAGGAGCTGGGACAGAGCAACAGGAGCTCACCCCATAGTGTGGATTCGAACCACTGACCTGATTGGCAAGCCCAAGAGGCTCAGTGGTTTAGACCACAGCGCCACCCGCTTCCGTGACTTCCAGGGGTCAACGTGTCCCTTTGTCTCAAAAGATTAGCCACCCCTGATTTAGAGGATGCCTGTTGCCTCTTTACCAATTCTGCTGTCATTGAGTCTTGCTGTTATTATTAATCCTTTGTCACTTTCGGTCTGGCGCTGATTGTACATTTCTTCTGAAAACAGGATAAGGATAAGTACCAGTTTGGGAAGACAAAAATATTTTTCCGGGCTGGTCAAGTAGCTTACTTGGAAAAAATAAGGGCCGATAAACTGAGAGCTGCATGCATCCGCATCCAAAAGACCATCAGAGGATGGTTGTTGCGAAAGAAATACCTGCGCATGAGGAAGGCAGCCATCACCATTCAGAGATATGTCCGAGGGTACCAGGCAAGATGGTAAGCTGACCCCTGAGAAAAGCCTGGGTTGCTTTAAACATAAAACTCAACTGAACCTTCCGTTTTTCCTGTACAGTGGAACCTTGGTTCTCAAACTTAATCTGCTCGAGAAGTCCGTTCCAAAACTAAAGCGTTCCAAAACTAAGGTGTGCTTTCCCGTAGAAAGTAATGCAAAATGGATTAATCCATTCCACACTTTTAACAACCCCTAAAACAGCGATTTAACATGAATTTTACTATCAAACGAGAACATTGATCCATAAAATAAAAGCAATAAACAATGTACTGCAGTCACATCATCAATCAACCAGTAACTGAACTGGGTTCCAAACAGTCGCAAAAACAAAATGAAAAGAGCCACAAAAACAAAACCGCAAAATAAATAGCAACAGCAGACAGACCTCAGCATAACACTCAAAACAGAAGCATGGCACTCAAAACAGAGCACGTTTGGCTTCCAAAAAAAGTTCGCAAACCGGAACACTTCTGGTTTTGCAGTGTTTGCGTTCCAAGTTTTTTGAGTACCAAGGCGTTGAGAACCAGGGTACCACTGTACTGATCATTATGTTATAAGACCCAACTTGATAAACTTCCTGTTTTGCTTTCTGCCTGTGATTGCAAGGGGGGTATATCATGTATCCAACTGTACTATAATAGTGTATAGTGAGATACATTTGGCTTGGTGGGTCACAGGTTAACTGAGCATGATGATGTAGATTGTAAAGAACAGATTGTGGAGGATGCGTATCCGTGACCACCAGCATGTCAAGTGGGGCCTGAAAGAAAATGTTAAGTGCTACTGTTGAGGATTCCAGTTATTCCATTTCCCACCCAAAGGGTGCTCATCAATGGTTCCTCTTCATCCTGGAGAAGAGTGACTAGTGGGGTGCCACAGGGTTCTGTCTTGGGCCCGGTCTTATTCAACATCTTTATCAACGACTTGGATGATGGACTCAAGGGCATCCTGATCAAATTTGCAGATGACACCAAACTGGGAGGGGTGGCTAATACCCCAGAGGACAGGATCACACTTCAAAACGACCTTGACAGATTAGAGAACTGGGCCAAAACAAACAAGATGAATTTTAACAGGGAGAAATGTAAAGTATTGCACTTGGGCAAAAAAAATTGAGAGGCACAAATACAAGATAGGTGACACCTGGCTTGAGAGCAGTACATGTGAAAAGGATCTAGGAGTCTTGGTTGACCACAAACTTGACATGAGCCAACAGTGTGACGCGGCAGCTAAAAAAGCCAATGCAGTTCTGGGCTGCATCAATAGGAGTACAGCATCTAGATCTTGGGAAGTAATAGTGCCACTTTATTCTGCTCTGGTCAGACCTCACCTGGAGTACTGTGTCCAGTTCTGGGCACCACAGTTCAAGAAGGACACTGACAAACTGGAACGTGTCCAGAGGAGGGCAACCAAAATGGTCAAAGGCCTGGAAACGATGCCTTATGAGGAACGGCTAAGGGAGCTGGGCATGTTTAGCCTGGAGAAGAGGAGATTAAGGGGTGATATGATAGCCATGTTCAAATATATAAAAGGATGTCACATAGAGGAGGGAGAAAGGTTGTTTTCTGCTGCTCCAGAGAAGCGGACACGGAGCAATGGATCCAAACTACAAGAAAGAAGATTCCACCTAAACATTAGGAAGAACTTCCTGACAGTAAGAGCTGTTCGACAGTGAAATTTGCTGCCAAGGAGTGTGGTGGAGTCTCCTACTTTGGAGGTCTTTAAGCAGAGGCTTGACAACCATATGTCAGGAGTGCTCTGATGGTGTTTCCTGCTTGGCAGGGGGTTGGACTCGATGGCCCTTGTGGTCTCTTCCAACTCTATGATTCTATTCTATGATTCCTTTGTCAGTCAACATTTCACGCTCGCTGAGTATGCTCAGTCTTTATTGGGCTGGCTCCAGCTCCTGCCCCCAACAGATTACAAGGCTTGGGGTTCCCTCAAGCCTTCTGATGGTGCTGTTTTGGCTAAGGACATCTACACTTGAAGAACCAACCTCATGTATGATGATAGCTATATGCATTGTGCAGGTCTCACTTGCCTATCTGCAGTCTTCAGTATAGAGGCCGTATGCCACTGAATACCAGTTGCTGAGGAGCATCAAGGGAGGGGCTGCTGCCTTGAAGCTCTGCTTTTGGGTTTCCCAAAGGCATTTGTCTGGCTAGACTAAATAAGACTATTGGTCTGATCCAGCAAGAATCCTCTTGTTGGAACATAGCTCCTGCTGTTGTTTTAGTAAATGTTGGTGCTGAAGTTTTAAGATTCCACAACTGCCTTTGTTGGTCAACAGCATCTGCCTTTGTAGAGCAGTTGAACTGAAGGCAGGTTAGAAATATCTAAAATTATGCCGATGTTGACTTTCCCCTGCAAAGTTATTCCCAGTAATTCAGAGTGGCTGAATGCCTGATGTGAATGCGATGCGAACAATCCAGTTATTTAAAGAAAAATTATTTAAACCTTTTGCTAAGGAACATGTATGCTCATCTTAAATCTTTTAAATGCACCATTGTTTTTGCAAGTTTGGGCATACGAGTGTTGGGGTAATGTAACATGGGAAATGCATATCACTGCAAATTTTCAAAAAGAAAGTTAATATGTGACTGGTGCTCTCTGAGCCTTGCTTTTACAGGTTAGATGTGCCAATGACAATAATTCGGTGCATTGGCTGCAGTCCTAAACTCAGTAATTAGTGAATAAGGTTCCTTGAACTTGGTGGTTTAGCACTGTAATGTAAGCCTGGGGAGAAGTATCTGATTCTATTGGGTTATCCAAAATTTTGCCGTCATTGGGACCTTTGTAATAAAGTGTTAATGTTAAGAGACTACTTTGGAGTTTGTAAATACTGTCTTCTATCCCCTCATTTTTTTTTGGTCAGCCTTGCCACTTTCCTTAGACGAACCAAAGCTGCCATCATTATTCAGAAATTCCAGCGCATGTATGTTGTCCGCAAGCGATACCGTCGCACGCTAGCTGGCACTATGGTTCTCCAGTCATATTTGCGAGGTTATATTGCTAGGAAGAAGTATCAGCAGGTAAGAAAGTCTGTTACTTGACTCCTCCTCCTCCTCCTCCTCCTCCTTCTTCTTCTTCTTCTTCTTCCTGGAATACAGTATGTGGCCGTGTTTCTTCTAGGATGCTGTAGAACATGAAATTTCACAATGTTATTTTTAGAGGTTCGTTTCTCATAACATGCACCAATTTCACTGCCAAGGTGTGATTTCTAAAAATACAGGAAGCCACTCGTCCTGATAATGTGCTTCAACTGTGAAATGCTTAGGTGGAAAACTGTGGCTTTGGTATTGTACAGGCAACGACTGTTTTGCATGTGTTCAGTATGTGTGTGACCGTGCGTGTGTGCATCGCTGCAACATAGAAGTGGCCAGAAAAGGGAGCAGGGGCGGAGTGGGCTTATGTGCATTCCACTAATGTGCATGGGGGTCAGGAACATAACCCCCACACAAAACAGTTGTTGACTGCATGTCAACCCTGTATGTCTGTATCCACATGCTAAAATTATGGGAAAGGTTTGGGGCAAAGATACCTGTTTGTACAGGTAGTTGTGATAAATGGCTGGAGTTCCCTTATCTGCTAGAACTTCTTGATTCCTTGGCATGGAAAGACCTATTTTTGGTTCACAAGCTGGACCCTTGAAATGCGTGGAAAAACCAGAGCATACAATAATTCCATTTGTAGCTCTGCTCTCACATGACACTTGAAAGTAGGAATAATATTATATACCAGTAACTGGAGCCATACCTTTAAACTTGTCAAATGTAAAGTAATTTGCTTTAAGTTAAAGTTTTGATTTACAGTATGCCGGTTCTTCATACTTTAGCTATCATTAAACAAATATGGGATCTTGATTTCAATAACTGGACACTTTTCAAAACTTCCTTGAACATGCTTTCTTTATATAAAAGAAGTTTCAAGGTGACTTCCGGTAAAATAATTGCAATTCATATGGGAAAAATTACACAAGAAAATTAAAAACACAGAAGCTAATAAAGCACTAAAGGGATCTTATGCTACTTTTCAAAACAGCAGTAATTATTTTGAGAAGCATTGTATTTTAATAAGTTTAAAAAATACATTCCTTCTAGCGCAAAAATTAAACCACATCACCAGCTCAGCTGCTTTCTGGCTATGGAATTAAGGATGCTTCATCCATTATGTGTCATAAGTTTTAATGTGGTGGTTCATTACTGGTTTTGTTTTGGACCATCTGTTTTTGTTAGCTTATTGCATTTCCTTTGTGGTTATTGTAGTTACCACAGAGCTAGTCAGAACTAACTGTTGGAGGTAATCAATGAAAATTGCACAGTAATTGTACTGCAACAGAAACATCAGTGCATGACGATAGCTATTACAGTTCAGTGTGGTATGATCTGAAGTTGCAGTTAGTCCCAAGAGACATCAATAGTGTTCAAATGGGTCATCAAAGTGATAAGGAAGAGATGAGTCTTAGGCTCTGCCTGTACCAGAGGTCTTTGTAACATTTCTCATCAGTGGTGTTTTTGCATTTACTCTCCAAATGCACAAGTAGCAGCATAGAAATTATTGTGAGTAAATGCCTATTACAGGGAACTTAGTAGCTATTTACCGTATTTTTTGCACCATAACACTCACTTTTTTCCTCCTAAAAAGTAAGGGGAAATGTCTGTGCGTGTTATGGAGGGAATGCCTACGGGTGGCATGCCTACGGATTTTCCTCCTCTAAAAACTACGTGCGTGTTATGGTCAGGTGCGTGTTATAGAGCAAAAAATACGGTACCTGGTTACTTTCCAGCAACAAAACTGGGACGTGAATTCCATCTGATCATTATAAGAACTATTGCTTAAACTTCAAGAATTGGTGCATAACGTTGCTTTTTCCCTTTCCCCTCCATGTCCACATTTCCATTTGTGTCGTGTATTTTGTAAGCCTGTGGGCAGGTTGTTTTCGTTGGTTGTATGTAAGCCACTCTGGGAGCCTTTTTGGAGTACAAATGTTCTAAATAAAGTGAATCCCTAATCAGCTGCACTAAAGGTGATGAAAGATGACTTGAGATATATTCTAGGGGGGCAAAATAGTGCAGACTTTCTAAGAATGTGGCTGAAGACTGGCAGGCAGGCAGTCTTCAGATGATGAGGAGAAGTGCCTTTTGTAAGGCCTGGTTCTGCTGTGTGACTAAAAGAATATTTTCAGTTAGGAGGTGAGTGTTGTAATTGGAATGAGCCTTGTAGCAATTATAGTTTCTTCATCCTCTGAAGAATCTATTACATTCCTAATTATCCTAAATGATACCTTTAAACATCATTTGAGAAATACTAGCCAAACAAGCAATGAGTGTTTGGTGTCCCAACTTGATGGTTGTGGTGGGTTTCCATTGTTTTATTGTTTATATCTGCCTCGTCCTTTAAGGAGTTCAAGGCAAGGTCCGTTGGGGTTTTTTCATAGTCAATTGAGAGGTCTGGGCTAAGGGCATTTGATGAGTTTTTAGGCTGAGCAGGTCTTTGAATTCAGATCTTTCTGGGCAGGAGAGGGGAGAAAATCCTGTTGAATTGCAGGAGCCCTTACGCTGGTTTCTGCTAGCATGCTGTGTTAGCAGAATCCGGCCCTTTGTCTCCTCCTCCTTGATGGGCCAGCTTTTGACACCATTTGACTTCTTTATCTACCCACCTGTCAATCTTGGCCGGCAGGGGTGGGGATACTACACAAAGCATGCTTGAACTCTTCCTGCTTTAGGTGCATCTCTATGTGCGCCACACCTGATCCCACATGTGACGTTGCATTTGGGGCTGGTAGGTGTGGTTTCATGAACGCAGTATTGCGAGCTAGTGGGAGACCGGGCAGGGCAGGTTTGGCACATAGGCCATAGGTTTGCCACCCCTGCTCTAATCAGAGCCCAATATCCTGTTCTCTATGCCTCATTTTGGGGACACGGGTGGCGCTGTGGGTTAAACCACAGAGCCTAAGACTTGCTGATCAGAAGGTTGGCAGTTCAAATCCCCACGACGGGGTGAGCTCCCGTTGCTCCGTCCCAGATCCTGCCAACCTAGCAGTTCGAAAGCACGTCAAAGTGCAAGTAGATAAATAGGTACCACTCTGGTGGGAAGGTAAATGGTGTTTCTGTGTGCTGCTCTGGTTCACCAGAAGCGGCTTAGTCATGCTGGCCGCATGACCTGAAAGCTGTACGCCGGCTCCCTCAGCCAATAAAGCGAGATGAGCGCCATAACCCCAGAGTCGGTCACGACTGGACCTAATGGTCAGGGGTCCCTTTACCTTTACTATGCCTCATTTACATTTGATTTTCACTTCATTCATATTATTTAAAAATCTGTTGCACCCTGATTGATTGATTGATTGATTGATTGATTTCTGAGCCAAAGCCTTCCTCTTCTTTCTTAATCTTTTGAAATGGACACCACCAAGGATTACAAGGACACCCCAAGTATGAGAATTGTTACGGAGAAGCAATTTCAGTTGTTTTCTGTGCTTCAAATGGCTGCAGCCTTCTGGAACAGTGTCCTCTGCAACTGTAACTCTGTATATGTGGTTCTGTTAATATATCAGACCTGATCCAGATGTGTTGGCACATGGTGTCCTGTGACAAGTCAGTTGTGTTCCTGTAGTTAAAGATAGTTCCATTAACAAAACTACTTTGTCTGGGGAAGCAATTGCAACAGGTGTCAGTAGCCATTATAAAACTGGTATGTTTAGTGGTCACATGACTGTAATAAGGTGTCTGAAGGAGTTGAATCATTTGCTTCACATATTTTTGGGAGGTTCCTGGAAGAGATGCTGTTGTGATGTCTGTGAGTTTCACAGGAAGCTCCATTGGTTCCAGGTTTACATGTACTATATTGTAAACCACTTGGTGTCCTTAGTAAAGTTTATAATATTTTGACCATCTTTGGATGTACCTGGTTCACTTGTACTACCAGATGTGGATCTGCTATATCTCCTGAATCAAGGTATTTCTAGGACAATTTAAAAGCAGTGGATGTAGCTGAAATGTCACTGATAGTGTGTCATGTGTCATAGTATTTGTTAGTTACATGAAATGATATTAAAATGACTCGAGGGTTTAACCATTTTCTGTATTTTTAATCAATATACTGTTTTTAAGAACATCTGTCTTTCTACATCTTTGTAAATTTCATATCATTATGGATAATTATTTCACTGTTTTTTTGGCATCCTTCCTCAACTTGATACCTTCCAGATGTGTTGGATTTCAACTTCTGTTGTGTGAATTGTAGTCCAAAACATCCGGAGAGCTCCAAGTTGGGGAAGACTGTTTTATCGAAGAAATACAGAAATCCAAATTGACAAATTCGCCAGTTGAACCTATCAGTGTTTTGGTATAAACCAGTTTAGTCTGAGTTCTTTATGACATGTATAGGTTTCCCCCTCTATGACACATGGTGTAATTTACTAGTGTGGGTTCGAAACAACGTAAGGAGTTAATCAAGAATTTGCAAATTGTTCATTGTGCATCAACAAAAGAACATTAGATTGTGGTTCAAGAACTCTTAAACTGAAATAATCGCCAAAAGCGATTAATGTATTATGATGGTTATAAGCCTTGGGGCACTGCTGTGGGAAGTGCCTGGCATTGCCCAAAAGAAGAGTATTGAAATGCTCCACCTCCAAATGAAATTTGTGTGAGAGTGCACTGGGAGAAGGGAATATTGTGAAACAGTTTCACACGATTTACTTAACCCTAGTCTATGGAGCAGTTAATATTATCCAGAGTTTGAAAAATCCAGATCCTTTTGATGACCCATAGTGTGGCATACATTGTGTGTGTGTGTGTGTGTGTGTGTGTGTGTGTAGGCACATATTTGTAACATCACATAAGGAATCTGCACTGTAGACTGCTGGAACATAGTCAGCTTTCCATGTACCAACAGGCAGTAGTATATTACTTACTTTATTTCTTGGCTTTAATTATCTTTAAGTTTACTAGCCACAGTTCATGGTATCAGTTAATTATCCCTGATGACAGTACAAGGCCCCTCATTGTGTGTGTGTTTTTAATATGCAGATGCTTCGTGGGCACAAGGCCACCATTATACAGAAACATGTGCGTGGTTGGCTGGCTCGCAAGCGGTACCACAGATCTTTGGAGGCAATTGTCTATCTCCAGTGCTGCTTCCGGCGCATGATGGCTAAGAGAGAGCTGAAGAAGCTGAAGATAGAGGCACGCTCTGTGGAACACTACAAGAAACTCAACGTTGGCATGGAGAACAAGATCATGCAGCTGCAACGTAGAATTGATGAGCAGGTAAAGTGACATGTCTGTGGGTTGGATGGCTAGAAGCTTACGTCATCTGCGTTTTGAAATAAGGGCTATTTGGAGTACTATATAAGCTGCTTTTGGATGCTCTTGTAGAAAGGTAGAGTATCCCCATAAACTGACAACTGAGTTGAACTCCTTCATTCTAGCAGAGGAATGGGGAACTTGGAGCCCCCCAAATGTCGTTGGACTCCACCTCCCATCAATACTGGCCATTGGCCATGCTGGCTGGGGCTGATGGGAGTTGCAGTCCAACATCACCTGAAGGGCCACAGGTTGTTCATCCCAGCTTTAGCAAGTAAGAGAGCAAGCAGATGCAGATTTCGCAAGGGATATCTAACTAGCTTGCGCTATAAAAACAACATGTAAGGTGCAAAAACATACCCACTATAAAATTCGCACTACCTGAAACATCATGCAGATTGAAATGTGGTCGTCCTTCAAAATGCGCATTATTTTGCAATGCAGTTCTCCAACCAGTTAATATGTACAAAAAAAACATATTCTAGGAAAAGTTTGCACAAAATTGCATTACATTAGGGGAAATTGCTTGCAAAAATGAATATATCTGGCACAATTGCATATAATAATTTGTACATTAGAACCTTGTTGTAAAATGCTGATGAAATTGCACAAGGGCTTTTGAAAAAATAATAATTTGTAAACTGATGTGAAAATGAGAATTTAAGTTTGAAAAATGAAAAACTGAGGGAAACAGACAATAACTGATTTGTCTGTCCTACTTAAAACAGGAAGGGTTAAACCACAGAGCCTAGGATTTGCCGATCAAAAGGTCGGTGGTTCGAATCCCCGCGACGGGGTGAGCTCCCAGTGTGGTGTAGGGGTTAAGAGCGGTAGTCTCGTAATCTGGGGAACCGGGTTCGCATCCCCGCTCCTTCACATGCAGCTGCTGGGTGACCTTGGGCCAGTCACACTTCTCTGAAGTCTTTTGGCCCCACTCACCTCACAGAGTGTTTGTTGTGGGGGAGGAAGGGAAAGGAGAATGTTAGCTGCTTTGAGACTCCTTAAAGGGAGTGAAAGGCGGGGTATCAAATCCAAAACTCTTCTTCTCCCGTTGCTTGGTCCCAGCTCCTGCCAACCTAGCAGTTCGAAAGCACGTCAAAGTGCCAGTAGATACCGTATTTTTTGCACCATAACACTCACTTTTTTCCTCCTGAAAAGTAAGGGGAAATGTCTGTGCGTGTTATGGAGGGAATGCCTACGGGTGGCATGCCTACGGATTTTCCTCCTCTAAAAACTACGTGCGTGTTACGGTCAGGTGCGTGTTATAGAGCGAAAAATACGGTAAATAGGGACCGCTCCAGCAGGAAGGTAAACAGCATTTCCGTGTGCTGCTCTGGTTCGCCAGAAGCGGCTTAGTCATGCTGGCCACATGACCTGGAAGCTGTCTGTGGACAAACGCCGGCTCCCTCAGCCTATAGAGCGAGATGAGTGTGCAACCCCAGAGTCGGTCATGACTGGACCTAATGGTCAGGGGTCCCTTTACCTTTTACTTACAACAGACATTTTCATTGTGTGAAGTTGTGCACATTCTGTGGATAGCTGAGAAATGATACACATCTTTTCCTAGCATGAAAGCTTAATATTAAATTGAAATGCATTGCAAACACTGATTATCATTTTTTGCTTTATGCAGACCAAAGACTCCAAATCCCTAATTGAGAAACTAAGTACTTTGGAAGCAGCATACACGTCTGAGACAGAGAAGCTAAAGAATGATGTAGAACGACTTAAAATGAGCGAAGAAGAGGCCAAGAATGCCACCAACCGTGTCCTTAGCCTTCAAGAGGAGATTAGCAAGCTCAGAAAGGAACTGCACCAAACACAGACTGAGAAGAAGACGATTGAGGAACAAGCAGAAATATACAAACAAGAAACAGACCAGGTGAGAACGTCTTTCTTTGCAGCACAGAACTTTAGGAACATCCTGAAGGCGCATTTGTGCATAATCATAAGTCCAAACATATGTGAGATACCTAGGGTTGCATCCTTTATTGATGCTGCACGTAAAGTTGGACTTGGACTCCCTGAGATGTAAATGGAGTCAGACTGGAAGTGGCTAGATGCCTAGTGTCCCCATGTCCTCCTCATTGCCTCGTAAGGTGCAGGAGCAACCAGAGAGAGAGAGAGAGAGAGAGAGAGAGAGAGAGAGAGAGGAGGTGCAGAGGACACAGAAGTCAGGGACAGAGGACAGGAGCAGAGACTCAGACATAGAGAGAGCAGAAGTGAAGGGAGAGTCAGAGCCAGAATGGATGAAAGCCCAGGATGGAAGCTGAAGGCAGAATCTGAGAAGTCTCCTTCTGGACACATCATGGTGGAGAGCCAGAGACAGATCAGAAAGCTGCTGCAATGTAAGCTGGAGACTGGGTGGCCCTATTGCATTGGAGAAGGTGAGGGAAAACACAGCCTAAAACCCAAAAGGGAAAGCAGATGAGAAACAGAACTCTTAATCTGCGGTGATGAGCTGGGTGTTTTGTTTCTGGAAAAAAGAGCAAGATGGAACCAAACTCCATCTCTATGCTGCAAGGGGGCTTTGAGTGTTTAGATAACTGCCAGTTATGTTTAAGATTCATCTTATAGAAATCATTGGTGATAGACACCCTCTTAGAAAAGGTAAGAAATGTGTGTTTTGTGGGCCAGATGTGCCCTTTACTGAGGAGATCACCTTAGTTGCACCTAGATTGGATTATTGCAATATGCTGTAACTGGGGATACAGAGGAAGTGTCTGTGGAACCTTCAGTTGGCATGGACTGTTAATGGGCCCTTGGCATGGGACTGTTTTGCACATGTTCTGCATTGCCTGTGCTGCTTGTCAGTTTGTTTCTGGACACAATTCAAATGGTTGGTGATTACTTGAATGGCTTAGGTCCAGCATACCTAAAGGACAGACATGTCTTATACTGGCCTGCCTCCCTGCTGCCTAAAATCTGATGGAGAGGCCCTTTTCTGTGTCTCACTTCAGCTGGAAGCATGGTTGGCAGAGGCTAGTGAGAGGGCCTTCTCTGTGGTGGTGCCCTGGTTGTGGATTTCCCCCTCCCCCCTTCCAAGATTCAGGAAGTCTCCTCTTTGGCTGTTTTCTACCAACTAGACCTTTCCATTTCCCTTGCCAGCCAGATAAATGTATTACGCCTGACCCTGTTGTAATTTAACTGATGCTGTAACTTCATTGTGAGATTGTAATTTTAATTGACTTAAGCCTCCTCGATTGACATGGAGGCATAAAAAAGCTGGCTAGCATTTTCCCCACTTATAAATAAGATATTAATTTATCCTTTCAGTGTAAATGCTCCTTTACAGAGCACACGAAGAGAGGTCCAGGCTGAAAAAGCATTTCAGCCTATACTTAGGAAGAGAAGGGAAGTAGAGACTCTGGTAAGCAGAGAGAGAATATGCTCAGTTCAGTTTTGCATGGTTATTGATTTTTCTCGGGAGTGGAGGTTGTTTGATTAGGGCGAATGGCACCCAGCTCCACCAACTTCAGTCTGCCTTCAGTCAGGCCCCACCTGCCAGCCGCCTTCTTTACTCCCAATCCACTGCTTATCAGCTTCCTCCTTAGTCTCAGTGTTGCCTTTGTAGAACTTGGTGAGGATAGGAACCAGTGATTTTGCCTGTCATTGGCTCAGGCTCCACCTATGTTTGGCCTCATCCTTCCACCCCATCAGTTCCAATGGGCACAGCCAACACTGTTTCTATGTTATGCAGAGCTTGATTTCCATTCAGATTTGATGAAAATGCTGTATATAGACAAGGCTGTGATAGCAGTAGATATATCATCCATGCAGATTGACTGGTTACCTTTGTCTAGAATTGCCCGGGGAAAATTGTTTAATTTGTTACTCAAACAGTGTACTTGTTAAGATAGATTTTTTTTCTGTTTCAGCTGTGAGCCTTTCCCAATACTATTTTTTTTCTTTTTTTTAGTTGGTACTGGAATTAAAAGAGCAAAACACACTGCTTAAAACAGAAAAGGATGAGCTAAACCGTCGGATCCAGGACCAGGCCAAAGAGATAACAGGTAACCTTGGTTCAGAAGTTTGGTTTGGTTGATGGTTTTTGCATGCACACACCCTTCTTCTCTCCCTTTCTCTCCTCTGCTTTTTTATCAATTAAGCAAAACTCTGTAACATGATGGGCCTCCACTTTGAATCACTGACCCCAAGGAACTCCATATCATCACTCCCGGGAGAAAGCAAAGAGTGAAATGGGCTGTGTAAGCATCAAATTATCACCATGCAGAAAGGCTGTCTCTCTCTTTTCCCCATCCATTATTTGAGAGTAGGATATTGCACTGGTTCAGGGCTAGAGGCAATATCACATGGAGGATAAAATGTGCATAAGTGAGTCCTGAACCAGCATTACTGCCTCATTTGCATAGCATCAAATTGTGGGATTAGATTTTCTTTTTTTAAGAGAGCAGTTAAATGGTCTCTGAGCCTCAGATACTGAACTGTAGTGACGCTAAAGAAGTTGCTTAAATCTTACTGAGGAATTGACCATTCCACAGCTGGATGCACTAGCTGCTAATGTGGTTCAAGGGCAGGAGCTTTGTAGCCATACTGTTTCAAATCTGGGAGCTGGCTACAATTCCTTACTTAGGCTGCAATCCTACACCCACTTACCTGGGAGAAAATCCCAGTGTTCAGTAGGATTTCTGAATACTGGTTTGATCCAGTATCATCTAACCTCCTTGCAAACAAATTGGAATGAATTCTCTTTAAATGTCTAACATTGTTTAATTTCCCTGCAAACAAATCAGGATGAATTCTCAATAACAGGTCTTCTGGAAGCAACCATAGTCTCTAAAACGCATTGTTTCTTGCTGTACAAATGTAATACAGTCGTACCTTGGTTCTCGAACAGAATGTGTTCCGGGTGCAGGAGCGTCCTGCAGCCAATTGGAAGCTGTGGTGGATGTTCGGCTTCTGAAAATCGTTTGAAAACCAGAACACTCACTTCCGGGTTTCGATCGTTCGGGAGCCGATTTGTTCGGGAGTCAAGGCGTTTGAGATCCAAGGTACGACTGTATATGTAAATTTGGATTTCATACTTTGTTTTACAGAGGACATGGAGAAAAGGTTCACTGAGGAGACAAAGCAGCTAGACCTGGATTTGAACAATGAAAGGCAGAGATATCAGAATCTGCTTCAGGAGTTCAGCCGGTTAGAGGAGCGATATGATGACCTCAAGGATGAGATGAAGGTTATGGTGGTGAGTGGCTTAAAGGACCTGGAAAAGATTTCATTTGAAAAAGTTTCTAGGTTGAACAAGATCTTCCCTAGCAGACATGGGTCTGGAAACACAGATTGCGTCTGCACAGCTGAAAAGTAGGGGGACGGACGGACGCAATTTGGAGTAGAAAGGTAGGAGATGCAGAGGCATTGCTCAATCCTTTACCAGCCCTAAACGACCTTTAAAGCCCTAAACGGCCTCGGTCCTGTATGCCTGAAGGAGCGTCTCCACCCCCATCATCCAGCCCGGACACTGAGGTCCAGAGCTGAGGGCCTTCTAGCGATTCCCTCCCTGTGAGAAATGAGGTTACAGGGAACCAGGCAGAGGGCCTTCTCAGTAGTGGTGCCTGCCTGTGGAACGCCCTCCCAGCAGATGTCAAGCCAATAAGCAACTATTTTACTATTAAAAGACAACTGTTCCCTGTTTAGGGAAACTGTTTTTAATATTCAGTTAGAAGCCGCCCAGAGTGGCTGGGGAAACCCAGCCAGATGAGCGGGGTATGAATAATAAATTATTATTATTATTATTATTATTATTATTATTATTATTATTATTATTATACCACCCTGCTACTTTCTTGGTCCCTCTCTTTCATTTGTCTTCGCATGACTGAGGCAAATCAGTCCCTGACTTCTACAAAGCACTCATGCATGAGATCTCTAGGATTTGGAAGTGCAAAAGACAAACACTAGAGCTATCATATTTTCCTGCCCACTTTTCTCTCCCCGCCCCCCAGAGCATCTCCAAGCCTGGACACAAGAGAACAGATTCCACGCATAGTAGCAATGAATCAGAATACACCTATAGCTCTGAGATGACTGAGGCAGAAGAATTTCCAATGAGAACAGAGGTAAGATCAAAGAATACAAAAGAATCAGAGTCTGTTTATACCTTTGAGACCACCATGGATTCCCCCCCCCCTTCAAATTGTAAATCGCTACTGCAATATCAGTTTTTTACTCTGCTGTTCTTATAGGAAGGGTATGCTATTTCTGCGGACTCGAGTGAATTTCTTTGAAATTGCATATCTTGTTCCATGATAAACTGTGTGCACATGTACTATGTTTGACACACAACTGATAGCCAGGGTTTAACAATTACATCCTTGCAATCTAATTGTAACATGCATTTATATAGCAGGGATAGTCCTGTAGATGCTGTGGAACTACAACTCCCATCAGCCATAGCAAGTATGACCAGTGGTCAGGGGTGATGGAAGTTGTAGTCCAACAGCACCGGAAGGGTGCCATATTGGCAATCCCTAATATACAGTGGTGCCCCGCAAGACGAAATTAATTCGTTCCGCAAGTTTTGTCGTCTAGCGAATTTTTCGTCTTGCGAATCACGAAATCCCATAGGAATGCATTGAAAATCAATCAATGCGTTCCTATGGTCAAAAAAAGTCCAAACAAAGCCAAATTTGGTACAACAACAGTTTATTAACTGCTCTTTAAAGTCACACATACTGTAAAGAGCAGTTCAAAATTTGAAGGGAAAATAAATTAACTTTATAAACAAAACATGTCTTTGTTTTTAGACAAAGGAAACAAAGTCGCGAGACGTTTTCGTCTTGCGAAGCAAGCCCATAGGTGAAATTCATCTTGCGAGGCAAATCGAAAACGGAAAAACCTTTCGTCTAGCGAGTTTTTTGTCTTGCGAGGCATTCGTCTTGCGAGGTACCACTGTACAGTTACCCATATCTGCTTGGCATGAGTAGCCTTTTGCTAGTCAGAATTAGAAGATGGAGTAGGAAGCAAAACTTGCAGCTGCAGGTAGTCAGCAGCTTTCAACCACATGCAAGTCCAACAATGTCATACTTAATAACTTCAAATAGTTTCAGAACTCCAGGCTTCCTAGGAACATTTTATGAAAATTGCTTCTGTAAGGAAATGCTACTTCAGGATTATTTTATACTGGTGTTTTATTTATTTATTTTAACTTGTGTTTTATGGACTTAGGATTTCTGAAAATTCTGGTGGGTCTGGACTCCACCTGGTACCCCAAATTTACCACTCTGCGAATTCAAGAAATAAATAAGCCAACAAAGCAGGCAGCAGAGCATTGCAACTTGAACCAATTAGTGGTTTAAAGCTTTGCAAAACATTGAACTAGCATGTTGTTTGGGCATTATGTTCAGATATGTGTCTTGACATCACAATATGGGTGAGCCCTTGAAATTTACTGGGATCAAATATTGTAACTTGTAAGGTAGTTTTCCAGTTTAGATGAATTGTCATCTTGGTGATAGGGAGGGACGCGCCGCTCCTGTCTGCCATCCCGGGCCACTCTTGCGAAGCCAAGCTGTTCTCACTCCTGGCCGACCAGAACGGCTCGACAACAGAGAAGGTTGCCAAATTTGTCGAGAGAGCAATGAGACTGAGAGCTGCTACCTGAGTGACATTAGCGTCGTCACCCAGATTCCTCTCCTAGGATTTTACTATTATTATCGTTATGTTTTGCTACTATTATTTTGTCGTCCCCTAAAATGTATTTTATATAATTGACTTTTTAGTTTTATTCTTTGTGTGTCGTATTGATGTTTTATTGCTATGGCCGATGGCTGACGCAAATAAAGATTCTTATCTTATGATAGGGAGGGAGGGAGAGAACTATTTTTGAAGGGCACATTTTTAATGGCAGCTTGCTCTGCATTTTAAGTACTAGAAGGTTTGGGATATTTCCAGAATGATTACTCAGCTATGTTACTGCCTTAGGAAATGAGTATCAGTTATGAATAATTCAAATGTTGCTGCAGCTGCTTGATAATGGTTATATAGCACTAAATGAAAAATATTGGATGCTTATGGATGCATTATATGTTTTATGGTGGTGGAATTCATAAGCTGTTTTGTCTTATTTATTATTTGCTGCATATGGGTTTTAAAACGAGAAAAGGGAACCAAATACTTGCTTCGTAGAAGCGCAAACTTGCTGCGTTGGTTCTTGAAGGAGATGCTCCTCCAGCCATTTCTTGGGATAAGATTTCGCTTTCTGCTTGGCATAAGCCCCTATTGTCCCCTCTCTTCCTGAAGAAGCGCTACCTGGCTAGATAACCACCTGACAAGACACACAGGAAGATTTTCTTTCCTTTCCCTCTAATCATGGCTCTTGAGAACACAATCACTTGAAAGTGGGCAAAGTTTTTAAGGCAATTACCGTATTTTTCGCACCATAGGACGCACCAGACAATAGGACGCACTTTGTTTTAGAGGGGGGAGAACAAGAAAAAAAAATCTCCCCCTCTCTGCCCAGCGCCCCTTCAGTGAAGCGGCAGGAGGCGCTGCACAGAGAGGGGGAGAACTTTCCCCCTCTTGTTTTCCCGCTCTAAAACAAGGTGCCGTTTAAGGTGCGTTCAGGCGGCTACCTTGGAAGCCTGGAGAGCGAGAGGGGTCAGTGTGCACTGACCCCTCTCACTCTCCAGGCTTCAGGTTCCTTTCGACCTGCTCTTTGGGGCTGGCGGGGGGAAGCCCACCACCAGCCCCAAAGAGCAGGTCAGGGAGCAGCGGAAAGGCGCAGCAGAGAGGCTCCTGCCATAGCCGCGCGTCACTTCTCCAGCCGGGAGAGGGTCACGGGGCTATGGCATCTTCGCTCCATAGGGCGCACACACATTTCCCCTTCATTTTTGAAGGGGGAAAAGTGCGTCCTATAGAGCAAAAAATACGGTAATTGGTCCAGAACGCGTCTTGCCTACTTTGTCAGCTTAGGTACTAGGTATGGTCCAGACAACATGCACTCTCACAACTCAGCAGAACTCCCTTCCATCCAATAGGCAGCTTTGTGATTGGTGTTATTGGTTCAACCTGGGGAAAACTGATACAAAGGCGCTGTGAAGAACCTGTTGTGTCTTTGAAATGCAAGCTGCCTTCCCTACTTCCATGCTGTTCTTCTGTTTGGGTTAGCGGTGGTGACTCTGAGAGCACCCACTAGGAAAGAGGGCAGCTGAGTTTTTCACTCCTCTCTTATGAGTGTGCTGTGCACAGCTTCAGAGTAACAACAAATAACTTCTCAGCCATCCCCATTTCTCAGCCTGTTGCACTATATAGCTAGGGCTCTAGTCAGTACATAGAAAGATGCCTGGTACTGTTGACTTCCTCAACCCGGTGCTCTCCTGATATTTGGGACTACAACTCATGTAATCCTTGGCCATTAGCCATGCAAACTGTGGCTGATGAGAGTTGTAGTGCAAATCAATTGGAGGACTGCAGGCTGAGGAAAAGTGACTGTGGCAGTGATGCTCTAGCCTCCCAGGAACAGGCTTTTCCAAATACCTGCTACTTGATCTCTTTGCACAAAAATGTCAGGAATTGAACCTGGCACTTTTGCCATGGACAGCATGTGCTCTACCATTGACAGCTGTGTGGAAGTATTTTGCTAGATAATAAGCTATAGCTGGAGGGATGCGGGTGGCGCTGTGGGTTAAACCACAGAGCCTAGGGCTTGCCGATCAGAAGGTCGGCGGTTCGAATCCCCACGACGGGGTGAGCTCCCGTTGCTTGGTCCCTGCTCCTGCCAACCTAGCAGTTCGAAAGCACATCAAAGTGCAAGTAGATAAATAGGTACCACTCCGGCGGGAAGGTAAACGGCGTTTTCGTGTGCTGCTCTGGTTTGCCAGAAGCGGCTTAGTCATGCTGGCCACATGACCCAGAAGCTGTATGCTGGCTCCCTTGGCCAACAAAGCAGGATGAGCACCGCAACCCCAGAGTCGTCCGCGACTGGACCTAATGGTCAGGGGTCGCTTAAGCTATAGCTGATGCCTAAAGACCAAGAGGGATGCTGATTTGTTCTGTTTTTCTTGTTTATTTTCTTTTCCCCTGAACTTTGTAGCTTCCCAAGGTAGGGTTGAACCCTTCTGTGCTCCCCAACCATTGTTCTTTGGATGCTAGCTGGAAAAAGGCTAGCTGAGGAACAGGGCAGTAGGAGGAGGAATAGGGCATATTTATACCCCACTTTTTAAATTTGCACAGGGGTGGCTAAAGGGAGGGAGTTGCACAGTTCCTGTAGGGAAAGTGAACCTTAAGCTTTTCTCCATTTTCTTCAAACTTGAGAAGACATACTGTATCATACTGAAAAAAATACATTGAGGACTGTTTAAATTTGTGTGGAGACCAGTCCTCTGTGCCATAGTTTCCCCTTCAACATAAAGTATATTTCATATCCTAAGTGGTCTGCCATGTGTTGAGTAGTGTGCGATGGGCTGTTGTGTCTTCTAATTAACTGATATCACTAGGGTATGAAAGCAATTGGTTATATGACCACTCCTTTGTGTTTTTGATAGGCCACACACAAATGCAGAGATGAGCACATGCTGTCTTTGAATATCCAACCAAGTCATGCATTTCTGGGTATACGGAAATAATTCCAATTGCTTTCACATTTCACCGTGTTAGGTTATCTAATAGTAGATCCAAGTTTTTAAGCAATGGTGTTTATCTCACTGCTCTTTGGTTACAGAAACTTACTGTGCTTATTATTTTCTTTGAAACTAACTGCAAACCTACTCTTTTTTCCCTCCTCCCCTCCCCTTTCAAACAAATAAGAAGGAAAGGTATGATTGGTCATAGACCTTAAACCTTCTAGTTAGTTACTAGTTTTCTGCCTTTAAGGCTTTAGGATAGATGCTTTTTTATATTAGATTTATTTATCAAAATGACTTTTTAAAGTTGTGATTTCAAAAATAACATTGGGAAAATTCTGGATGCCAGTAAATAGCTCTCCTAATCAAGTAACCTTTATATACCTCTAGTCATTGCTTCCCTCCCATCCCTGCTTCTAAGAGACAGTCTGCATGTTAACATGCTCAATTGGAATCAGCTTGGAAAAGCATCCCCATGGCATTGCCTTCATGTGGTGTGGTTCTTCCATTTTGCATGGACCATTTCCCTACCAATTCCTTGTCCATGGCAACAGCTGATGCTGTTGGAGAAACTCTTCATGCCAGGTGAAAGAACCATGCCCCACACTTTATGCTTTTGTTACGAAGGAACCATCAGCTTTCCAGCTTTCTCCTCAGGATGATAGCTAATGTGCAGACTGTTCCCCCCCACAAAAAAATCTCCCTTTTTGTAAGTTGGAAACATTCTGACTTGCCCACGATTTCCCTTGAATCAGGAGCCAAGCGAGAAGAAAGCACCTCTGGACATGTCTCTATTCCTTAAATTACAAAAACGGGTTACAGAGCTGGAGCAGGAAAAGCAATCCTTGCAGGATGAGCTGGACAAGAAAGAGGAACAAGCTCTCCGAACCAAGGTCAAGGTAAAGACCAAAATGGTTTGGCTTTGTTTATAATATTTGTTGTTGTTGTTGTTTAGTCGTTTAGTCGTGTCCGACTCTTTGTGACCCCATGGACCAGAGCACGCCAGGCACTCCTGTCTTCCACTGCCTCCTGCAGTTTGGTCAAACTCATGCTGGTAGCTTTGAGAACACTGTCCAACCATCTCGCCCTCTGTCGTCCCCTTCTTCTTGTGCCCTCAATCTTTCCCAACATCAGGGTCTTTTCCAGGGAGTCTTCTCTTCTCATGAGGTGGCCAAAGCTATCCCTAAATACTGGTGAAATTTGGGGTCTTATTCCAGCAATGGTGTCCTGGTAAAAAGGCTGAAGAGCTATGCTTGTCAGAATGCAAGAGGGACATACCTGAGGCAAGATGCAGGCTGTAACGCCTGAGTGCTTCTCTGGCTTTCCCATGTGGTGTCTTTGAGAGCCAGTGTGGTGTAGTGGTTAGGAGCGGTACACTCGTAGTCTGGTGAACCGGGTTCGCGTCTCCACTCCTCCACATGCAGTTGCTGGGTGACCTTGGACCAGTCACACTTCTCTGAAGTCTCTCAGTCCCACTCACCTCACAGAGAGTTTGTTGTGGGGAAGGAAGGGAAAAGGAGATTGTTAGTCACTTTGAGACTCCTTAGAGTAGTGATAAAGTGGGATATCAAATCCAAACTCTTCTTCTTCTTCTTCTTCTTTATTGTGTCAAAAGGCAGCAGTTGTGTGCTCCTTAATTCTGCATTGTGTTGATTGATTAATTGGTGTTGGAGGCTCAGAGGGTATCCTTGTTTTTAAGGACATTTTGCTTCCATGAGTAACTCCTGTGAACCTTAAAAATTGATTTGTTCCTGAATCTTCCTCTTACTTTAATTTTACATTACATTAATCAGCTAAACTGTCCATTTGGGGGGCATTTTTAAGCATGGGAGGTTACTTTAGGCCATTCCCTGTACTCTTAGCATCTGTCTTCTGGTTGAGGTTGGTTTCTGGACTTGCCTGACTACATGAAGTGGCAGCCTCAGTGTAGTGTTTGGGGATATGCAAATTGGACTGTGGCTTGTCTTTACAGTGCCATTGTAGAGCGCTATTGAACTTAGCAGGACTTGGTTCTGACCATATAATGCATAGGATTGCACTGTTAGAGAGGGTTTTTTCAAAGCTGGAGGACTTCCACTACAGACCAGATCCTGATTCCTATTATGTGTGGTTTTAATTTCCTCAGTGTGAATATTTATGAACAATAAAAGCAATATAAGTATCAGATACACCAATAACATTGTATCACACGCACTCCCCAAAAAGTTTGTAAAATTAATCATTCTGTTCTTCCTGCTAATTTTCTGTTTTGCAGTTGTAGCTAGTTCTGGCTAAAGGATAAAACTTTATTTCTGTCTTTTGTTTCCCCAGGAGGAAGAAAGGCCTCAGATGAGAGGTGCGGAGTTAGAGTACGAATCACTTAAGGTAATTCTGGATTTTTTTTAAGTGACCCAATCCTATACATTACCCTAAAACAGCCATAATTAAAAGAGCATATTACAATAGTATTTACAGAGGATTTTGTGTGTTCACAAAGTTTCACAAACGCCATATAGTACAGTAATCATTACCAGAACACCGTAAGAGAGGCTAGCTCATGATCAGTGAAGACTTTCCCCCCAAACCCCACTCCAAACCTTTCTAATTTGCATTGCTGGTGAATGAGAGAGCAACTGTGTTCGTGTTCCTCCCCCTTTGCTTCAGCGCCAAGAGCTTGAATCCGAGAATAAGAAACTCAAGAATGAGTTGAACGAGTTGAGGAAGGCCCTGATGGAAAAGAGCGCTCCTAACGTCACAGCCCCCGGTTCCCCAGCATATAGGGTCCTCTTGGATCAGATGACCTCTGTCAGCGAGGAGCTGGAAGTACGTAAGGAGGAAGTCCTCATTCTGAGGTCTCAACTCATGAGTCAGAAGGAGGCAATTCAGCCTAAGGTAAGTAGTGGAAAGAAAAATTGGACAACATGAATTTTGATGAGAGAGCAGTTTGCTTAAGCAATGCAGCTTTTTCTCTCCCCAGCAGAATCCATTATTGACTTGAGTGTGCATCTGGATGCTGCCATGGAGAGGGGGAAAATCTGACCCCACCATCTCCTGCAACACCACTGGCTGCATGTGAGGTGCACCAGCTTTGAAAGTAAATCACACCACAATCTCCTGCACTGTTGGAATACTCTCAGTGCTGTTGAAATAACATGATGCAAATAACATGGAATAACAGGGGTGGGGAAGCTGTAGCGCCCACCAGATGTTGTTCTACTGCAACTCCCTACTGCAACTTAGCCAGCATGACCAATGGTCAGGGATGATGTGGGGTGCAATGCAGCAACACATGGAAGGCCTTGGCTCCCTTTCCCTGGTTTTGTAACGATAGATGCAGTTAAAATATGGTTGTCACCAATAATGGCAGCATAACTAGCCAGCAGTATAGGCAAGAAACTTGATTTGTTTGGAAAGTTGAACATATCCTAGAGAAGTGTCTGGGAGCCTCCATGAATACCATCTAGCAGATACCACTTGCACAGCAGGAATTGGATATACAGCACATAGTTGAAGAGAAGATGTGTACCTCCCATGTATGATGTACAGTGGAACCTCGGGTTGCGAATGTGATCCGTGCGGGAGGCACGTTCACAACCCGCAGCATCGCGTCTGCACACACGTGGGTTGCGATTCGGCGCTTCTGCACATGCGCAAAGTGCCATTTAGCAGTTCTGCACATGTGCGAGCGCTGAAACCCGGAAGTAACCCATTCCAGTACTTTTGGGTTCGGCGCAGTGCGCAACCCAAAAACACGTAACCTGCAGCGTCTGTAACCCAAGGTACCACTGTAATGTGTTGTGATGGTGCTGTGCGTGAATGATTGTATGTCTGTAGGTTTGATTTGCATAATCTCTTTTTTTGAGGAGGAAGAGTTGTTTAAATCAGGTTCATGCAGGTGTGGATGTATGTGTAGTTACCCTCTCACACACTACTGATTTTCTCTTTCTCTCTCTCTCTCTCTCTCTCTGTGTGTGTGTGTGTGTGTGTGAGAGAGAGAGAGAGAGAGAGAGAGAGACATCCTCCCCAGGAGGAGGGAGATCCAATTTGCAAATCTATTCATTGTAATTTGGACCTGCCAGTGGAACTCTCTATGAACAGAGCAGTCTGTTTCAAAGTGATACTGGAACCAACTGGCAAGTCTTCTGGTGGTATATGCACGAGTTCATACAGGAGACTTGAAAATAAAAAGGGAAACTGGTGATCTTTAATGAGAACAAATCTGAGTAACTAGGTTTGTTTGTTCCTTTCCCTGCTTGCAAATGGTTTACCAGGATGACAAGGTAACCTGATTTTCTTCTTGTTTGTTTGTTAAAAACATTTATGTACCATGCTTCATTTAAAAAATAATGATTCAGGGCAGGGTACCAGAAAATATCAGAACAAAGGTACCGCTGGTACCTTTCCCGGGAAAATCAGAGGCTCACTATGTCAGGTTCCTATTGGAAGACCAGACAAATGCTAGAATATTAGCAGTGGCGAAGCTTTTATTGGTGGTTGCAAGAACCAATGATCCCTATCTTTAAGTCTGAACAAAATGCTTGTTTAACCTGGAGGTAGGCTGTCTGAATTGTGCATTGGTTTGTAACGATTTGTTGGGTCTCCGGACCGTAATAAAGATTGATTGATTGACATTAAAATCCAAAATTACAATACATTAAAAAAGCAACAACCATCCAAGAAATGGTCAGTTTATTTTAAATGCTAGAATATTCACTGAACATCATGTAACTGGTTGATGTGCTTTAGCAATCGCAGAGTTTACATATGTGTAAATGACACATATTGTTTTAAAATGTAGTATTCATATTATAAAAGTGAATTTTTGGACTTCTTATATGACAAAGAATCTCTGAGAAATGGATCTCCATAAGAAGGTGCAGGCTTCTTCATGGGTCTCACAATCAGCCTTATTTCTTGCATTTTGGCTGGGCAACAGCAGTGTTGCTTTTATTCAGTCTTTTTTTTTTTTATCTGTACACCTCCTTCCAGGAGCTCAAGGTAGCCTGTCTGCCCTATACCCATTTTATCCCTGCAACAAACGTATGAGGTAGGTTAGGCCGGGAGAAAGAGAATGAGTGTCCCGAGATGATTTGGTGAGCTTCATAATTGCATGAGAATTTGAAGTTGGCACCCACCATCCATTCTGAAGGAAATCAGCCCTGAGTGCTCACTGGAAGGACAGATTGTGAAGCTGAGGCTCCAATACTTTGGCCACCTCATGAGAAGAGAAGACTCCCTGGAAAAGACCCTGATGTAGGGAAAGATGGAGAGCACAAGGAGAAGGGCACGACAGAGGACGAGATGGTTGGACAGTGTTCTCGAAGCCACCAGCATGAGATTGACCAAACTGCGGGAAGCAGTGGAAGACAGGAGTGCCTGGGGTGCTCTGGTCCCTGGGGTCACGAAGAGTCGGACATGACTAAACGACTAAACAACAACAACACCCACCAGTACTACTCCAATACACACTATATAAAGAGCCCAAGGAATTTCTATGGCGTGAGAAAAATAAATAATAATCACTAAACCGTTAGAGCCTAAGAAAAGTCTTGCTGGATCAGGTGAAAGGCCCATATTATTCAGCATTCTGTTCTCACGGTGGTCAATGTGATGCCTCTAGGAAGCCTAAAAGCGGGACAGAAGCACCAACGATATTCTCTTTGCTTGCGTTTCCCAGCAGCTGCAATACAGAGGCATGACACCTCCATTACTGGAAGTGGCACACAGCTATCATATTTAGCAGCCATTGATAGCCGCATGACCTTGCCTAATTGTCTTCTGAATATGTCCAAGTTGGCAGCCATTGCTACATCCTGTGGCAGAAAATTCCACCAGTTTTAACTATGTATGGCATGAAGAACACCAGTATGTGTTTAGGCCACACACAACCTTCCCACAAAAAACTCTTTAAAAAGAAAGACTACCAAGGAAATGTAATAAACGAATAGAAAGAGAACCTGCTCAGTTGACGATGACACAAAACTCCACATCCACACTATACAAAAAGAATAGAAGCCTCACCCATCCCTTCTTCCCCAACCTTATACTGTACTTATAATGTCTCGCAACTAATGTAACTGATCTGTAAGAAAGACTGTGCAACCTGAAAAAAGAGACAAGGCATGTACTTTTGGAAACCAAGAAAATCTTAATTATTATTTTTTTAAAGACTCTTCAGGTAATCTATTTTGTGCAACTGCTTTCTGTTAATTCTTTCCAGAACACCATGACAGACTCCACAATCCTTTTAGAGGATGTACAGAAGATGAAGGACAAAGGAGAGATAGCCCAGGCGTATATTGGTCTGAAAGAGACAAACAGGTATGTGTGCATTTACATTGTGCATCTATTTTGTACAGTTTGCTTCTTCCCTTGGCTGTAAACAAAACAGAATATCAATAATAATAATAATAATAATTAACTGCTCGGTGCTACTTGTGCAGTGGTTCTAATTTGCATTAGCAGAGTAGAAGTTTTTTCTGGTTTAAGGAATTTGGAACAATGCTATCTTATCTGAATATATCCTGCTAACTTAATTTTCTCAGGCAGGTTGTCACATATACTTCCATTAACTTAGGCTGCAGTTCTATACACGGGTGCAAGGTCTGTAGAACTCACTGGGGTGCTATTGTTTGCACCTCTTGAATTATGTGGATAATCAGAGGAGCATTCAACCACAAGTTCCATATATACTAATGTTAGCCAGAATTGTGATTGTGAAAGTTCAAAAGGTTACTAATAAGCCTAACAAGAAAGAGTTTAGTTAGGAATCTATGGAAGCAGTTGACTTTGAAGCTGACAGTAAAGTTATGAACATATGGGGAGCATAAAGAAAGATTAAATAATTGCAGGCCAGTTGTGAAATATATAATAAAAGAGCTTGGAATGGCTGGGAAATATTTGTTATCTATATATTTATATTTAGGCATATTTTTGTCATACGTTTACTTTTATGTGATTTCAATATTTGGAATTTATTAGGAGCTTGAAGATGAAATGATTAAAGAAAGAATAATAAAACATTTAAAAAATGAACCCACTGGGACTGACTTCTGTGTACTCATGTATAGAATTGCACTGTTAGACTACAATCTTATGCACATTTAATGTAGGCATAAGCCCCATAGAACTTAGTGGGGCTTGCTTCCGAGCAAACATGCATAGGGCTGCACCGCTGAAAAGTTTAGCATTGCAGTTGTGGAGATGAAGGTTCCCCCTTTTTAATAACACTTACTCAGCTTGCGTTGTCCTTTTAATTAGCATGCTACACCATCACCATCATGTATCCCTTTTTGTGTTTTTTGCATTTAAAAACAAAACAAAACAAAACAATTTGCTTGGAAGATCATCTCTTCAGGACTATCATATGCTGAATGAGGACGGAGAGCTGTGGCTGGTATATGAAGGGCTAAAACAAGCCAACAGGTTATAAGACTTCTCAGGACGGACCTTCTTGCGTTCTCTCTCTCTCGTGTTACTAACATGCTGTGGACCTGCTTTTGCAATGCTGCTTCTTATAGTCATTTAACAAGACTGAATCCAAATGGGTTTATTAAAACAAGGGAAGAATGGAACCCCCCAAGGCTGGCATTTCAAATCAGTCTCAGCGTTTGCAAGTGGCATGGTGGGGCGTTAGCTGGTAGAGGTCCACTATTGACCAGTTATATCCCAGATTTGCTGCGGTGGAAGTTCTGAATCATAAAAATAAAGATGCAGATGTGTCTGAGCTACAAATAATAAGACATAGAACTTTTGCATATAGCAGGAGAGGGCTTGTAGTGATGGTAGCTGATTCTCCTTCTTAGCCAGTGAGCTCAGCTCGTCCACCCTCTCCCTGTGACGGCAAGGAAAAGAGAAGGAGGAGCCACTGTTGGCCATCCATCTGCTTCTTGCTGATTTTTGTTTTCTTATGTGGAAACATGGTGGCTAAAGGACAAGAACCCAGCTCTCCGAGAGCCCCCCCAAATCCTGGAGCCTGTTAAAAATGTCTACAAGCCATATTATTACATACACTGTCAAACCGCCCCGCCAACAAAAGACTTAATAGTTCAGCACAAAATAGTTACCATGGTCTGAAATAGGCAGAGCGAAACACATAAAAATTAAAGGCATTCTGTATATGTTATTTGCCTGTTCTAACTCATGGTGAATAAGGGAGACACTAGCAGATACCAAATGAAGAAAACAGCCATTTTTAAAAGCTGTAATGACATCAAGTGTGCATGACTGTCAGGTGTACCCACTCATTTGAAAGGCATCTTCCTTTTTAAAAAACCTTCCTTGAGCACCCACTTCTCAGTTTGCTCTGAATTTAGTTACTTTAGCATTCAAATGACAAGAGTAGTTCATTGTACACTTTTACCAAACAAGTTAACCAACATAGGTTTTTTTCGTTTTTTATTACAAATGCTATTTTAACCAGTGTCTTTTCTTTTCTTGTGCTAACAAAACACTAAACATTAACTACTGTGTTTGTAAGTCTGCTAGACACTAACTTGCGAGTAGTTACCATGCTGCAGAGTAAGCGAGGGAAGAGGTGGCTGTGTAGCTTTTGTTTCTTTTGTCCGTGTTCTAGAAGCGAAAGGTTCTAGAGCAAGGGGCAGAGAAATGAAAGGTAAATTATTCATATTTACCTTTTATGTGCTTGGTCAATGTAGCTGTTAGCTGGTCTGCTTAGGTCTATTTAAACCCTGAAAGTGTGTCTGATGGAGCCGCTCAGCTTGAGGTATGTGCTCATTTGTAGAAGATGCAATTTTAGCATTAATCTCAGTTCTCCAGCGCCCCCCATTCATTTCCTCTGTTCCTTTCCTCCTATAATTCACAAGCAGCAAATGAATTATTTGTTCGCATTCCCAAGCCCACACAGTGAATCAGCAGCACAGTCAGCATGATACTTTATTGCTTCCATCCGTATCCCTCTAGCAATACCTTTACTACATTCTTTTAGTTTTTGGGGTGGGATACTTCAGCTTCTTTCTGAGCAGCATAAATAAGACTTCCTCCTTTATGGCCTTGTTATGTACCTTCACTTAAATACATCATGATAGGCATGTCTTTTTGAGGTTGCAAGGGCGTTTATGGATTGATTAACAAAACCTTGAGTCATAGGAACCAGAGACAGCCCGAGATACCGCATGCCCGAGGCAGAAAATCCAAATGCCTCTCCACCCCTTTCCCAGAGGTGGTAAAATATAATGTTAAACTAAATATTCTTGCCCTTGCAAATGGTGCCCAAAAATCTCTTGCCTGAAATGGTACAGGCTTTGTAATTATGTATAATAGAGATCCTTTAAACAAACATGAAGCCAAGGCATTATAAACCCAAGTCAATTTTAATTTTGCTATACATCTCATTGTTAGGCAAATGGGATTTTGGTCCAAATCACCTAAATGGGTTTAAAGAGTACTCTCTGGTTTTCTTTCTTTCTCCATATAAATGGGCTGGGCAGCGATATGTACACTTGAGCTTTGACAGTATTTAGACCTTTGGTGACCATCTTCAACACAGATTCTAAAAAAGTGTTTTCCTTCTTCCTCCTCATCTCCACCTTTTCTCTCTGCCTCCCCCAAATGCCCTTTGTTTTTCTGTGGCTTTGTAGGCTACTGGAATCTCAACTGCAGTCTCAGAAGAGGAGCCATGACAATGAACTGGAAGCCCTCCGTGGAGAGATTCAGAGTTTGAAGGAGGAGAACAATCGCCAGCAGCAGTTGTTAGCGCAGAACCTGCAGCTGCCCCCAGAAGCCCGTATAGAAGCTAGCCTACAACATGAGATCACCCGCTTGACTAATGAAAACCTAGTAAGTCAAATCTTAATAAACTGTGTGTGTGTTGAGAAGTCATTGCAAGCATGTGTGCAATAGGTTTTGAAGACAGCGACTGCCTCCAAAGCAAGATTCAATGTCTTGATTCTTCAGGTCTTCAGAAGGAGGAAGGAAGTGGCTTTTCTTGCTTTGGCAACTTACTTATGTTCTTCCAAGGATGGTGAATAAAACTTGATGAGATTCTCTCTGCTTTTGGAAGTCTTAAGGCAGGGAGAAGATGAAGGATTCCAGTTCTCATCAGTCTCAGACAGGATGTCTAATAGAGGGCCACAGGTTCCCCGGCCCTGCCTAGGGGCATTTTTAGACTATTGAGCGGGTTGGAGGGGGGCAGCATTCCAGATTCCCAATTTTCTTGAGTGTAACACATGCTTAAAGGTAAAGGGACCCCTGACCATTAGGTCCAGTCGTGACCGACTCTGGGGTTGCGGCGCTCATCTCGCTTTATTGGTCGAGGGAGCCGGCGTACAGATTCCAGGTCATGTGGCCAGCATGACTAAGCTGCTTCTGGCGAACCAGAGTAGCACACAGAAATGCCATTTACCTTCCCGCCGGTGTGGTACCTATTTATCTACTTGCACTTTGACGTGCTTTCAAACTGCTAGGTTGGCAGGAGCAGGGACCGAGCAATGGGAGCTCACCCCGTTGCGGGGATTCGAACCGCCAACCTTCTGATCGGCAAGTCCTAGGCTCTGTGGTTTAACCCACAGCGCTTACAAAGTTATAAAAGGAAGGTCCCTTTGATCACTGTCATCCAGATGCTACTGGTTAGTCCTGAAGCTATTGCTGTACTTCTGCAGAATAGCTAAATAATCTTAGTGATGCAGCCAGCTGCACAAAAAACATCAAGCCTTTTTCAAGTTCCGTCTTGTAGGCTTGCACCTTCCGTTGCTGCTACTTCATTTATTTTAGGAACTTGGGGAGGAGGTGTGTTTTCAGGGATTGGAAAGCCAAACTTTGGCCAGTATTTTAGCAGGAGATTAGTCCATTCAGTCAAGAACTCCAGCTGGCCCAGTGCTTGTCCCTCCTCCATACAGACCCAGTGCCAAGCTATGGTAGGTGTGTTGTGTTCTCCTCTGGAGACAATTCTCTTCCTCAGCAAGCTTCCCATATCTAGCTTTAGAGTATTGGCATTCTTGCATTTCCACAAGATCAAGTTTTCCTGTTGGTGCTTCATGAAGATTAACCCCATAATAACCAGTATTCATTATCATTCTTCAAACTCTGCCATTGTCTGTAGCATTGTTGATCATATAGCCTAACTTCTTAGACAGCTTAATTGCAGTTGTACATGCCAATGCCATGCTGCAAGGGCTACATTCTTTAATGTACCTGCTGAAAGAAACTTTTAAAAAACCACACTTTTATTGATTTTCAAAGGAACAACTAAGACAGTTTATATAACTGTCCATCCTTCTGAGGACAATCCAAGGCAATCAGATAGATGAAAAGTGGAAACTAAACAGCTTGTAGCTTTGGCATTTGAACAGAAGCACATAGTTTCTGATGTTGCCCCAAATGTGTAAACCACCTAGAAGGGGGATTAGTCCTTCCAGCCTTCATTTTTTCAGAAGCGTCCCCATTTTCCTTTTCATCTTTTTCTATGGTATGACGTGAGAACTGACCACCATGACCCAGCTGGGTTTAAATATTCCTGACAGTACCCATTATGAGGGTAGTAATCACTGAATGTTGTTGAGGCATTTTTATTTTCCGCCTGCTTGTGAGGTATATATTTTTAAAACCATATTTTTTCGGGGGTTTTATAGTAATAAATGGACCATAAAACTTCCCTCCCCTCTGCTGTGTGCATCTTAAAGGCTGTGACTTTTGCATCCTGGTCTGTAGGGAGAGTGACGCTGTTTTAATAGCCTAAGTCTGTCTCAAAATCAATGTCGCTGAACTTGCCTTTTCTTCTGAAGTTTGTTGACATGCTAGCGCCTTTAAAGAATGGGAAGAACCTATACTTTATACCTGTTTTTTCAGTATTGTGAGGAGTTATATGCAGATGATCCCATGAAGTATCAGTCGTACCGGATTTCACTTTACAAACGGATGATTGTATGTACTGTGTACATTGTGCCAACTCTCTTTCTTTGTTTGCTACTTTGGAGCACTAACTGAAGAGCTGGCTGCCTTGTCCACTGTTGAAGGAAATCCTTTTCAGAAAACTTCATCAATGTCGTTCCTCTCCCAAGAGCTTTCTGTTGTGTCATTTGTGTCAGCGTCTTTGTTACTAATAGGAACACAGCAGCATGACTGAAGCAGACTCTCTTAGCTGTATACTTTGCTTTCTGAAAAAGAGATTCCAGATTTGCTCTTAGATAAGCATTTAGATCAGGCATAGGCAAACTCGGCCCCTCCAGATGTTTTGGGACTACAACTCCCATCATCCCTAGCTATCAGGGCCAGTGGTCAGGGATGATGGGAATTGTAGTCTCAAAAACATCTGGAGGGCCGAGTTTGCCTATGCCTGATTTAGATGGCATCCCTCAATATTAAAACGGATATCTAGTGGTACCAAAAACATTGGGGGAATTGTTGGGGAGGCTGTGCAATAATATTTGTAATTTAAATTATTAGTAGAGGGTGGCGTTAAAATGCAGTTTGAAGAACGATATACTTCAGTCTCCCAGCTTTGCAAAAATTGGTTCAAATGTTGTTGGGCTCCCCCACCCTGCTCTTTTGGTTCTACCCAGAGTGGGAGGGGGCTTCAGACTTCCCACTCTTTCCTCAAGTCTCCTCTGTATGCCTAAAAAGTAATAAGTGGTTGTGGAATCTCCACAAGCCTGAAATAGACATGACAATAGAACAGAGTTGGAAAACCTATGGCCTTCTGTGGAGGCCAACTTACATCATCCCTGACCATTGGCCATAGTGGCTGGGAGATGGGAGTCCCAGGTCACATGCATGACATATGTTCAAATCACATTAATACCACTTGTCGTGGCTTCCCACAAAGAACCTAGAAAGTTGGATGTAGATACAGTGGTACCTCGGTTTACGAATTTAATCCGTTCCGAAAGTCCATTCTTAAACCAAAGCCGTTCTTTAATGGAGGCGCACTTTCCCTAATGAGGCCTCCTGCCCTTCCACCGTTCAGCTTCCGTTCATAGACCAAGGTAAAGTTTGTTAACTGGAACACTACTTCCAGTTTTGCGGAGTTTGTATACCGAATAGTTCGTAAACAAGGCTGATCTTAAACCGAGGTACCACTGTATATTGATAGCCGTAAAATGTGCCTGCAGAAGAATTCTGTGTCTGTCATGCTGCACATGTTTCAACATACTTTATATAATTGTCTTGCTTATGTTCTAGGCAGCGTGCAGGCTTGCAAACTTCAGCCAGATGGCAGCATCGCCTTTCAGCTGCGCTCAGCTCCTCTTGTAGCACTAACAGTACTGGTTCTGCTCTGTCTGTCGTTATAGACAGCACTTTTAAGTACCTAATCCTTCCCTCTCAACTTTTATTGCTTAGGATTTAATGGAGCAGCTTGAAAAACAGGACAAGATTGTTCGCAAACTGAAAAAGCAGCTTAAAGTCTATGCAAAAAAGATTGATGAACTCGAAGGTACGGTATCTGTGTGTTGTCAAACTTTTTCTCTCTTGTCTGGCGGCGCAAATGTTGACCTGTTTTACTATATGAAAGAGGCAATAAGTCTCCAGCTGTTGACAAGTAGATACAATAACTAGAAAAATGTTGAACTTGTGTGTATATGCATATGATAGTATCCCAAAATAGTAATTAATGTGACTATGCTAAGGAAAGGGTATGGATTATCTTGGGATCTGAGTGCAAATGGGTTGTGAGTTGAAATTCATTTTGTTCTCTGTTTAATAAAGGGCAGTGTTTGACTTTTGCCAAGAGCAAGTACTTCAAACAAGAACAGCTGGCTAATAAGAAGGCTCTCATTTCTTTTGAAATATGAGAATGTGGTGCCTCAGAATCTATAGTAATATTTTTTGCTTATGGATTCCACCCCCCTCCCTCCCTACGATGGCCATCTCAGAAAAGACTTTGTTTGTTTGTTTGGACTCTTACCCACCTTTTAGCACAAAGTCCCAGAGTGGGTTACGGCAATAAAATACACAATTATATAAGAAATGAAACAGCTACAGCCTTAAAACAAGCGAGATAACAATTAAACATATGAAAATAATAGAAACATTTAAAAACAAACCCACAGTTAAAAGCAGCCGTGATATGGATGCAGACCAGGATAAATATATCCACTTAGAAGGTTTGTTGAAAGAGGGAGGTGCCAGAAAGACAACAGAGATGGCGCCTTCCTACTATGTAACAGGAGGGAATTTCCAAGGGTAGCAAATTAAGAGGCCACAGTGGCAATGGAGCTGGAATCCCTGAGTCGATGCATGGATTTCACCTTTAGAACTGCAATCAGGAGAGCTACCACTTGCACCAGGAGAACTGGGAGGTTAGAGTACAATCCTAGCACCACTTAGATCTTAATGGGCTCCCACTGATGGTAGGAAGTGGAAGGAGCCAAAAGAAGGAGTTGATCTTGCCATTGGCTTTGGACCCACTTAATCCAGATCCCGGGAATCCACCATTGGCTTTGATCTTGGGTCTCCCAGCTATGCTAGCCCTAGAGTTTACATCACAAGTTGGGAGGAACACCTTCTGCCCTGGCTGATACCGGCTGGAACATCTTCAGATGTGGCTGTGGACCCACTGCTCTGTTCTGCTGCTCCCTCAGTGGGATTAGTATTGCTCTGCTCTTGCCTCTTGCCTCTTGCTCCTGTGGTACTGGCACTGGCAGAAGCCCTTCTGCAGAAGAGGAACACTGTCCTTAGAAGCTTTTACATGTGGAAATTAGTAGAAAAGCAATCTGTCCAAGGGGCCCTTTCTACCTTCACTACAGCAGCTCTAAGTTCCTCCACCAGCACAGCTGTTCACCATCTAAGAAGTCTGGCACAGGAATATTAGCTATGGATAGAAGCCTTCCCCAGGATGCCATTTTAAATAACTAAACCTTTGGATATATGGTTCAGTTATTAGTTTCCCATTTGAACATCATCATCAACAATGGTAAAAAAGACAATGTCGAGCAGAAGGTAAAAGTATTTCTCAATTTGCAGGAGGAATCATTTGGAAGGCAATTTGAAAATACACGTGTGTGAATGAGAGAGACAAAAACAAAAACTTGCAGGATAAGCATCTTGTATTCACAAGTATTCAAGGTCAAGTTGACTTTCCCCCCCTGAAACATACTGTATTTAGAAGTGAGAGTACATTGAAAGAGTAGCACAGTAGATTGATATCAAACTGATTCCAAGTGAACAAGGCCTTCTCTTCAAGGAACATACTGAATTCTTGCTCATTTGCTACTTTCCTTTGTAGGTTTGTGTGCGGTTTTCAGTTTACTCATACACTTTTATAGATGAAATAAATGCACCAATACTGCTCTCAATGCATCATGGAATTAAAATGCTAATGGGCATGGCTGTACCTTTAGCCTTGGTAATGATTGCCTTATAAATGCCTGTGCAAGAGGAAATCATGACTTCCCAGCTTAGTCATTTTGGCGGAAGACTGACCAATAAGTCATTGTCTGCCAGGTAGAATATTTACTGTGCAAGGTAAAATAGCTCTTTATCTTGGTGAAAACAGCTCCCTGCTTGCTTCATAGCCCCTCCCTCCTCCCTCTCTCGATTGTACTTTGCCTTTCAAGGAGGGAACATCGAGAAATCAGAGACTTCTGTGTTTACTAAGCATTCTCTGCTGGAAGAACACCTTAAGAAGAAAAAAAAGCTGCTTGCCTACAGATTACATTGAGACCTTTCACTTGGTTAAGGGTTAGTAGGGAGTGGCTAAATTCTAATTCTTGCCTTCCCTTTGCCAGATTAAATATAGTCTTGAAACATAGTCCATTTTTTAAGAACTCTGGGAGACTCACTCAGATTCTGATATCTTGTTTAAGTGATGACTTCTTATGGTACTGAAAAGGTAGCTAATCTTTTTCTGCCTCAATGCATATTAGGAAGCAGATGGTAAAGTACATTTTCTGTTGGCTCCTCTCTTAATCTTGCGTTTTCTTATTATGTTTTGTTCTTACTGTTTTAACTATCCTGTGTGTACAAACTTGTATTGGTCTATGACCATAACCTATCTATCTGAAGAATAGGCACCGATCAGTGTGTTTTAGATGTTCACTTCCTGAATTGCACAGCGTACAGCCCCGTTCTCATGTAACAATAAGCCAAGCCATGGCTTAGGGTGAACGAGGAAATGTACAGCTTCCTGGAGTGAAGATCACAGCTGCTGTGCTCCTTCCTTGGTTCTGCTGGTGCTGTTCCACCCAGAGCTAATCCATGGTTTGGCTTAAGTGTTAATACCTGAACCTGGGCTCGTAGTTTGTCTCACTCCCAATCAAGGTTTGTTTTTGAACCCACATGTTTGCTTTGTAGTGCTCGGCTTAGCGCTGCATGTTGAAATGGATCCAGGTATGAGGGCAAGATGTTGAAAAAATTTAAAACCACACAGCACTGTGATGTACTGGGGTGATGTGGACCGCCTTGGGCAGTTTTCTAATGGTTTTGTCATTATGCTGTGGATTGACACAAGAATGAAAGATGGAGGAAAGTTTCTAGTTGTTCAGCATGCCAGATTTTGCTTGGGGGCAGTTTGCTGAGGGCATTCTTTTTAGCATACATTTTGGAAAAAGAACTTCTGGTTTTCGGTATTTCCTTAAACGGAGTCTAACAGACGTACCGCCCAATCCTATTCATGCTTACTCAGAAGTGTCCCACTGATTTTACAGTGGTGCCTCATAAGACGAAAAGAATCCGTTCTGTGATTCTCTTCGTCTAGTGGTTTTTTCGTCTTGCGAAGCAAGCCCATTGACGGATTAGCGGATTAGCGCTATTAGCTTTTAGCGGCTTATCTGCTGATCGGATCAGCTGATAAGCGGCTTAGCGGCTTAGAAAAAGGGGGGGAAGGGAAAAAAACCAGCAGGAACTCGCAAGACATTGTCGTCTTGCGAAGCAAGCCCTTAGGAAATTCGTTTTGCGAAGCACCTCCAAAACGGAAAACCCTTTCGTCTAGCGAGTTTTCCGTCTTGCGAGGCATTCATCTTGCGGGGCACCACTGTAGTAGTGTTTATTCCCAAGTAAGTGTGCATAGTATTGTAGCTTTAGAGTATATAAAAACCTCCTTTTGCTCCTTTATCCCTAGTAAGATCTCACCCTTTTTACTGTTCCAACTTTTTAAGGCATAAACACACATTTTATGTAGACTGTAAACACTCTGGTTGTCCCCTTCCTGGTTGTATGCGCATGACACGAGAAAAGGAGATTGCCCAAGAGTTGTTGCTTTCAGTCTGTATTTAGTATCTTGCTTTTGTGAGGGGTGGGGGTACCTGTAGCTTGTTAGAAGTGAGCTGTGGCGCTTCCTTGCCTTGTATGTGCTTTAAAGGAAGCAGAGACCAGAAAGGGAAGAGAAGTCACGGAAGTGCTTATAGCATAACCAACAATAGTTTGCCAAGAGGAAGAAGGTTGTGATACCAGCAGTAGGTGAGCTTACCTGAATGTCCAAAGTGACACCTGAACATAGAGCAAAGTCCTGTGCATTGCCTTCTTTTCTAGAAGGGAATCTATACAAATTGGAATTTGTATATGTTTCACTAGTTTTTACTGATTGCAGTAGATGGTTCACTTATTTTATACAGACAAACCTTCCAGACTGGTTGCAGTATGCCTAAATACAGCTTTGGAAAAGTAGAGGGAGTCCGAAGATCTTCAGCACAAACATTTTTTGATCCTGGGTTGCATGTCTTCACACATTGTGAGAAAGCTTCTATTCTCATGGTGAAGGACCCCTTAGAGGGGGGATTTACAGTGGTGCCCCGCAAGACGAATGCCTCGCAAGACGGAAAACTCGCTAGACGAAAGAGTTTTCCGTTTTGGAGGTGCTTCGCAAAACAAATTTCCTATGGGCTTGCTTCGCAAGACGACAATGTCTTGCGAGCTCCTGCTGGTTTTTCCCCCCTCACCCCCCTTTTTCTAAGCCGCTTATCAGCTGATCCAATCAGCAGATAAGCCGCTAAAAGCCACTAATAGCGCTAATCCGCTAATCCGTCAATGGGCTTGCTTCGCAAGACGAAAAAACCGCTAGACGAAGAGAATCACAGAACGGATTCTTTTCGTCTTGCGAGGCACCACTGTATTTGCTTGACTACAACTGTGAATCCTGTCATATTGGGTGTGCGATGCAGCCTGAAAGATCTAATATCCCATAACTATAGAAAGAATCATAAGTCTAATAACTTAATTTGAAAAGTACGCACTTACTCCTTTGGGAATACACCCTGTAGATGAGCTAGACAGCCAACATACTGTGAAATGAATGGACATATAATACTCCAGAATTCAGTATAAATCCTCTTGTCTAAAACTGGGAGGTTCTGTGACAAATAGCTAAATAAATCTCCATTTCTTGATGTAGTGGGCCAGATGGATAACATTTCACCTGGACAAATAATTGATGAGCCAATCCATCCTGTCAATATTCCAAGGAAAGAAAAGGACTTCCAGGGGATGTTAGAGTATAAAAAGGAAGATGAGCCAAAGCTTGTCAAGAACCTGATTTTAGGTAAGAAGACTTTCTGTTTATAAAATGAATCAGTCTTTTTGCCTATGAATGTGGAGTGTTTCTTGAAACTGGTCCAGTTTATCTAACGTTGGAGAAAAGGAAACAATCCCCATTCACCAAGAAAGTTCAGCTCTTCGTATCAGTTGCATTACATATCTCTTTGTTTCCTTTTGTAACTTCACATTATTCTGTTCTGTTCCGGGCACAGATAATTTTTGACAGAAAATTGGAAGAGGAAACATAACTTTGAAATCAAATAAAAAGTATTAGTACTAACTGGTCCCAGAACAATTCTGGTAAATTGGAGAGCTGCAGTTTTACCAGGCCATATAAAATACAGCAAAGCTGTCTATGAATTTACGTGTGCATACTTTTGTGTTCTTATTCAGATCTGAAGCCACGAGGTGTGGCAGTCAACCTGATCCCAGGATTGCCAGCATACATTTTGTTCATGTGTGTCCGCCATGCTGACTATCTTAATGATGACCAAAAAGTGAGGTCCTTGCTAACTTCGACTATTAATGGCATCAAAAAAATCTTGAAGGTACGCTTATTATTTAATGACAATGTCAGTGTGGAGAATTAACACTTAGTGTTGCACAGCAAACGATATGGGGACAAGGGGAAAAAATGGCAGTTTTGTTTCCATACTTTATAAACATAGCAATTAAAGCAGTTAACTGTGACCATGTTTTCTTCTAATTGTCTTTTCATGCACGCTGTATTTATTTCTTCATTTGTTTTCAGAAAAGAGGTGATGACTTTGAAACCGTTTCCTTCTGGCTGTCTAACACATGCCGATTTTTGCACTGCTTGAAGCAGTACAGTGGTGAAGAGGCAAGTCTTGCCATTTATGTTTTTCACTTTTACTTTTGACTTTGCATGTACAAAATGGGTTGAAGGCATTACATGTGCCTGTTCAAGATGAAAGCATGGCTTCTATTTGTAAGCCGCAGACAGAGAGTATTGACAAGAGCAAGAGTTGTATCTGTTCTTGGTAGTGGTGTAGTGGTAAATTTTGATGTGCAGAAGCTAATCATGACAGTCCCCAGAGCCACACCCCAAAGAGTCCATAGCCACACCCCCAAGGAAAATCAAAAAATGCCTGAACTGCTAAAGGCTTAGCATGTTGGACTTGGGCTGGAGAGACTTGGGTTCACATCCCTGATCACCATGAGGTTCACTGGGTAATCTTGGATCAGTCTCATTCCAGCTTACATAACAATGTCCTACACCCAACACCCCCAGGCTTACAGCACTGGCAAATACCACTCCAGCAAATTACATCATTGCCCCCTGCTCTGAAAAAAGTACTGAGCCTCTGCTCCTTTGGAAGGCATTTGATAGCAAGGTTGGTAGGCAAGAGGGAATGGAACCCGTTGACTGTTTTTGAAACATGCTGCCCATCCAGAGTGTTTTGGATAACGTAATGGAAACGCATAAATACAAACTGCAACAAATGTGCACTATTGTCTTCTGCAAATCCAGGGTTTTATGAAGCACAACACACCTCGTCAGAATGAACATTGCCTCACTAACTTTGACCTTGCTGAATACAGACAAGTGCTGAGTGACTTGGCCATTCAGATCTACCAGCAGCTTGTCAGAGTGTTGGAGAATATTCTGCAGCCAATGATTGGTAAGGCAAAATGAAGAGAGAGAAAAAATAGAAACCTGTGGTTTCCTTTTCTAATTAACTAGACATCTCTGCCGTTTACGCCTATGACTCTGATTTCCACTGTTAAAAGAAGAGCTTTTATTTTTAAGAGAGATGACTATATATCTACCTTTTTCATTATAAACAGCAGTCAAAGCTTACTAAAAGAAGTCTGATTTACCTGGACAAGTGAAAATCAGAATGGGGAATTAGACAGTTGGGGGATTGGACAAATTTATAGAAGATAAGGTTGCGAGTCCCAATGGCTATACTGTATACTACCTCAGAATCAGAGGCCATATGCCTTTGAATACCAATTGCTGGAGAACAACAATGAGAGAATACTATTGCTCTCAAATCTTGCCTGTGGGCTTCTTGGGGGCAATCTCAGTGATGATGATGGGAAAAACCTGGACATTAGTTTGGGGATATCTTAATATGCATGCTGAGGTTTCCTTGATGGGTCCAGCACAGGATTTCATGGCTGCCATGACAGTTCATAACAGCTGCTGGAGCACATCATTGGCCCAACACACATGGCAGGACATACCAATGACATGGCCTTTTCAGCTGACTGGTTGGTACACCACTCCATTGTCATGGTCCAAGCCACTTCCTGTCAATCACCTGGCATCACAATGGTGTCAGGTGGTGCTGTACTTCAAAGTCTTGCTTGTTGGGAACTTTAAAATGTGGCAAAGCACTGCTTGAAAGCACTTTTGCAAAGGCTTTCGCACAGTTACCCCAAACTACCCTGCTCTTGTTTGAGCCTCCAAAAACTGGGGGATTCAACAGAAATGCTGGGGCGCTTGAACTGAACAGGATTTAATCACCACTCTGATGATTGGGAGTTAAATCCTGCGGTCTTGGCTGCACAAGCCTGTTCCCTGCTTGTGTTTTAACCCTGTCTTCCCACCTATCACTGATGGGTGAGGAGGCGTGATTTGGGGAAATGTCCTCATGGGCCACATTGTTTTAATTCTGTAGATTGGTCAATTACTTTTAACCGTGTTTTTAGTGATTTGTGTTTTATTTGTATTTGTTTTAATGTTGTGAGCCACGTTGAGTCTCAATTCTGGGGGAAAGGATATAAATAAATACCATCATCATCTTGTCAACCAGTTTCAGGAATGTTGGAGCATGAAACTATCCAAGGGGTGTCGGGGGTGAAACCAACTGGTCTCCGAAAGAGAACCTCCAGCATTGCTGACGAAGGGACATACACACTGGACTCTATCATCCGACAGCTGAATACCTTCCACTCAATCATGTGTCAGCATGGAATGGATCCAGAGCTGATCAAACAGGTAGTCAAGCAGATGTTCTACATCATTGGAGCAGTGACCCTCAATAACCTCCTCCTGCGGAAAGATATGTGCTCCTGGAGCAAAGGGATGCAGATAAGGTGAGGATATCTTCTGAAATGTTTTCAGCTCTTTTGGCTATACTTGCTGGGCATAATAGTGAATTCTTCCTGAACCAGGTGGTTGATTTTAAGGTTATCTTTAGACTTGGGAATTCACTGCATTAAAGAGAATTATTCTTGACAAGTTCATATACTTGCCAAACTGGTGATTTTCCTAAACGCAACGAGGCAGTGGATTTTACACCCACTGTGCAGAGTGTTATATTACTTGTTTCATGTGTTCCTTCCTCTCAACCCCTCTCTTCCTGAGGGTTAAGGATTGCCAGAACTGACCTTATAGTCTGGGTCACAAACGATGGCATAATGTGAGGAGCCATGTTTTCTAAACATATGTGTACATTAGGGGTAATGTAGGTCAAATCAATTGGCAGAAAAAGAGTTTCTTAACCATTTCCCAGCTAGGCTTATTTTTGGTTTTGAAAATGGCTGGGTGATAAGCAGGAAAATTTTTAGGAGTGGTGGTGGAGGGGGCTGCAGTGCACAATGAAGGGAGGATTGTCTGCATGTATACAGTGTGCTATCGAAGAGAACCCCACATTACAAAGGAAAGGGGAAATACCTTATAATGTGAAGTTCTGTCCTGAGTAAATGGAATTCTTGGGGGGCGTAATGGGGAAATTATTTTTCTGCAAGCAAGGATTCAGGGACTAGCTCAGTCGTGTTTTGTGGGTTAAGAAGCTATATGCATCACTCTGTTATGAGCTTGACGTGCAGCCCCATCTGTGTTTTGTAGGGCACAGCTGCTAAATTTAATTTTCATAGGGCAGATATTTATTTGCCAACTTTGGGCATTGGGATTCCTTAAGGGGGTGGGCTTAGTTTTTATTGATGAATGGTAAAAACAAAACTCTGCCCTATATATTTTTAAAAAGCAAGTAAAGAACTAGGTAAAGTGCTGGAGCTTTTGGATTTACATTCCTACTTAGTAAGTATTTTGCTTTCTAAAGGCATTGTGCATAATTTCTTGAACTGTGTTAGGGAGGAGGAGCAGGAGCTGGTCAGAAAAAGACATTTGTTAAATAATTTACAGAATATTGTGTGAAGGAAAATAATAAAGCATTAATGCATGTATAAAAAGTTTCCACCCACCATTTGTTCAGGCTGATTGAAAACCTTAAACATTGTGGTTTTTAATGTGTGCATGTGTTAAACTTAACAGGTACAATGTAAGTCAGCTTGAAGAATGGCTTCGTGACAAAAATCTGATGAATAGTGGGGCTAAAGAAACTCTGGAGCCTCTCATCCAAGCAGCGCAGTTGTTGCAGGTGAAAAAGAAAACGGATGAGGATGCCGAGGCCATTTGTTCCATGTGCAATGCCTTAACTACTGCACAGGTAATCCAGCCGAGTTATGTCATTGTGGTGCTTGGACTGTGTGTCCATTCGCCACATTGGCAATTATTGTTGAAATACTGTCACTGATAAAATGCTAACTTCAGAAGTTGTGAGATATGTGTAATGTGTATGGGTTGCTCGTGCGTAAGTTGCCGCCTCTCCAGGCTTTGTTGCCTTGCTAAACCTTTCAGTCTGGGCAGCCCTTCACTTCGTGGCTGCCTCAGTCGCTAGCAGAATCCGTCAGTGGGCGTTTCTTAAATCTTTTCCAACATAAAAGTTGTTTGACACCCAGTCTCCTCCTACTCTCTCTGCGCGGAAGTCTTCTGCGCAGGGTGGGCGTGGGTAGCGGAGGACCCGTGCTCTCCCCACTGGTGTCCGGTGAAGAGTCCTGGAGCCCTCTCGCCGATTCCCCCATCAGCCCCTCTATATCCCTGGTGTTGCGCTGATTTGCTTCCCCATCTGCGGAGCTGCCTCTCTCCCTGCTGGGCCCTTCTCCAGCATCATTTGAGAGCCTTCCCTCCGCCTCTAGCTCCGATGTCAGTTCCCTGACAATATGAAAACGGAATTCTGAAAAGGGAGCAAGCACTGCAAAACCTATATGCCAAATGTAGTTTTCTGTACGAGCAGTCATTACACAAAATAAAATAAGTTTCGCCTTGTATTTTGGTTTTGTTTACAGGAGAATAAGGCATTATGCTAGAGGCAAAGTTCCAGGGTTTTATTATAGTTCAAGTATAGAATTTGGGTTCTGTTTTTGTTGTAGGGCCTGGGTGTGGTATTCTAATATGTTCTCAAATACATGCATTCCAGCATTGCTACTTACTGCAACCCAAGGTGATTTTCTTGAAGAATTATAAAGGTGTAAGACTTAAGCCAGCAAAGCAATGTAATTGGTGTGTATCTGAGAGGTTTGGAGAGGTATAATTTAAAATGCTGGTCTTCAGCTGATAGGCCAGGACCCACTACTGCTTTGCAGCCTGATCTGAGGTGCCTGCAACACCAGCCCTGCCACCATACAAATATATGGTTAAATAATTAAGAAACAGGGGTCCAAATGCCTGTTTTGGTTAAAAGCAGGCCCTCGTCTGGAAAAGTTGAAGATTGCTGATTTAAAACATTGCAAGGGTTAAATGAAAAGCAAGCACCTGTAAGTTACCAAGAGGGGAAGGGAAAAAACAAAACAAAAATCTGTTTTTCTTACAGATTGTGAAAGTTTTGAACTTGTATACTCCTGTTAATGAGTTTGAAGAAAGAGTGTCTGTGTCCTTTATCCGGACGATACAGGTAAACCTTTTTTTTAACTTTTCTCCTTTTTGCTTGTGCTAATGAAAGAAAAGAAAATATCACAGGTAGTGCAGTGGTGGTACAAACCAGGCCAAAGAGGAGGAAAAGGAGCACCCACATAGTTTCTGCCAATGAGGCACACGCATCCCAGTGTGGTGTAGTGGTTAAGAGTGGTGGACTCGTAATCTGGTGAACCGGGTTTGATTCCCCGCTCCTCCACATGCAGCTGCTGGGTGACCTTGGGCTAGTCACACTTCTTTGAAGTCCCTCAGCCCCACTCACTTCACAGAGTGTTTGTTGTAGGGGAGGAAGGGAAAGGAGAATGTTAGCCGCTTTGAGACTCCTTAGGGTAGTGATAAAGCGGGATATCAAATCCAAACTCTTCTTCTCTTCTCTTCATCCCAGGCAGGAAATCATCTTTCTTCCAGCTTCCAGCTGGCAATGAGGTGGTGAAAAGAGGATGCCTCATTTGATAGAAATTTGGGGGAAGTGGTTCATAGGGGGGAATTCTGAAGCATTTTCATAAAAGACTTAGACCCAAAATATCTGAAACACTGTTTCTTGGGTGCTAAAATCAGTGGAGGGGTCCCTCTTGGTAATCCTACTACCCTCAGAATTTCCTATGGCTACCCCTAGGTTTTGGAACTTCCTCCCCATAGAATTGTGTCAAGCGTCTTCACCATACATTATTTTGTGATATGCTGAGCACACGAGTCTTTGGCCTTCGTTACTCTAGATACATATTTTTAGAACCCACCCTAATCTAGTGATTGCATTTTGCTTTAAAACGTTTTTAACGTTGAATTTTAAATTGTTGTCTCCCACCCTGGGATTTTAGGGTGAAGGGGGCGGGAATCAAATCATCATCGACAACAATACAGGAAATAAATTTAAATACTAACGTGATGCATTCTTATTTTTGCAGCTCCGTATGCGAGACAAGAAGGACTCTCCTCAGCTGCTAATGGATGCTAAGCATATTTTCCCTGTTACTTTCCCGTTTAACCCATCATCTCTTGCATTAGAAACCATCCAGATCCCCGCAAGTTTGGGCCTAGGATTCATCTGTCGTGTCTGAAGCAAGTGTACAGTTCGCTTTTGATCATGAGTGTGCTTACCTGTAATCTTAAAACAGCGAAGACACCGAAAAGCCATGGCTGGGGTGGGGAATGGAAGAAAGCTGGGGGAAATATTGTAGAAGCCCTGAAAAGCATTGCAGAAAGCTGGAATGCTGCATAACTGTCTCAAGCTGATGGCTAACGGAGACATAAACATTTGTATAAATTCACTGCTCTCATGCTGAGGTCTATAAAAAGTTTTCAGAATTAGAAATTTTTCAGTACGGATCATTCCCTTAACACCCCCCCCCCCCCGTTAGTCACAAGCTGTCTTTTATATTTGAGTTTGGCACTGGAGACATTCTGAGGAACAAAGCTTTTCTATTCCCTTTCCTCTGAGATCAAAAGTTCTGTTGCTGGTGGGTGGGCAAGGCAAAACTTTTATTGTACTTGGGACCACCTGAAGAGCAGTTTCCCCTAATTTAGCACGGCTGAGGAACAGAATGTGCACCACTTAAGTTTGAAGCGGCCACCAATTGCAGCTCCCTGCTACACACACACACCTGGTGTAAAAAGATGCATATAGCCACTTCCAATGTGATGGTGTCAGTGTGTACCCTCAATCTGTCTCTTTCTGATTCACATTGAGTTAGAGAAGATCCCTTCCCATCAGGACTCTCTGGGAGCTGTGGTTGTGGCTCTGGTGCAACCATGGCAGGGTTGGTCTCGCTTCCTCAGCCTTTGGCGTGGTGGGAGAGTACCAGCAGCCAGACACTCGCTAGAGGTGCTCAGTTTTTAGCAAGCTGGGGGCGTGGCTGGGGAGCGGACCTGAGAGAGAACTTCTCCCTGGTCCACTCCCTAGCTGTGAAAGCTTGATAGAGAAGATATAGCTGAGAGGCCATTTTAACTCCTTATTAACTTACTTAAATGTAATTAAGTCATAGATTTGCTCGTAGACAGGGACCAGAGAGGACAGAAGAGTCCATTTTAAAGGTGTGATTTTTTTTTAGTGAAGTATATAAGCATTTAGGGATTATCTGCTATCTGTTAAAACATGTTAGAGACTGGAAAGTGTAATGCAAAAGGGCAGTAGAAAACAGAACATACCAGGCACTGGGTCTGTGCAAACCCATTGTAGTGAACAGAAGCTGTGGTTTCTTCAATGGGGCATGCACAGTAGACATTCGTAGTAGATTGCACTCCAGGAGATAATCTGTCAAAATTATTCCTTATTTATGTCAGTGTGACATAAATGATGCGAAGTATCAAAAAAGTCTTCTGGCTTACAGTATGGTACAACATAGCTGTTCATTAGTTAGTACTGTTTCAAAACATATCCAAGTGCTGCTGTGTGCTGTGTTCTTATAAATGTACAGTAATAATCTTTAGGCAAGAGAAATAAGGATTAAAAAAAAACACAACTTTAATAGTCCAGTCTTTTAACAAGATTTATGTAAGAAGTAAGGAATATCGCTGGTAATAGGAAATGGTAACTAAGCACAAACAACAAACTGGAAGAGGCATAGTAATTGTATTTCAAATGTTTACTTAAAAGTATTGAAGACCCCGAGTTCAATGAACAAAACCCAAACATATTATATTTTTAGTATTTATTTATCATTCTGGTGTATGTTAGCTTCACACCTCGGGTTTTTTTTTTAGTTGCCAGCTTACTGACAGTATGTATGCTTTAATATTATCCGTTTTGGAGTTGTTGTTTAAGATATTTTAGATATTTAAGATGACTCTCAAATGCTTAGGTGAGAGAGGAATTACTTTACTCCAAATCTCCTGAATACCTCAGGTCCTTCACATTCATTTTTCAAAATGTAAAACAAACTCTGATTTGGGTGCACTTTGAAAAATAATACGAGTAACAGTAATACTCTGCTTCTGTATCTATGGGAATATTTCACTGGACACATTAAGAAGAAGGATGCTGCTTGGTAACATTTTTGCTGGAATCTGTCGCGTTCTGAACACTTGTATCAATGTGGAACTGACAGTTCAAAATGTCTGTTTATTCTTGCTCACTGTTATCTGATGTCGATTTTTTTTTAATACGGTCAGTGCTGATCAGATATACATAGGAAGAAATTACATATTTTGAGATTGCCATGTGCAATATTGTATTATAGCAATTGTAATGTATATTTATTTTAAAACATATCTTTATGCTGTAAAGGCATATTGTTTAAATTTCTCTGGACATCCTTAGAGCGACATTGCTCTCACTTGAGAAGATCAGTGATGTGCACCTGTCACCTGGTCACTGATAAAGTAAATAAAGTGAGCTGCTGTTTATTCTTCAGTACTGTTCTTAAAAAACTGATTTGGGTTATCTCTCTTTTTGGATTTTTGTTGTTGGCAGAGTATGATGGTTGTTTTAAGAAACATTCAGCTACTTCAACTCAAGCATTGTCTAATATATATTTTCTTTATGGCAAACGAACAGTTATTTACTTGAATATGTTTACTTTACATCTGGCATAAAGTTTACAAAAATGATTCCTAACAAGCCGTGCTTCTTCTAAAACAACTTTAAAATACTGTCAAAAACAGATATCCTCTGTGTCTGCAGCCAGGAAAGGGTGCCTTATCACCAAGGAGCCCTGAGCAAAAATGGGAAGACACACAATTTGCTACCCTAGAGGGGTACCCTAGAGTCTGAGATGATCACAGTTTTTTTTAAATTAGGATAGAGTACACTATCTTCTCACATTTTCACTGGATTCTTAGTATATCATGTGATAATTGTAATGACACTGATGTAAAGCGACAGCAGCACTTTTAAAATTAGAACCTCAACAAAAACAGAATTTCCACCATCTTCCTCCTGTGAATTAACTGAAATTCTGCCCTTTAAAATTCTTCTAGTAAGATAAAATCATCTCAAGAAACTTAACTACTTCAGAAACTATGCTTAAATGTATGAATCCTCCCTTCTGTTTACCTGTAAAAAAAGCCTTACTGTACCTTGTTTATTTACCAGAGTGATAGATGTTTATAGGCATTATCCTTATATTCAGTAGTCTAATACTACTTTCGGTCACATTAAAATAGTATGCTGCTTCACATGTTTTAAAGGAAGATATTTCTAAGTTTAACTGGTATTTTCTAATTCATCTAATACTTTACATAGCAGTATTTTACATGCACTTTTCTTAGGTTAACATTTTTAGTACTGATACACAAATATAAAATGTTCAGTTTAGTTCTTCTGGTTTAGAATCCTTACGCCTAACACAATTCTGGTTATGCTTATTTCCCCTTCCTTTATAGCATGGTTATTGCTTTTTAATGTGGAAATGTCTTTATTTCTAATTTTGTCAATTTGATAAGGAATAGTCTCTCAATGCTGGGGGGGGGGGACTTACAAGAACCCTTTTGAAATGTACAGACCTGAAGTATTGCACAAATATTACCTCATTAGGTTTCAGATATTTTCTTCTTCCAGTGATGAGTCCACTGATTCTGCAACATAACCTTCTGTCCAGATTTTAGCAAAACACTTCGCAGGCTTCAATTAGGGATGAACTTTAAAAATATTTAAAGATTCGGTTTTGTTAAATATTAACTGATCAAGTATGCAATCTTGTGGGTAATTTTAGAGCCCCAGTTCAGTGGAACATATTTGCATGTGGTGTGCAGAGAATCACACCCCTAACCTTCATAAATAAAGAATAATATGCTATAGAAATACTTGCCTCAGTCTAAAGATCCTGCTCCTGTTGCATGCATGGGATAGCTGCTCTGCTTGTACTTCTCCCCTTTTCCATGGAATCCCATGTGCTCATTAAATAAAGAATCCTATGATTGGTGGATTGGATCTGTTTTCATGTGCACATGGAAGCAGTCACAATAGCAGTGCACTGCAGATACCCAGCTTGTCCTCCAAAAAGAACACACTCTGAATCTATGGGACAGTTTCTGGTGATACTTTTTTGCTTTTGCATACAGATTTTTTTAAAATAACAGATCATCTCTGGTTCCGGGTCAGTACACGGACAGAAGTCCCTTTTATTCCAGTAAAGCTTTTATCCAAATTTGCTTGGGATAGTGGCATTTTGACTTTTGGTTCCATATCTCGAAACCACCAGCATTTAGAAGCTGAAGGTCTCTTTTCAATTAAGATTTCAAAACCAGACACATTTCAAAATATCACATAAAAATCCTTTGGAAATTACTATTTTTAAAATTGTAATTCTTTTTGAAACAAAGGTTTTGACAGACAATAGGTTTTCACTAGATATTGATACTGTGCTTAGATGGAAACCAAAACGGTATCAGAATGAAATAAGCTCTGAACTGTCATAGTGTCTGACGTATTTAGTAAACGTATGCTTCATAAATGCTGTACCTTAGCTATCACTGAAATGTCCAAATAAAAATACAACTGTTAAGTCTTCTTCGGTGTCTCTCGTGTAAATACATTATTCCTGGAGTTATCAAGTGCAGTTGAATTTTCAACCTACAGATGTCAGTCATGCTGAGTTCAATGGGATTTACAAGTACGGTAACTTGAGGAGGACTGCAGCTCTGTTTATAGGCAATCTAGCAGGGAAACAAAGAATGGGTACAGCTTCCCTCAACAATTAACTTATGAGACTTACATTTATTGCTGCACCATGGTAGCAGCTTCAATAAACGCACATTCCAAAATGGAGGATCCAAATGGAGGGCTGCAGGTTAACTTTAAACACTGCTTAAATATCTGCAACCAAAAAACCCTGAATCTTCACTAAAACATAGAATTGTAGAGTTGGTAGGGAACCCCAAAGGTCATCTAGTTGAACCTGCTGCAATACAAGAATGACAACTTAAATAATCCCAGGCAGATGGATCATCCAACCTTGTTTAGAAACCTCCAGTGAAGGAATCCACCACCTTCCAAGGTATATTGCAATCCACTGTCAAACAGCTCTCACCATCGGAAAGTTCTTCCTAATGTTTAGTTGAAATACAGTGGTGCCCCGCAAGACGAATGCCTCGCAAGATGGAAAACTCGCTAGACGAAAGAGTTTTCCGTTTTGGAGGTGCTTCGCAAAACGAATCTCCTATGGGCTTGCTTCGCAAGACGACAATGTCTTGCGAGTTCCTGCTGTTTCCCCCCCCCCCTTTTTCTAAGCCGCTAAGCCGCTTATCAGCTGATCCGATCAGCAGATAAGCCGCTAAAAGCCGCTAATAGCGCTAATCCGTCAATGGGCTTGCTTCGCAAGACGAAAAAAACCGCTAGACGAAGAGAAACACAGAACGGATTCTTTTTGTCTTGCGATGCACCACTGTACCCTTGCTCCATCATCCATGTGATAGCCCTGCAGATACTTCCAGACCTTTTATCATCTTGGTCAACCTCCACTGCTTGTCAATATCTTGCTTAAGCTGTGGTGCCCAGAAATGCACACAGTACTTGAGGGCAGGGTTTGACCATGGCAGAATAGAGTGGTACTATTTACTTCCCTTGATCTGCATACTATATTTCTGATGATAATAATACAACCACCCCAGCCACTCTGGGTGGCTTCCAGCATATTATATATATATAATACAGTGGACGCTTGGGTTGCGAACGTGATCCATGCGGGATGCATGTTCGCAACCTGCAGAGTTCGCAACCTGCATCTGCACACGCACGGGTTGCGATTCTGCACATGTGCAAAGCACGATTTAGCGCTTCTGCACATGGGCGACCGCCGAAACCCGAAGTAACCCGTTCCGGTACTTCCAGGTTTTGGCGGTCTGTAACTCAAAAAATGCAACCTGAATTGGCTGTAACCCGAGGTATGACTGTATTAGCTTTTTTTTTTTTTTGTCACACTGTTGACTCTTGTTAAGCTTGTGGTCAACTAGGACACCTAGATCCTTTTTTTTACATGTACTGCTGTCCATTCAGGCGTCCCTCCGGATGGGGCCCATCCTAGAATTATGCATCCTCCGCTGTCCCGGGATTTTTTAAAATGCTGGGGGTGGGAAGAAAAGCCCTTGTCCCCCCCCCCCAGCCTTCAGAAGAGGTCCGGGGACAGACTGTCCCCGGACCTGGTCTGAAGGCGGTTTCCCTAGGAACGCATTAACTGATTTTCAATGCATTCCTATGGGAAACCGTGCATCGCAAGACGAAAAACTCGCAAGATGAAGAGACTTGCGGAACAAATTAATTTCGTCTTGCGAGGCACCACTGTATGCTGTTACTATTTTTTAATTTTTTTTTTACATAAGTAAAAAGTGACCTTTCCCCATCTGGCATGGTGGTGTGCCTCGAGATCTTTTTCATGAAACAAGTGTGCCTTTGCCCAAAAAAGGTTGGGAAACACTGCTCCATCGGATGGGGCCCATCCTAGAATTATGCATCTGATTATTCCAGCCTAAGTGCAGAATCTGATGCAAGGCCAGGGCTGCCAACTTGAACAAAATATTGGGGAGGGCAGATAAGCCCCGTCCCTGCATAATCCCTTGCAAAGACATGAACACCATTTGAATGGCAATGCCCAGCAACTTGGGCCATGATGGTGGTGATGGGGCAGCAGCTCCCTCAAAGATTTTATCGGGGCCAAACTGCCGCCAAAGAGACCTCTTTTCCTAGGAGTTGGCTCCTATGTGCAGGGCCTTAAAAGTGACCTGTGCCATCAAGCAACAACAACAACACATTGTTCCTAACAAGTGTCTTGCAGAGGTGGGGAAACCCAGCCAGATGGGCGGGGTATAAATTATATTATTATTATTATTATTATTATTAACACAGGAGTCAGATGGGGGTGTTTATTGTGGCTAACAGGTGTCACCCCATCACTGCTACCTCTATTTTTGTCTCTTTTAAACCCCTTCAGCCACCGCCTCTGCAACCTTCCTAGAAACCTGGTGGCTCTCCATAATAATAATAATAATAATAATAATAATAATAATGGCTGGGTTTAAGTTTGATGAGGCCCTAAGCTACTGAAGGTAATGGGGCCCTTTATATCTCCAGCTGCCCTTTGTCGACAACAAATTGCCGCTGTTTTTCTGTGTTGAACATATGCTATATGGTACTTTATGGACCTAATAGGTATCTAAAGCCATTTGCACATAACAAAATATGTATTTTATTAAAGTGATTGATACAGAAACGAGCAAACCAGTGATATTTTAGGGAGCAGGCAGGCCCATTACTTACATCATGGGAGCCTACACAACACAAAACACTGTTGCTGTATGTAGATTTTATTTTAGTTTCTTATATTTTGGCAATGTACATCAAGTTTTTCCCCTCCGTTTAAATTCTTTTGGGGGGCCCCCAAGAGAGTGGGGCCCTAAGCTATAGCTTGTTTAGCTTATATGTAAATCCGGCAATAATAATAATAATAATAATAAGTAATTTCGTTGTCCCCGAGAGGGGGCAATGAAAATAAAGTTGTTAATAATAATAATAATAATAATAATAATAATAATAATAATAATAATAATAATAATAATAATAATAGCAGCTGCGGGGGAACCTCAACTCTGAGCCCTCCCTTAAGCGGAAAAGGCCGCCCGGCGGCGGGCAAGCCAACAAACAAACGTGGCGCTCCTGCCGTGGGAGGCATCGGCGCTTCCTCGCCCTCGGGCTCCACCTCTGCCCGGAGCCGCCCGCCGCGCGAGAGGAGCTGGGCTGAGGCAGCTCCGCCGACCGCCTCCGGGCCTCCTTCCTTCGGCGGGCCGGGGAGCCCCTTGCTCCTTCCTCCCCCTCAGCCTCCCGCCCACAAGCGGGGCCACGAGCGGCGGCCAAATGGCGCTCAGCGACCTCTACACGCAGGTAAACGGGGGCGAGCAAAGCGGGAGGAATCGCGGCCGAGGCAGGTGCCGCTCCAAGCCCGCCCTCCGCTGGGGGGCGCGGAGGGGATTTCTTATAATGGCCGCAAAGCTTTGCGGGTTGGTTGGTTGTTTGGCTGCAAAGCCCCCCCGAGCGCCCCGCAGAAAGTATCCTCTGGGAACTGTAGTTTGCCCCTTCGAGGGAGCGACGGTTCCCACGAGACCCTTGGCAGCTCTCTCTCTCTCTCCCGCGCACCCTCTTTCCCCGTCGCCATATGGAGGGGAGGGAAAGGCAGAAGAAGCAGCCCAGCAGCCGCCTCTGCGCCCCGTATTGTGTGGGAAAGGAATGCGGGTCACGGGTCAGCCGGGGACGAGGGGATCCTGTTGTCTCGGTTTTCCCCGAGGAGATGGGGGGGGGGAGAGAGAGAAATCTGGTAAAAGTAATCGCTGGCTGAAGAAGTCGGGCGGAAGGAGGAAGGGTTTCTCTCTCGCTCTCCCTCACACACGCAAAGGCGCGCACCGCGATCCTAAAAGCCATCCAGAGTTATTGAACTACGGCGCGGTGGCGCAGCAGAAGCAAACCCCAGACGGAAGGACCCCCGACGTGGCTGGATGGCTGCAATCCTGCGCGCGGTTTACTTGGGTCTCTGCGCGCAGTTGTGCTTGACGGCGCTGTATCTGCGCGGGTACTTGCGCGGATGCGGGGAAGGGCCGCTGAACTTAAGGGGATTGACTGCTGAGTAGCATGGATGTAGCTAAGGGGGGGGGCAGGAGGCAGCTGTCCACCCCAAATCAATACAAATCAATAGGAATCTGAGGTCCTGTCCCCCACCCACTAACAAAAACCCTAGGGATAGTGAATGACGAAGGCTGCAAACTCAACTCTACAGTGGTACCTCAGGTTAAGAACTTAATTTGTTCCGGAGATCTGTTCTTAACCTGAAACTGTTCTTAACCTGAAGCATCACTTTAGCTAATGGGGCCTCCTGCTGCCGCTGCGCCGCCGGAGCACAATTTCTGTTCTCAACCTGAAGCAAAGTTCTTAACCCGAGGTACTATTTCAGGGTTAGCGGAGTCTGTAACCTGAAGCGTATGTAATCTGAAGCGTATGTAACCCGAGGTACCACTGTACTGGCAAGGAGGAATGTTGGCTGGATTGGTTTTACTTTTATGCCGCTTTCCCGCAACTGACCTGTGCCCTAAGCGGCATATTGCAAGCTTCCAAAATGTTAAAACAGCGAACATCGGGAATACAAATAGGCAAAATACAAAGCATGTCCAGTAAATTGAAAGTGGGACTGTGAGTGGGAGAGCAGTGGGAGTAATTAAGGTGTCTATAATATTTGCTTGACGTGCACTGAGTGACTGAAGACTTCCTTGGTTTAATGGTAAACCCTAATTTTACATTTTGTCCAAGTTTAGAGACAGAAGCTTCTAATATCTTTTTGTGTGTGGCGTGCATGAGCTCAAGGAACCTCATGCTTATAAGGTTAACCGTGGTGTCTAAAACGTAGCCGGTCCAAGCTGTTTTGCTGCCTGACACAACGTCAAATGCTCCATTCATCAGATGCATAGTACCCAAAACTAGTCACTTTATTTTGGTGCCTGAGGCAGAAAACACCACACACACACCTCCCTGTGAGTAAAAATGCAAAAATAAAAGACTTAACAATGTTCTGCTCTTTCATGGTGCTCCTGAGCATCATGAAATCCCTAATACAGTGGTGCCCCGCAAGACGAATGCCTCGCAAGACGGAAAACTTGCTAGACGAAAGAGTGTTCCGTTTTGGAGGTGCTTCGCAAAACGAATTTCCTATGGGCTTGCTTCGTAAGACGACAATGTCTTGCGAGTTCCTGCTCTTTTTCCCCCCTCCCCCTTTTTCTAAGCCGCTAAGCTGCTTATCAGCTGATCCGATCAGCAGATAAGCCGCTAAAAGCCGCTAATAGCGCTAATCCGTCAATGGGCTTGCTTCGCAAGACGAAAAAACCGCTAGACGAAGAGAATCACAGAACGGATTCTTTTCGTCTTGCGAGGCACCACTGTAGTAGGGCGAGCCCTGGGAAGAGTAGGTGGAATAAAAGAAACCTAACCCTTTCTGCGCCCACTGATAAAACTGAGCAAATCCTGCCCTTCCCAGCCTGTTTTCTTTCAGCTGGGTGTTCCTTCAGTTTCAGAGACTTAACTGGTGGGAAAAACAAAAAAAATGATAGATGGCTATGTCTTCTATTCCACATGGTTGCGGGTGGAGAGACACTTCTTATGGGCACTGGACCTGTTTGTTTACTTTCTCACAGATATGCAGTGTTCTCCGGTTTCTCTTGCAACCATGCTTTTATTATGTGCCAGTGCAGGTCCAAATCTAGATTTTTTGTATTCATTTGTTTTCATTATTTTTCCTGAGTGGCTCAAGAAAATTCTCCAGCATAGGAAGGAGGAGGTTGGGTGTAACTCAACAGGAAAGTAAACTCCATGTTTACTTGTAAGGCAAGGTTCACTGGCATGTAGATAGATGGCTCATTGCATTTACCAATGGAGGTACCTGGAATAGACTTTTTGATGATTAGATCTAGTTAGAATCTTTAGATATAAGAATCATGTGACAAAACGTGTATGTGTACATATTTAACATGCAGGGGACACACGCACACACACTCTTAGTTTGATTGCCCCACTTCAGCAGAGGCTCCTTGGGATGGGGGGGAGAATTCTTGCTTATTTCAGTGTTGGCCACAGGTAATGTAATGGGAATTGTAGTTGCTTGTGTGTAAGTCACCGACTTCCCTAAACTGCTTGTTGTTTAAACCTTTCCCTAACTGAAACGCACCCCTGTGCGTCTGCTTCAGTCGCTGGCAGAATCCGTTAGTGGGTGTTTCCTAAATTTTTTCCAACATAAGAATTCCTTGACAGCCAGTCTCCGCCTAGCCTCTCTGCGCGGAAGCCTTCTGCGCACAGTAGGCGTGCCCAGTGGTGGTCCGGCACTCTCCCCACTGATCTCACTGGAAGAGTCCCTGAGCCTTCCCTCCAAAGTGCTCTCATCCCCTCCTTCCTTCTTGGTGTCCCCTTGATTCCCTTCCCCCTCGGAAACCCTCTCTCTCTCCTTGCTGGTTCCCTCTCCTGCACTATCGGGGCAACTCCTCTCTCTGCTGGTCTCCGATGTCAGTTCCCTGACAGGTAAGCAGCAACATTTTTGGCTGGCATAGCGCTGAGATGCTTAAGGAATTTGATCTTAGCCAATTCCTATACAGAATGCCTTTCTCTGCACCTCTTAGACCTCTAATTAGGCTTGCCAGACCTCCGCTTTTGGCTTGTGAGACCATTTTGGCCCAGCCACACCCACCTGCCCTACACCTGATGGTTCAGCCAAAAGTGGGGCTAAACGTACCCCAACTCCCTCAACTGTTTCTCATAAGACTTGGTTTCCAGATCCTTGATCATCTTGGTCGCCCTCCTCTGCACCTCTTCCAGTTTGTCAATATCCTTTTTAAATTGTGGCATCCAGAACTGGACTCAATATTTTAGGTGTGGTCTGACCAAGGCAGAATAGAGCGGTACTATTACTTCCCTTGAATTCCCCGTATAAGAAGTCATGTTTCCCAAAACAATGAATCTGAGCCTGCAATTCGGTTTTAGCAGCTGAATAAGTAGGGATATTTGAACTTAACAGATTTATTTCTTGCACTGGAAATTGCAGCAACTGCGTTCACAAATTTAGAAATAAACTGCTGTAAGTTTCTCTGCGCCTGGTCTAAGCAAGCTACATCTTCCAGTGACTTTAACAGAAGACCAGAAGATGTGTAACTCTCTTGTGTCTAAATAAATTGGATTTGAAGTGCTCAGCTTTGACTAGATCATGCCCATAGTTAGTAGTAGAAAAACAACATTCTCTGAACTCCTTGCAAAAGGGCCATACCATTTTTGCACTTTTCTAACCTTTGCAGCTTTGGAAGATATTTCCCTTTAGAAGCAAGGTTACTGATGTATTGACGTTTTAGTTTGGCTTTTTATGGGGACGGAGATATGCTATATCTGAATTGTTTGCTTGCATATTTTATTATATGGTGATGATAATATAAAAAAAAACTCAATAAAACTGTTGGTAGCCAAAAAAAGAAAAAGAAAGAAAGAAAAAGTGCTGCTTATTAAAGTGAATTGTTTTTGTTTTATTATTACAGTATAACAGAGTTTGGATTCCTGATCCTGAAGAAGTCTGGCAATCTGCGGAAATCACAAGAAACTATAAAAATGGAGAAAACCTACTTCATCTGCAACTAGAAGATGGCACGGTGAGCGAAATAGGTTATGTTATTAGCAGTACTGTGGTGTGCGATACTTGCATGCATGTTGACACATAAACATTGACCTGCTGGATTCTCCATCTGGTCTCGCTTTGTGTCTGATAGACTCACCTTGGTTTTTACTCACATGCTAAGCTGGTGCCTGGGCTATATTACCATCTACAGGTGGGACTCGAAAACAGAAACGGGAGTGGGAATTGCTTATTTGTCCCATGTCCAGGACAGAAATCAAGCCAGCAAATGTAACCAGCATATTCTGCTGTTACTTTCAGCCTATGAATAGACCAGGTTTCCCCCACCCCACTCCCATTGAAATGAGTGGGATAGCTGAATGACCACTCAACCCTTCCCAGATGGGTAGCGATTGCAGGCCTTGCCTCTGTCCATCATCCCCAGCAGCGAAGGCCCGTGTGTTCTGCTGGCTGTTAGGGAAATTCCCCAGTCGGCAGAATCAAGGCACAGGGATTCCCCACCCAGGCGCTGGCTTCAATTGGGCCAATCAGAGGTCAGCTGGCTGGGCATTGGCTGCAGTCCATGTCTGGTCAGCCGGCAGCGCATAAAAGAGCAAATTATGTAATTAATTACAGTGGTACCTCAGGTTACATACGCTTCAGGTTACAGACTCCGCTAACTCAGAAATAGTGCTTCAGGTAAAGAACTTTGCTTCAGGATGAGAACAGAAATCGTGCTTCGGCAGCACGGCAGCAGCAGGAGGCCCCATTAGCTAAAGTGGTGCATCAGGTTAAGAACAGTTTCAGGTTAAGTACGGACCTCCGGAACGAATTAAGTACTTAACCCGAGGTAAAAAGGTAAAGGGACACCTGACCATTAGGTCCAGTCGTGACCGACTCTGGCATTGCGGCGCTCATCTCGCTTTATTGGCCGAGGGAGCTGGCGTACAGCTTCCGGGTCATGTGGCCAGCATGACTAAGCTGCTTCTGGCGAACCAGAACAGTGCACGGAAACGCCGTTTACCTTCCCGCCGGAGCGGTACCTATTTATCTACTTGCCCTTTGACGTGCTTTTGAACTGCTAGGTTTAACCCACAGCGCCACCCGAGGTACCACTGTACATAAATTACGTAAGTTCCAACATTGCACCACAGTGCAAGACGCATTTCACCACAGTGCAAGACAAATAACATAGGTTTTGGCAGAAGATGAACTTCAGTGGACAAGAAGCATTGCTGCATGTGAGGATTTACAGGGCAGAACATAGAATGATGCCTGCTTACATCCTTAGGCACATGTAACATTCTAGCTTTCTACGCCTTCACCTCTCCCATTTACCAACAGGAACTGAAATATCCAGTTGATCCCAGAGCTTTACCTCCTTTGCGAAATCCAGACATACTTGTCGGTGAAAATGACCTCACCGCACTTAGCTATCTTCATGAGCCTGCCGTCCTACACAATCTGAAAGTTCGCTTTGTCGAGTCCAAGCTGATTTATACCTACAGCGGTAAGCGAACGTTCACGCTCCACATTTCTCATATACGAAGTATGTGTGATGCAACTCTTATTTCTATGTTGTGTGTTTCCCCCCCTTGCAGGGATAATTTTGGTTGCAATGAACCCCTACAAGCAGCTGCCGATATATGGAGATGCCATTATCCATGCCTATAGTGGTCAGAATATGGGGGATATGGATCCACATATATTTGCCGTGGCAGAAGAAGCTTACAAGCAAATGGCAAGGTAGAGTCTGGGGAGTTTATAGTATGTTAACCTGTGGCCCTCCAGAATTTGTTGGACTCCAGCTCTCATCTTCCTAACCATTGGGCATGCTAGCCAGGACTGATGGCATCCAATAACATCTGGAGGACCACAGGCCAGCCAGCCCTGCTTTAAAACCTCTGATTAAAAACCTGTCACTTCCGTTTGCAAAATGTTGCTACATGCCTGTCCCTTTCAAAAACTTTGGACCCATGTAGGTAAGTTTCTTAGAAATAAAATAATGATAATCAAACAAGGGGCTTCATTGATTCATGAGGATTCCCTGAAAAACTGTTCAGAGATTGCTGTGAATACTCTCTAAGCACCTACAAAGTTCCTGGAGGAATCAGGTGCCAACAGCGGAAAATGGCTTCACGCACCAGATCACAAAGTCGGGATACCTAAATAAAGCAGATCTTATCTGCTGTAGAGACATACATGATTTTTTGACATTAAAAAAATAATTTTATTTGATAATGCATTTTCTCCTCGCTTTAGGAACAACAAGAATCAATCTGTTATAGTCAGTGGAGAATCAGGAGCTGGGAAAACAGTTTCGGCTAAATATGCCATGCGATACTTTGCTACTGTCAGTAGATCTAGCAGCAACACGCAAGTAGAGGATAAAGTCCTGGCATCGAATCCGATAACAGAGGTAAATTATGGATGGCTCTGTAAAGGGATGAAATCGCATATTTATTGAATCATCTCATTCTAACATACTGAGCACCTGCAGCAGAAATTATCATGTTTGACCTTCTGATTTTGAAAACCTATGGAATATCTAAATTACCGTATTTTTTGCACCATAACACTCACTTTTTTCCTCCTAGAAAGTAAGGAGAAATGTCTGTGCGTGTTATGGAGGGAATGCCTACGGGTGGCATGCCTACGGGTTTTCCTCCTCTAAAAACTACGTGCGTGTTATGGTCTGGTGCGTGTTATAGAGCGAAAAATATGGTAGTTATAGCTAACAGTTCTTTGGCATCCCAGATCTGGTTTTGTTGACTGAACTACACATGTTTGCTGTTTAATCTGCACAGGTTATTCTCTTGTCACACTTGATTTTCTTAAATGCCAAATGTTCACAAAGTTTATTTCCTATCTTAGTTGTTTCAGTAAAGCTTCCTCTTCTAGGCATGGATAAATAACAGTTAGACAATTCCACAATCTACTGTGGAAAATGGGGGGAAAAACACCGAACTGGGTCTAATGATTGCTGCACCAAAGCAGCAATCGTAAGAACACAAGAAGAGCCTGCTAGATCAGGCCGACTAAATGGAGTCAGTGTGGTGTGGTGGTTGGACTAGGGCCTGGGAGTTGTTGTTGTTGTTTAGTCGTTTAGTCGTGTCTGCCTCTTCGTGACCCCCTGGACCAGAGCACGCCAGGCACTCCTGTCTTCCACTGCCTCCTGCAGTTTGGTCAAACTCATGCTGGTAGCTTTGAGAACACTGTCCAACCATCTCGTCCTCTGTCGTCCCCTTCTCCTTGTGCCCTCCATCTTTCCCAACATCAGAGTCTTTTCCAGGGAGTCTTCTCTTCTCATGAGGTGGCCAAAGTATTGGAGCCTCAGCTTCACGATCTGTCCTTCCAGTGAGCGCTCAGGGCTGATTTCCTTCAGAATGGATAGGCTTGATCTTCTTGCAGTTCATGGGACCCTCAAGAGTCTCCTCCAGCACCATAATTCAAAAGCATCAATTCTTCGGCGATCAACCTTCTTTATGGTCCAGCTCTCACTTCCATACATTGCTACTGGGAAAACCATAGCTTTTACTATACGGACCTTTGTTGGCAAGGTGATGTCTCTACTTTTTAAGATGCTGTCTAGGTTAGGGCCTGGGAGACCAGGGTTCAAATCCCCACTCAGCTATGAAGCTCACTGGATGGTCTTGGGCCAGTCATTTCCTCTTTGCGTAACCTACCTCACCGGGTTGTTGTGGGGATTAAGCTTGATCTCCTTGGAGAAAAAGACAGGAGAGGAATGTTGCTGTATTGGCATTGCAAGCTAGCAAAATGGCGCTGGTGATTGTAGACTCTAACCCATTGGTGAGACACTTACCTGGCGTATATGTGGGGTCCATTGGAAGTGGTTCTTCAGCTCATGCTTGTTCACATGCTTTCCTCCTATCTCCCACCTTTTACTGCTGGGAGAAGTGAACAAGAAGGTTTAATCTTGCAGGGACTGGAATGGATAGGCATCCTTCCATGTCTTATTCAAAATGGATTTTAAAAAATTAAATCACTTCTGCCAAACATCTGAAATTAATCCATTTTTAATGGATCTCTTTTGACTCAATGAGGCCTCTTGACCCTGGTGGGCTGCAGAAGATGTCAAGAGGAGAAGCCCAAAGCCTCACATGTGTTTTTGCACCTCCCTACCTGAACAAGACTCTCCCCCCCCCCACTGCTCTGCTGCACATTATTACTTGGAAGGGGACAAGGTCCTATTCACAATCCATTGTGCAATGAGTTTCCACCAGCAGTGTTGTGTTGTGTAACACTAAAAACCACCCGCCAGCTAGCAGAAGAGACCTGTTGGATATAGTCAATTGAAATTAACGGGCTTAAGTTAGTCGTGTACGTTATTTTCAGCAGTCTGTTCTTCAGTAGGAATAGCATTGGGCACCATTATCACCAGGGGATGCGGGTGGCGCTGTGGTCTAAACCACTGAGCCTCTTGGGCTTGCCGATCAGAAGGTCGGTGGTTCGAATCCCCACAATGGGGTGAGCTCCTGTTGCTCTGTCCCAGCTCCTGTCAACCTAGCAGTTCGAAAGCACTTGTATGTTATTTTCAGCAGGACTGTTCTTCAGTAGGAATACCATTGGGCACCATTATACAGTGGTACCTCGGGTTACATACGCTTCAGGTTACATACGCTTCAGGTTACAGTCTCCACTAACCCAGAAATAGTACCTCAGGTTAAGTACTTTGCTTTAGGATGAGAACAGAAATCGTGCTCCAGCGGTGTGGCAGCAGCAAGAGGCCCCTTTAGCAAAAGTGGTGCTTCAGGTTAAGAACAGTTTCAGGTTAAGAACGGACCTCCGGAACGAATTAAGTACTTAACCCGAGGTACCACTGTACAGCACCCAGCTCAAACATATATAAATTCTGACCAAGTCTGAAAACAATTCCCCAAATAATTGTGTTGTAAATATTTCATTTATTTATAAGAGCATTTATAAGCGGCCAATTTATAAAATCAGTAACATGCTAACAAATAGATGTATGTGCATTGAAATGATTCTCCATTTTATAGGCTGTCGGTAATGCTAAAACCACACGCAACGACAACAGCAGCCGCTTTGGAAAATACACAGAAATCAGTTTTGATAGGAGGTACCAGATCATTGGTGCAAATATGAGAACATACCTGCTTGAGAAATCCAGAGTTGTCTTCCAGGTAAGTAAAATTTGCCAGTGGAATTGCATTATATCTTTGCTAACAGACTGCCATCAAGGCAAAATGGATTCTGTTGTGGACTTAGAAAGATCCAGCTGCTCAGCCCAGTGGTGTAGCGTGGGGGGTGCAGGGGGGGCCGGCCGCACCGGCCGCAACATCTGGGGGTTAGGGGGCGCAAATCCACGGGTTAGGGGGCGCAAATCCACGGGTTAGGGGGTGCAAATTACTTGCCTTGCCCTGGGTGCTGACAACCCACGCTACACCACTGGCTCAGCCCCATTTTTTTATTTATCTCTGAGGGTCTTGGTGGGAGCTGTTGCCTGGCATGACACCAGGGAATGGAAGGCTGAGGGCTGAACAGCTGCGTAAATAATCCTGATTCTATATGGACATAATGTGTAGTTCCTGTTCCTGCAATAGTTTTAAGTGTTTGGGTTTTTATGTAAACCGCTTGGAGAGCCACTCACAGTTATAAAGCTGGATATAAGTACTCTCAATAAATAATGAATAAAATACAGATAATGGGTTGTATTCAATGCTAGATCTACTAAGAGAAAACTTGAAATTAATGAACCTAAAGATGGTCATGTTCATTAACGTTAATGGGTCTTCTCTGAACAGGACTGACATTGAATGTAGGGCAGTGCTCCACATATTAATCTTCTCATTAGTATGTCCTGTCACTTAGATCTTTGGGCTGGTATCCCCAAACTGTTCCAAGTTCTGGAGCAGTGAATTCTTGTGCTCCTTAACTGCAGGGTCGTTTCAGGTACAGGGTAAAAGTAAAGCTAACTTTTCAGGTAACTAAATAAGCTATTTCTGCAAGCTGATTTCCTAAAAAGGAGGTTTAGAGGAAACTTCTTCTGGGTTTCTGTGAACAATTTTTCAATTAGTGCTTCCTGGAGACATCATTATTATTACTTGCCAGCTCTTGTCAGTTTTTAACTTGAGGCAATTACGAGAGCAACAGTTTTGGCAAGCGGCATTCTGCATTGTCTGATTTGGAGATGTGCACTCAGTAAGAAGCTAAAACTGCTGCATTGAAATTTACAAGTTGCCACCATCTCTGGGATTTAATTTTCCTAGAGCTGTGATCGACATGCTACCCCCTGTGCCAATTCTGCAATCAGTCACGAGGGCTGGTGAGCTGTGAGGCTTTCCTGATTCCCAAAATGAGAGGAAAAACCTTTCTCTGATATGACTCACAGAATCGTAGAATTGTAGAGTTGGACGGGACCACAAGGGTCATCTAGTCTAACCCCCTGCAATGTAGGAATTTTCGGCCCAACATGGGGTAATGAATCCGTGACTCTGAGATTAAGAGTCACTATTGTCATGTTAGTCAAGTGGCCAAGCAGGCCAGAAGCTGTGGCAGGTGCGTCTCCTTCTACAAAATGAATAATTTTTCTTTGTTTCTCATTTTATCCTCTTGTTTACTTTCATTGACAGTCGGAGAATGAAAGAAATTACCATATATTTTATCAGTTATGTGCATCAGCTCTGAGACCAGAATTTGAGCACCTTAAACTGGGTATGTCTTATTTCATATTTTCATTGTTGTATTTTAACACAGTTTTTTTAAAAACAACAACAACCAAGCAGTATATACATTTTATTAAATAAATAAATAAGTTAATCTTACTAAAGGACTTTCGTTGCATCATTTGGTCACGGATGGCCTATTTGTAGAAGTCCCTCAACTTAATATCCAATATATAACGTCAGTATGTTTTGCTTTTTGCCTGCAGCAAGCCCCGAAGAATTTAATTATACCAACATGGGTGGAAACGCTGTGATTGAAGGAGTGAATGACTATGCCAACATGATGGAGACTCAGAAGACATTCACCCTGCTAGGTAGATCAACTTTGCCTTTGATAAAGTAGCAAAATTATAACAATGTAAAATTCATTGGGATTACCATTCTGAGAATAACTACTGATTAGACGTTACAGTATAACCATGTTCCTAATTTACTTCTTGAAATATGGCAACCGTATCATAGAGCAGAATTACTTGTACAGTGGTACCTCGGGTTAAGAACTTAATTCATTCCAGAGGTCCGTTCTTAACCTGAAACTGTTCTTAACCTGAAGCACCACTTTAGCTAATGGGGCCTCTACTGCCGCCATGCCACCGGAGCACAATTTCTGTTCTCATCCTGAAGCAAAGTTCTTAACCCGATGTACTATTTCTGGGTTAGCAGAGTCTGTAACCTGAAGCATCTGTAGCCTGAGATAGAGGGGGACATTTGCATTGGAGAATGGGTGGCTGGGAAAGGGGAGCATCCCACGTCAACCAATTCACTCCTGAAAATCAAGACTGCTAGCTTTTCTCCTGGCCCTCAAAACTAGGTAATCCTCCCCTCTCCTGCTTGCTAGCTTCTTCCTGGAAATGCTCTTCTAGGTCCCTGCGTTCACACTGAGAAACACGGTTGCTAAAGGATTCCAATTGATGCTGCCACTCCCTGCTTGACTTGGCAGTTGAGCTGGCACTTGGCTGAGGAGTGGGAGCCAGAACTGGTGTTTTGAGAAGGATATTGAGAGTGTCCTTTGAGAGATTAAAAGGCAGCACCTGAGAGTGCTTATTCTGGGCTCTGGTAGGCAGAGGAGGAGGGGTCTGGAGCCACAGCAGAGATATGCAGGCAATGAAATGAGTACTGTTTGGGAGCCGAGTGGAGAGATTTGGCAGAAAAGAAAGAGGAGGGAGAGGGAAACGAGGCAAGTTGCAATATGAATTTGGGCTGCCTCAGCAAGGGCAATGAGGAGGGGGAACAGGAAGAGTAATCGGACAGAAGGGTCTGGAGTTGTTATCTCTAGTGATAAGCCAGAAAGAGAGAGAAGGATGCCAAAGAAAGGAGAGGACACCGTACAAGGCAAGTCAGACGGAGAACTGTGCAGGAGAGAAAACATTGTCTATAACCTAATTGTAAATAAAATTAGGGACACAGGTGGCACTGTGGGTTAAACCACAGAGCCTAGGACTTGCCGATCAGAAGGTTGGCGGTTTGAATCCCTGCAACGGGGTGAGCTCCTGTTGCTCGGTCCCTGCTCCTGCCAACCTAGTAGTTCGAAAGCACATCAAAGTGCAAGTAGATAAATAGGTACCGCTCTGGCGGGAAGGTAAATGGCATTTCCGTGCGCTGCTCTGGTTCGCCAGAAGCGGCTTAGTCATGCTGGCCACATGACCCAGAAGCTGTATGCCGGCTCCCTCGGCCAATAAAGCAAGATGAGCGCTGCAACCCCAGAATCGGCCACGACTGGACCTAATAGTCAGGGGTCCCTTTACCTATATAAAATTAATTGTGGAGTCCCTCATTTAAAGGGGGCAAAAGAACTGTGAGCAAGTTCAGCTCTCTGAGAACAAGAGACCACCAGGAGGAGTTCTCAAGACTCCTGGGACCAGAGGCAGAGACAGAGCTAACTCTTAGTTTGGGTGGTATAATAAATGTATGGTTTCACCCTGATATAACTAGTTCTGAATTATACAGGACTTCAGCATGGCCCTATGGTAAAATGCAATGCATGAAAACGAGAGTTACTTCTAATTTATGTACTGTAACTTGCAGCACCTAATGCCTGCATTTCTTCCTGTTCTTGGCTGTGTAATGTTGAATCGAGATTTATTTGTTTTCCTTTTAGGTTTGAAGGAAGATTTCCAGATGGACGTTTTTAAAATATTGGCAGCCATTCTGCACTTAGGCAATGTGCAAATAGCTCCTGTTGGTGATGAAAGATCTTCTGTTAGTGTAAGAATTGCCAGCAAAATATTTTGGGACTTATTTTCCCTTGGTGAACAATGGAAGAAGCCCTTGCCATGTTTTTCCATTTAGCTAGGGCACACGCGTAATCATGCTGCACTTTAGTCTTGCTGCACATTTCCTTCTTTGAGGATGCAACCCTCAAAGCCAATCAAGTTACCGTATTTTTCGCTCTATAGGATGCACCAGATGATAGGACGCACCTAGTTTGGGGGGGAGGAAATAAGGGGGGGGGGATTTCTGAATCCCAGAAGCCAGAACAGCAAGAGGGATCTGCCTTCTGGGATAGCCTCTTGCTGTTCTGGCTTCTGGGATAGCCGCTGGGATAGCTGGTCTAGCTTTGCGCGAAGCCTCCGCAGGGCATGGAGGCTTCTGGGACAGCCCATGAAGTCTCCGGAGGGCAGCGGGATGAAGTCACTCCGCTGCCCTGTGGAGGCTTTGTGCCGCTAACCCCGAAGCTAGAACAGCGAGACGGAGCGCTGTGCAGCACTCCCTCTCGCTGTTCTGGCTTTTGGGACAGCCCGTTAAGCCTCTGGAGGGCAGCGGGGTGCCTGCCGCTGCCCTGCGGAGGCTTTGCACAGCTAAGCCAGAAGCTAGAACAGCGAGATGGAGCGCTGCACAGCACTCCCTCTCCCTGTTCTGGCTTAGCCGCGCAGCCTACATTCGCCCCATAAGAAGCACACACACATTCTCCCTTACTTTTTAAAAGGGGGAAAGTGTGTCTTATAGAGCGAAAAATACGGTACTATTTACTAAATGCATCTGTATCTTGCCCTTTCTCCAAGGAGCACTTTAGTTTCGCCAACTCCGGGGCTGAGGTTTGGGCTGCGACGTTCACCCAGTTTGCTTCATAGCTCACTTAGATTTTGGACCTGGGTTCTTCATAGCCAAAGTCAACACTTCAGTGTCCCTTGCACCACAATGCTTTGTGTTGTGTAGTGCATTGGCTTTCCTGGTTTGCCATACAAGAAGGCACTGCACTTTCAGTTCTGTGCTGCAAGCCTTGTATTACTTGTTCATGCATCCTCTGTGTGCCCTCCTTTTCATGATCCTTTTCAGTTTCTCAGTGGGGAGCAAATTGCCCCCTTAAAGATGCTTTTAGGTCGAGCCTTGCATGCTACGGGGATGAGTTCTGGCACTGGAAATAGCATATGGGACTGAATGATTTCCAGGTTTCAAATCTAGTAAACCCTGGGATCTCTTGACATCGCGTGGATTGCGAAATGGGTCTCTTCTTGGGTTCTGCTCCTGCTTCTGTCAGGGACTGAAACAAAGAATGTAGTTTTAAATCTGGTCTTTTAAAATATGCGTTGGAATGTCTTGATACAATTGCGTGGACATTTGTAGCTATGTTGCTGGCAAATGTAAAATTTCATGTGACTGAGGAAACTTTAGGTTCCCCGCCTGCCTACATTGATGGCATTGTGCCACAAAGAATACAGAGATGATACATACTCTTGTCAAATTCCCGTACCACCTTTGTAGTGTTTATTTTTTAATAAATCTTATTTTTGCATTTTCTATTTTACATAAATGAATGAATTAAAAACATAAACATATAATCCCTTCTGACTTCCCTTCGCCCCCCCATTGTGGATATTAATGTAATGATTTTCCCCTTTGCATCTCTATTTTTATAAATCCTTTGTCAATCCATAGTTCAAATTTTTACTACAAGTTTTCTGTCAATCCTACCAACGTATGTAGTTGTTTACAATAGCTTTTCAAATAAATTATAAACTTTCCCCATTCTTTATTAAAGACCTCCTCTTCCTGGTTTCTAATTCTTCCTGTAAACTACCTTTGTAATGTTTAGTTTAATTTATTACATATGCTGATAACATTGTACAGTGGTGCCTCGCAAGACGAAATTAATCCGTTCCGCGAGTCTCTTCGTCTAGCGGTTTTTTTCGTCTTGCAAAGCAACCCTATTAGCGGCTTAGCGGATTAGCGCTATTAGCGGTTTAGCGGCTATTAAAGGCTTAGCGGCTATTAAAGGCTTAGCGGCTATTAAAGGCTTAGCGGATTAGCGGCTAAAAGGCTATTAGCGGCTTAGAAAAGGGGGGGGAAGCGGAAAAAAATCAGAACACTCGCAAGACGTTTTCGTCTTGCAAAGCAAGCCCATAGGGAAAATCGTCTTGCGAGGCAGCTCCAAAACGGAAAACCCTTTCGTCTAGCGGGTTTTCCGTCTTGCGAGGCATTCGTCTTGCGGGGCACCACTGTAATGTGCACTTCTCTAACCATGTCTGTGGGTGTATTATATTACCCCTCATTAAAATAACACTAGGTTCTGGACTTAATAAAATGTGAGGATTTAGGCCAGGCATAGGCAAACTCTGGCCCTTCAGATGTTTGGGACTACAATTCCCATCATCCCTGACCACTGGTCCTGTTAGCTAGGGATGATGGGATTTGTAGTCCCAAACATCTGGAGGGCTGGAGCTTGCCTATGCCTGATTTAGGCAGTGGAGGCTGGTCCATTAGGGCAAATGGGGCATTGATCCACTAACCTCAGCCAATCCCCAGCTGCCTGTTTTCTTACCCAGGGTGTGGCACTGCTTGTCCACTTCTTCCGCCTTATTCTCAGTGTTGCCTTTATAGTATTTAGCAGGGAGGAGGATGGGGACTGTACTAGAATTAGATGACTCTTCCTGTTATTGGCTCTGGCTCCACCTAGTGTTGGCCTCCCTGTCTTCTGCCCTACCAAATTTCATTTGGCAACAGCAACCACTGGGTTTAGATATCTGATGTGGAAATTTCATTGCTAGCCTCTCCTCCTCCTCCTCCCCACCACACCCAGCTTGGATGTTGTCCTATTACTAAAGTGCGCAGCATTCTGAAGCATGACTACCTTATTATTGAAACCCTGGTTATTGATTCTTTCTTTATTTCTTCTTTTTCAAAGCTGGATGACAAACATCTCCACATATTCTGCGACCTCCTGGATTTAGAAAGCGACAAAGTGGCACGGTGGCTGTGCCACAGAAAAATTGTCACCACCTCTGAAACTGTAGTGAAACCCATGACAAAACTCCAAGCCCTTAATGCCCGTGATGCTTTGGCAAAAAAGATTTATGCCCACCTTTTTGATTTCATCGTGGAACGAATTAACAAGGCACTGGAGTTTTCTGGCAAACAGCACACTTTTATTGGTGTTTTGGACATCTATGGGTAAGATGGTTATTTCTGATAGAGAGAGAAAACTGCACGTTTATTTACTACTCTGTCTTATTTCAGCAAATGATTGGAAACAATCTCTTGTAGAATGGAGGAATGAGATGCTGGAATACTTTGCTGGGAGGACCTATTGATAACTAAAGTTCTTAAATAATTTTTATTAACAGGCCAATCAAATTAATTCCAAATCACATTAATTCCAAATTACACATTTAAATTTTTTTAACATTTTTGTTGGGGGTACCCATACTTCAAGCTCCGAAAGGGATCCAAACATCTCTCTTGCTGCTGCTTTAATATTCACAGTTCTGACCAAATAATATTCACAGTTCTATTCCATCTTCTCTTTGTTGTTTTTCTCATCTTATTGTTTTCTTTATGATCTCTGATAGTCTCCACAAGCGGGTTGAAAACAAATGTTGTTATATCCTGTGTGGATTTTACACTCATCCAAGAGCCATATCAAAATAGACAGACATCATTTCAACACCTCCGTACAAAACGTTTCCCACAGTCTGTCCTGATTTCCACAGGCCTGCCGCTCTCATAAATTTTCTCAGGGGGCCCTGCCGGGCCAATCTCACATTCCGATATAGTAACGAGCCATAGTCCTCCTCCCCCTCAGTCCTCCTGCGGGCAGGCATGCCATAACAGTCTCTTTTTATGACTGTGTCACAAAGAACTTTCTTTCCTTTCTCGATGTTCCCATGTGCCATATCTTTGATTAGTAATTAATTTCCACACAGTTCTTGCTCCTCCTGCTTGTGATCAGTAATCGCGATGATTCTTTCTTAGAGGGGAGGGTTATTGGGTACTCACATAAGACAAAAAAAATAAAAGTTCCCCCCCTTTTCAGTCTCGCTCCGAGATACCAATCCTTTGATGATTCATCTTCTTGATTTATTGTTGAATCCAGCCCGTCGCTCCACATCCCAGAGATCCCTTTAGTTAGCAGTCTTTACTCCCAATCTTTACTCAAAGTATGTGCATTTGCTTCTTTTCTAATTGTTTATTTCGAGCTGATGCAGCCAACATGCGATCAGAGACAGTGTCCGGGAGAGCCGGACCCACACAAGGGCTTTGCGCCTAGTGCCCTCACCCCCTTCTTTTGAATCCGGGGGTGATTTATGGCCACAGCAGGCAAGGCAGTGTTCCCCATTCCCTTGGGCAACAAGGGAGGCTGCATACTCCCATATCAGCCTCTTAATTACCTCGTGTGAGCCGGAGAGATGTTATTGTCGGCCATCTTCCAATGCGCCCCTAGTGGCCCCCCGATAACTGAAGTTCTTGAGGCAGTATATAATTAAAATAGGCAATGGTGCACGATTTGCTATCAAAAGTTCAGAAAAGTTTCTCCCCTAGTTATCCGATGCTTAAACTGCCACCTGAATCTGCTGGCATGAAAGCAGCAGATATTAGTCCCTCACAGGCCAAGGCTTCATCAAATAAAGATTAATAATTACATTTCCAACCATTTATTTCAGATTTGAAACTTTTGATATCAACAGCTTTGAACAGTTTTGCATCAATTATGCCAACGAAAAGCTGCAGCAGCAATTTAACCTGGTATGATATATCTTATGGATATTAGTAATTCAAATTCTTTAAAAAAAAAAACCTGTTTACTTTGTGAGTAACTTCTAGGAACTTTAAAATTTTAAATTCTATTTCAGTCATTTTTATATCTAATATGCAACACCTCAAATAAACATGTAGCATGTTTTCTGTTTCTGAACAGCTGTCATTATAGCGCAAGCTGGCCCAGCATGGTGCTCTTTAACTAACAGGAAATTTCTACCTAAATAATTCTCAGTGCATCTTTTCTAAGGGTTATTGTCTACAAGAAAGAAACTTCCAACTAGTATGCCCGAGATTGGCTCATGTTGCCATGGCTATTGATTTCTTATTTGCATACTGTATTAACCTTATGAAGTATTTTTGTTCATTTGTTTTACTTCTAAAAATCTCTGTCTTTCTTGAAGATAACTTGGTAGCTCCTTCAACACAGGTATTACATGTTGTCAATAGCCAATGCCTGATAGCAACCTGTCTGCAGAGTTCTGCACCAGCTCCAGCTTCTGAACCAAACATGTTACATAGAGTCTATCCTCAAGTTTGCCTTTACTTGAAACAAGCTGCCCTGATTTTGTTGTGATCATATATGACAATGTCATTATTAGCATGTCTTTAAACTTGAACAAGAAGAATATATGAAAGAAAATATCCCATGGACGCTCATTGACTTTTATGACAACCAACCAGTCATTGATCTTATTGAAGCTAAAATGGGCATTTTAGAGCTTCTGGATGAAGAGTGCCTGGTAAGTTTTTATTCTGTTTCTATTTTGCTGTTCTCAGTATAGTTGCTGTAGACCTACATCTTTGCTTTATTTTCTTCTTTTCTCCTCTTTACGCAACATTTATGCAGCCATGTCGGCAAGACGTCTCATTAATGTAAGAAAGAGTTCAAATATTTCTTTTTAATAAGCCTCTTTATACTTGTGCTGGCATACTCTCAAGTAAAAGGCATACCCTCCAACATTTCTCTGATGAAAATAGGGATGTTCTATTCCATCATCACCATCATAATTTTATTATATATACCCTGCCTGGGTTGCCGCAGCCACTCTGGGTGGCTTCCAACATATAGAAAAACATAATTAAACATTTAAAAAACTTCCCTATACAGTTGTACCGTTGGAGTTGAATGGAATCCGTTCTGGAAGTCCATTCAACTTCCAAAATGTTCAAAAATCAAAGTGTGGCTTCTGATTGGCTGCAGGAAGTTCCTGCAGCCAATCGGAAGCCACGGAAGCCCCGTCGGACATTTGGCTTCCAAAAATAGTTCACAAACCAGAACAGTCACTTCTGGGTTTGCAACGTTCGGGAGCCAAAACATTCAGGAACTAAGCTGTTTGACTTCCAAGGTGCAGTGCTGCCTTCCGATGTCTATTAAAGGCAGTGGCGTAGCGTGGGGGGTGCCAGGGGTGCCAGCCGCACCGGGCGCAACATCTGCGGGGGGCGCGAGTCCAGAGGGAAGGGACAAGTTCCTTCCCCCGCCGGGCTCCCCGCCGCCACCGCCAGCTTTGCGCCTTGGCGCGCGCGCGCCCCCCGCCGCCGCTGCGGCTGCGCTCCCCTCACTGCTCGCAGGAGGAGCCACTGCAGCAGCGCTGACGCCGCCACCGACGCCTGGCCGGGCACGGGCAGCCTCCGCACCCTGACGCCATCCCCTTCCCCCTTTTTTTCCAGAGCTGGGGGAGGGGGAGGTTTTAAAAGGGGGTCTTGCATTGGCAATCCTGCAGCACTTGGGGCCGCACGACGCGAGCGCGCAGCACGGATCAGCCACGACCCCATCCCGTGCATTTCCCGGGGAAAAGTGCTCCGCGTGGGAGGCGCGTTTCCCCTTCATTCCCTCTCGTGCAAATCCTCCTTGGGTTCCCTCCCCCATCTTTCCTCTCCCTACCTCACAAAAGCCTCACCTCGTCCCCTCCTCGCTGCCTCTTGCCTCCGCAGGAGCGTTTCCCTCCGCGGAAGAAGGAGCAGGGCGCTTCTGCAACTTTGGATTGCAACTTCTTGCTTCCCTGGGAAACAGAGCCCGGCCGGGTCAGTTGTCCAGCGGAGGGCCAGTTCCCCCCTCCCTCCCTCCCTCTCTCTCTCTCTCTGCAACCCTTGCGCCCCCCCTGCGTACTACTTGCAATGCAACTTCCGTGCTCCATGCGCTTTCATAGTCGAGCTGGAAGGGAGCCGAGGGTCATCTAGTCCCACCTGCTGCAATGCAGTAATACGCCGCTGCCCCCCTACAAGGGATCGAACCTGCAACCTTGGCCTTATCAGCGCCGTGCTCTTAAACTGAGCCATCCAGGCTCCCCTTTCCCCCACCTTCTTGCGTGCCTGAACCTGTCCGCGTTTTGCATTCTAACACTTGCAAGCTCCATCCTCCAGCAGTTCCCTGATGCCGGCTGCGCTTCCTTTCAGGCCAATACTTGGCAGCCATAAACTCGCACCGTGTCCAATATCCTATAAAAAGCATTAATCGGAATACCTTGCAACATTTCATCAAAGAAAATTGAGACGCCCTATTCCATAATAATAATAATGGTAATAATTTTATTATTTATACCCTTCCCATCTGACTGGGCTGCCCCAGTCACCTTGGATAAAAATATAATAAAACATGAAACATTTAAAAAAACTTCCCTTCAGATGACTTGTGAAGTTGTAGAGTTACTTATCTCCTTGGCTTGGGGGGTGTCAAATAAAAATAAAAATAAATTATTTATACCCTGCCCATCTGGCTGGGCTTCCCCAGCCACTCTGGGCGGCTTCCAAAAAAATATTAATACGTCAAACATTAAAAGCTTCCCTAAACAGGGCTGCCTTCGGATGTCTTCTAAAAGTCTGGTAGTTGTTCTTCTCTTTGACATCTGGTGGGAGGGCGTTCCACAGGGCAGGTGCCACTACTGAGAAGGCCCTCTGCCTGCTTCCCTGTAACCTCACTTCTTGCAGGGAGGGAACCGCCCGAAGGCCCTCAGCGCTGGACCTCAGTGTCCGGGCAGAATGATGGGGGTGGAGACGCTCCTTCAGGTCTACTGGGCCAAGGCCGTTTAGGGCTTTAAAGGTCAACACCAACACTTTGAATTGTGCTCAGAAACGTACAGGGAGCCAATGTAGGTCTTTCAATGTAACATCATGCATTATTGTTGTTGTTGTTGTTGTTGTTTAGTCGTTTAGTCATGTCTGACTCTTCGTGACCCCATGGACCAGAGCACGCCAGGCACTCCTGTCTTCCACTGCTTCCCGCAGTTTGGTCAGACTCATGTTTGTGGCTTCCCCTCCCCATCCAGCTTGGTTTCCCTAGCCACTCGGAAACCCGAACCCTATGGAAATAGGGATGTCAAGGTTGCAGGTTCGATCCCCGCACGGGACAGCTGCGTGGTCCTGCATCTTTCCTCAGGGCCTGCAAGACAGAGCTGTTCCACCTGGCCTTTGGTTTGGACTCAGTGGGACCCTTATGTCTTCCCTCCCCTTACAGTTTTGATTTGTGGGCTACTTTTAAAATGAGGCTGCTTTTCAAATTGCATTTTAACCTGTATTTTAAATTGGTCCCTCCCCCCATTATGTTTCTATTGTAATTTTACCAGTGTTAGCCGCCCTGAGCCCGGCTCTGGCTGGGGAGGGCGGGGTATAAATAAAATGTATCATCATCATCATCATCATCATCATCATCATCACCACCACAGGGGGTTGGACTAGATGACCATCGGGTCCCTTCCAACTCTACGATTCTATGATTCTATAAAGTCAAGTGTTACCGGAAAAATCCGAGGGCGCGCTCGCACTTGAGTGCTAAAATCCACGGGTTAGGGGGCACAAATTACTTGCCTTGCCCCGGGTGCTGACAACCCACGCTACGCCACTGATTAAAGGTTGTGTAGTTACTTATCTCCTTGGCTCAGGGGTCGCATAACTCCATACCCTCCAACATTTCTCTGATGAAAATATAGATGTCCTAAGGAAAAGCAAGGGGCATGGGTGGCGCTGTGGGTTAAACCACAGAGCCTAGGACTTGCCGATCAGAAGGTCGGCAGTTCGAATCCCTGTGACAGGGGTGAGCTCCCGTTCCTCGGTCTCTGCTCCTGCCAACCTAGCAGTCCGAAAGCACATCAAAGGGCAAGTAGATAAATAGGTACCGCTCCGGCGGGAAGGTAAACAGTGTTCCGTGCGCTGCTCTGGTTCGCCAGAAGTGGCTTAGTCATGCTGGCCACATGACCTGGAAGCTGTACACCGGCTCCCTCGGCCAATAAAGCAAGATGAGCGCCGCAACCCCAGAGTCGGCCACGACTGGACCTCATGGTCAGGGGTCCCTTTACCTTTAAGGAAAAGCAGGACATTCTGGGATCAAATTAGAAACCAGGATGGCTTCTGTAAATCCAGGACTGTCCTTGGAAAATAGGGACACTTGGAGGGTCTGTATAAGGTACTATACACAGGCTAGCCTATAGGCCATGTCAGGGCCAGAAGTTTGGAAGTGAATTGGGAAAATAGCAGGCAATTCAGGAAGTTTTCAGGGGTGGGCAATCTCAGGGTTCAGTATGTGCCTGAGGTTGCTTACACTGAGGAGCCAGGCCAACGGTCACAGGTTTTGTAGGACAATATGAAATCCTGTGACCCCTGTTGACCTGATAAGCTGACCTGATAAGCAGCAGTGGAGCTTAGCTCCTTCCTCTGGGAAGCTACCACAGTAGTTCAGAGAGTAAGATGCTTGGGTGCTGCTACCGGGACACCCAGCTTGAAACCACTTTTGCCTTGCAAAACAGCAGCCCCATTAATTGAATAATTGGCTAAAGTTATTTTGCACATCGCGTTTCACTTTTTCTTGCAGTTACCTCAAGGAACTGATGAAAATTGGCTCCTTAAGTTATATAACAATTTTGCAAACAAGAATCCACTCTTTGAAGAGCCAAGAATGTCAAACTCTTCTTTTATAATCCAGCACTTTGCTGATAAGGTAAGGCATTCCTCTTGCCAAGGTGTTGCAACCTTCCCATATCTGGATATAATGTTTAGAGTGTAAAATGCCTTCTATAATCTAATGTTTGCCTGTATAGTATGAAGTATACAGCAAACATTCTGGAAAATGAAGCAGTTTGCTTCAGTTACCTCCTGATTTACAAAGACAAAACAATTGACAATATGAATTATAGATGTAAATGTGGATGCAGTGCTCCCCAGCCTGTAACCATGTTTAAGATAACAGGTATGGCTTATTGTGGGATTGTGTTCTGACTTCCTCCTCCCTTCACCTGGAAGCAGGCTTTGATGTTATTTCTGCAAATGCTAACCCTGGTTAATGCTAATCAGGGCCTGCTTCTAACCCAGGATTTTAAACCAGGGTTTGAAGCAACATTAATGAATATGTAAATGATGATGATACAGATGAAAATATATCTTGCTATTTTGCTTTGTGTATAGCTGGCTCAAAAACAGTTTAGTATTGATTTCATCTATGTAACGTCTACTGTAAGTAGTATGTAAGTAGGTTTGAATTCACTTCCCTTTACTGTAAACTGGTGTGTGAACTTCAGATGAAGGATAGTATAATAAAATAAAATGAAATAAAATAAAAAACAAAACAGTATTCATGGTGGGTGAATGCGCTGCTATGTTAGGAACTTGGAATTGCTGGATCTGGCAGTATTGCAACTTTCGTGGATGAAAATGGTTGGCAGTCAGAGCTAAGGCCTTTGTGTTATATCTTAGGCAACTTCCTAAGTCTTATTTTCTGTTAATGAAGCTATGGATGTGGATGTGGCCTTTTATCAGCTTGGGTTTCTATAGCTTTACATGTTTCTTAGCAATTGTTGATTTCACCTTTCTCACGCAGGTGGAGTATAAAAGTGATGGATTTTTGGGAAAAAATAGAGACACGGTATATGAAGTATTAATTGAAATCTTACGAAGCAGCAAGGTTTGTAAATAACCTGTTCTATTCCTTCCTACTAATGAAACCGGTACATCTGCTGTCATATAGTATTTAAAAAGATGCTCTCATCTATTATTACGTTTTTGAAATAGATAAAATAGTAGCTGAGATGCAAGTTCTTGTTTCTGTTTAGATATTCTTTCTAAGCATGTTTTCTATTTATAGTCACCTTCCTATTAGTAACAAATGAATATATGTAATAACCATCGCATGCAACTGTTGTTTCTCTTTAGTTTCGACTATGTGCAAACTTTTTTCAAGACAATCCAGTACCTGTCTCCCCATTCAGCTCGGTGATCAAAGTTAAGTCTGCAAAAACAGTGATCAAGCCACCTAATAAGCAGTTCCGTACAACAGTTGGCAATAAGGTATTTTTAGATTCCTCTTAATGGATGATGAGCTATTAGTACAGTGGTACCTCGGGTTACATACGCTTCAGGTTACATACGCTTCAGGTTACAGACTCCGCTAACCCAAAAATATTACCTCGGGTTAAGAACTTTGTTTCAGGACGAGAACAGAAATCGCGCAGCGGCGACGGCAGGCCCCATTAGCTACAGTGGTGCTTCAGGTTAAGAACAGATTCAGGTTAAGAATGGACCTCCGGAATGAATTAAGTACGTAACCAGAGGTATCACTGTACATTTATACAGGCCGCAACCCTTTTGCATGGGGGTTCTGTTCCTGGCCTCTGTACGCGTTGGCAGAGCACGCATGAGCCCAGTCTGCCCTGTTACGCCCCTGTTTCCCCAGCCCCCCTGTTCTGCTCTCTTCCAGGTCCAAAACGTGGTTGCACATCCAGCAGTGGAGGAAGCCGCTCAGGCGCCTAGGGCAGCACGCCCAGGGGCAGGGCAGGGCGCACCTCCAGAGTCTGCCTGCCTCCTCCCACTCAGCCCCTCTACAGCTTGGGGGGATGCAGCGGGTGGCAGCCACCACTTCACTCCCAGGAGAGATGTGTGGCTTGGGCCCTGCAGGGAGTGCCGCCTGGCATTTTGTCACCCCCCTCAGTGGTGACACGCGGGGCGCATTGCACCCACCGCACCCCCTTCCTCCGCCCCTGTGCACATTAGTGGGACAGGCCTGTGTTCCATCTTTCTTTCAAGAAGCTGAAGGCAGTATACATGGCACTGGGAGAGGCTTAAGCAAGAGGGAGAGATCAAGGGGGTGGTAGAGAGAATACAAAAATGCCCCCCCTCTTTTAAATCAAGCTTACCAACTCTTTCCTAGTTTGTAAATATTCAGTGGGATGCTCTCAGAGTTTTGTGGTATATATTTTTGTCTGTCAGAATGCCCCTTCTCAAGTCAGTATTGCTTTGTTGTTTTGTTCTGAAGGTTAAAGCAGTCAATGTTTTAATATTTTCTAGTTTCGTACTTCCTTATATTTACTAATGGAGACACTTAATGCAACCACACCTCACTATGTGCGATGCATCAAGCCAAATGATCAGAAGCTAGCATTTGAGTGAGTATATTTATTCAATTGAAATATACTCTTTGCTTTAACAGAGATGCGTTTCAGTATTACACTGAAGATGCCAGTTGTTTATTAGGCAAAATCCCTCCTTTCTTAATTGTCGCTTTTAAAGTGGTATGGGTAGGAAATCTACTTTCCATAAAATTTCAGGTTTATTTTTCATAACTCATCCTTTGCTGGAATGGGGTTTTAAAAAATAATTATTACCAAAATAAAAATAAAAATTATTACATAGAAACTTCACTACGTCTGTTAAAATAACCCACCATGATATATAGGCTATAGAATTAAAGGACTTAATAATTCATAAAAATGGCAGAAAATAACTGTTTTATTTGACTCCCATAGGTTCGATTCTAAAAGAGTGGTTCAGCAATTGCGAGCTTGTGGTGTTTTAGAAACAATTCGGATTAGTGCTCAAAGTTACCCATCTAGGTATGTAACAATTGCTGCGGGTTTCAATGATTTTGATTTATATCAATTTAATTCACTAGTCCACCTGCTATTTTTATTTTATAGGTGGACTTACATTGAGTTCTACAGCCGTTACAGGATTCTCATGTCTCAACATGAACTCTCTCTTACTGACAAGAAACAAATTTGCAAGATTGTTTTGCAGCGGCTCATTCAGGTCAGAGATTTTGTAACAATCCAAGGTGACAGGCTTCCATTCATATTTAATCACCCAGAATTCATTTGTCATCTGTAAATGAAAATACATTCTTGGTCTCAATATTGTACTGTTCCTTCATGACGACTAGAATTAAACATTTGTATCATGTTGCAATAGATTTGAAATAAGTTTAACAAAGCCTTTTTTTGTTTCTCCCAGGATCCAACCCAATACCAGTTTGGTAGAACAAAAATTTTCTTCAGAGCAGGGCAGGTTGCTTATCTGGAAAAATTACGGTCAGATAAGTTGAGGCAAGCATGTATTGTGATTCAGAAGAATGCCAGAGCTTGGCTGCAGCGGAAGAAATTCCTCCATATCAGACAAGCAGCAGTTATAATACAGCAGTACTTCCGAGGACAACGGACTGTACGGTAATTTCAGGGACTAACCTAGTCAGGGGTTGGTTTAATATTTTTTTTCTGAAGAACGTAAATATGTGGAAGGACTGGGATAATGCCTGGGATTCATGTCCATCTATTTGTAGGAGAAGTTCTCATTTTCATATCTACAGATATGAAATCTAACAGAATGCTTCTAGAATATGTTTCAGATGCATTCGGCTAGCTCCAAAAGGGTGCCATAGCATCTTCTACATGGGAAGTGGGAACTGCTGTCCTGTTGGTGTGCTGAAGCAATAAGAATAATTTATTATTTATACCCCGCTACTCTGGGCTGCGCCCAACAGAATAATAATAATAATAATAATAATAATAATAATAATAATGTGATAAAACATCAAACATTAAAAATTTTCCTAAGTAGGGCTGCCTTCATATGTCTTCTAAAAGTCAGATAGTTGCTTATTTCCTTGACATCTGATGGGAGGGTGTTCCACAGGGTGGGCACCACTACTGAGAAGGCCCTCTGCCTGGTTCCGTGTTTCTTCATTTCTCACAGTGAGGAAACCGCTAGAAGGCCCTCAGAGCTGGACCTCAGCTGGATGATAGGGGTGGAGACGCTCCTTCAGGTATACTGGGCTGAGGCTGTTTAGGGCTTTGAAGGTAAACACCAATACTTTGAATTGTGCTCAGAAATGTACTGGGGGCCAATGTAGGTCTTTCAGGCCCAGTGCAGCCGCTCCTAGTCACCAGTATTGCTGCCGCATTCTGGATTAGTTGGATTAGTTGTAGTTTCCAGGTCACCTTCAAATGTAGCCCCACATAGAGGACATTGCAGTAGTCCAAGCGGGAGATAACTAGAGTATGCACCACTCTGGCGAGACAGTCTGCGGGCAGGTAGGGTCTCAGCCGGTGTACCAGATGGAGCTGGTAGACAGCTGCCCTGGACACAGAATTGACCTGCGCCTCCATGGACAGCTGTGAGCTGTGAGTCCCAATCTTTGGGACAAGCAATGTTTCCCTAGGCCCTCATGATCAACTGGTATAGTCATAGGGCCAGTCTGTTTTCCAGACAGTAATCTGGGAGCCAGCCTTGCGTTTCATTGCAGAATCTGACCCTCATGGGTAGATCAGGCTCTGCAGTGAAGTTGCTGCCATCCAGTATCACCTTCATAGTTGTAGAGCAGATTGAAAGAGTGCCCATCCTCAGGCTGGAGGGTTGGTCCTGAGGTTCTTTCAAGGGGGTGGAGCCTGGATGAAGCAGTCTGGAGGCGGAGGAGTAAATGTCCTCATCTGCTCCCAACTTTGTTGTTCACCTGGAGCTATCCATGGCCTTGCCACTTTCCCCATGGTTTCCATCATTGACCCTAGTGGTCTGACTCCATATAACACAGCTTCCTCTGTTCCTATGAAATCTGCCTGCAAAAGACTTTTCCTTTGCTACCAGGCTTGAGTTCAAGCCAGAGATAGGTAAAGGTAAAGGGACCCCTGACCATTAGGTCCAGTCGTGGCCGACTCTGGGGTTGTGGCGCTCATCTCGCTTTAGTGGCCGAGGGAGCCGGCGTACAGCTTCCGGATCATGTGGCCAGCATGACTAAGCCGCTTCTGGTGAACCAGAGCAGCGCACGGAAACGCCGTTTACCTTCCCACCGCAGCGGTACCTATTTATCTACTTGCACTGGTGTGCTTTCAAACTTCTAGGTTGGCAGGTGCAGGGATCGAGCAACAGGAGCTCACCCTGTCACAGGGATTTGAACCGCCGAGCTTCGGATCGGCAAGTCCTAGGCTCTGTGGTTTAACCCACAGCGCCACCCGCGTCCCTAAGCCAGAGATACAACAGTACAATCTCCTTTTGCAGGTATAGATCAGGACGCAAAAGAGGAATCGGGAACACACTATGTGTGCTTTACAGCCAAAAGTTGTCACCGTAGGCTGCAAAGAAAAAGGCCCTCAACTTTTGGCTGCAAAGGAAGATTCAGTAGCACCTTCCAGTGAGTTTCCAGTTCTTCTTTCCTGAAGCTGTGGCTTGAAGGTTTGCCCAAAATGGCCTGGCAAGCCTGATTAAGCCCCCAACCTGGATATCCCTCATTTCTGGTCTAGAACCATGAGGGCCAATTGGTGGTTGGATTCTGCCCCTGAAGAAGTTTTATCTGGCCCCCAGTGACTCTACCATGCTGTGGTAAAAGGTTTGTCAACAGTTTCAGTCCAAAAAATCATTTTAAAAGTGTTTTCTGGTAGTGAGAAATTGAGATATTCTACACTTTAAAGGGAGATCACCTTTGGGTTTTGCAGTTACATTTGGTGCACTGCCAAACTGGGGACGTGCGTGGTGCTTTTTCAGGCTCGGGGAAGGGTGCCTGTGAAGGTCCAAGATCCTAGGAGGTTCTGGGAGGTTCCTTTGGGAGTTCTTAGCCAACTGCCTCAGGCTTAATGGTCTCCCCATCTTCCACTGTCTTCTCTGAGCCCCAACGCTGCTCCAGCTCCTCATCTGGTGTCCCCACAGCCTCAGTCCCTGTGTCCAGATCACTGCTGAATACAGGGGTCATGACAATTGGTCCCTGAACCGTAGCTTGGTGTTGGCTACACTGATTGACGGTGGCTCTTCAAGATTTTAGAAAGGAGACACCAGGCATTGAACCTGCAACCTTCTGTGTGCTCTTACCACTGTGTAGCTCTTACCACCAAGCGATGACATAAATACTAAGGGTAATTTAATTTCTCTTCAGACAAGCTATAACTGCAAGAGCCTTGAAAGAAGCATGGGCAGCTATCATTATCCAGAAGTACTGCCGGGGATATCTAGTACGTAGGCTTTGCCATCTTATCCGTGTGGCTGTTTTGACAATCCAAGCTTTTACTCGAGGCTTTCTGGCAAGGAGGAAATACAGAAAGGTACAAATAATTCACCAAATAATCTATATATTAGTTTCCTGTTCAGTGAAGAAATAAATATCTACGTCTGATAGGGCTGCTTCTTTAAAACATGTTATTTCTTGAAATATTGGTGCAGAATTGGAATATGACGTCTGTCCTCAGCTTCACCGCCGTGAATTCTCAGTACGTTTATGTGTTGGTCAGAGAAACTCCACCACTAGTACCCAAATGAGCATGCTATACCGTGATGGCTAAGAGCGTTAGCTGTGAACCAGGAAGTCCCCAGTTCAGATTGCACCTCCCATAGGAAACAGTGGTCTCCCCAACTCAGCCTCCCAGTTAGCATATGGGAATTATAGTAAATAATAGCAATATTGACCTACATTCTAATTATAGAGCTTTTGTAAGAATTACTGAGATAATGTATGTCGAAGCACTTTGAGCCATGTGGAACCCTGTATAGCAGCGCTATAATAATTATGCACAGCCTTCTTTATGGGGTATGTGTGTGTGAATGAACTAGTGAGCCAGAGTTCTTCTACAGTGACACATGGTCTGTGCTTTTATACCACCGTGTGCCATGTGAGAAGCAGGTGAGGAAGTAGCAGTGAGGAATTCTAAGCTGCATTTGGCCAGTAGGGTTGTGGCATCTTCGTTGTTCACCATACAGTGACTCCTTGAGGATTTCTGCCTGTGTCCATTCTGGTTATACAGTGGTACCTTGGTAGTTGAACACCTTAGTTGTTTAACAAATCGGCTCCCGAAAGTCACAAACCCAGAAGTGAGTGTTCCGGTTTGCGAATGTTTTTTGGAAGCCGAACGTCTGATGCGGCTTCTGAAGCTCCTGCAGCCAATCAGAAGCTGTGCCTTGGTTTCCGAACCGTTTCGGGAGTTGAACGGACTCCCGGAATGGATTAAATTCGAGAAGCAAGGTACAACTGTATCTGCTTGACTGAAGTCTTCAGTGCATATTTGTCAAGTGATAAGAAATTCCCTGAGCAATTGTTAAACTACTAGCTCTTCCCTCTAATTTCTTATAAAGATGGTTGAAGAACAGAAGGCTTTGGTCCTCCAAAAATATGCTCGTGCCTGGCTTGCTCGACGCCGATTCCAGAGCATTCGCCGTTTTGTACTGAACATCCAACTTTCATACAGGGTACAGAGGCTGCAGAAAAAACTAGAAGACCAGGTAATTAAAAGTGTTTATTAATGCTTTGCATTAATTTTATGTGCATTTTAATCAAATAAAAAGTTTCATTACCTAAACTAATTGATGATTGATCCTGTGGGCAGGATATTTCATTCTTTTAATTTGGCCACCCCTATCCATTGTGACCATCTTCTAGCGCTCTGTTCTGGAAGCCCCCTGCCATCAGAGGTTAGGCAGCGGGCAATGGGCACGCAAGGCCTTTTAGGTGATAGTTCTCTGCCCTACAAAGATTCATATCTTCTGCCAATAATATTGCCATTTTAGTGTCTAATGAAAAGAGCTTTATTTGCCAGACCATTTGATTGCTGGTGTGTTGTTGCTGTTGTTTTGTTTTGCTCCTTCTTTCTGTTTGAAGGACATTCCTGTCATTTTTTTTTTTGGGGGGGGTAAATCTTTTGGATTTCAATTTTGAACGGGGCTTGTTTATTTTACCAGTGGTAAATCAAAGCAGCTACTCTAGGGCTGTATTCAGTGTTGTCTGCCCTCTAGCGTAAGAGCTGTTGTGCTCGAAGATTGCAGAGTTTAACGGTTGAACAGCAAAGGAATCCCTTGTTTTCCATTGCACATCAATTTCTGCCAGCACAACAAGTATACCGCTAAGTGACTTTGACTTAGCTCTATGTTTCTTACAACCCTGTAATACTTTGCTGATTTTATATTTATTTTAGAATAAGGAGAATAATGTTCTGTTGGAAAGATTGACCACTCTAGCCTCAAATCACTCCAATGGTATAGAAACAATTCAGAAGCTTCAGCTGGATCTTGAAAAATTAGCTGCACAAAAGAAAATATCGGAAGAAAAAGAGAAGAAGCATAGAGAAGACTACGAACAGGTTACTCTTTATGGGGCTTACAGTGGTTCTGTTTGCATGTAATGCTAAATCAGAGCTGCGGAAGTTCCTGCCTGTGGGCCAAATCTGGTCCACAAGGTTGTTTTCCCAAAGCACACCCACCTGCACCTAACACCTTAAGTTTGCTAGGGAGAACTTGATTGTGTAGCCAATCCTTACAGAAAGCCGTTTTTGCTGATGCTATGCTTGGGGCTTGGGAAGCACTGAGCACAGGGTTTGCAAAGCACTTTGTGCAGCACTTCCTCAATGCCCAGCAGCAGCCAGCTGGTTGTCAGGTGTCTAGGAAGTCTTATGCAAAGTGCTTTGCATGCCCTGTGCTCAATGCTTCCCAAGCTCCAAGCAGAGGGCTGGCAAAGAGGATGAACCACAAACTGTGCCAGCTTCAAATGAGCCACCTTCAACCAATTAGTTAATGAATGTTAAACAGCTGGTTTAACTAGAGTTTGTGGTCAGTCACAAGCTTTGATTCATTCCTAATACCATGCTGAGATTAAGGGAAAGTGGAACTAAATGCTGCTGAACTCCTTTCAGGTGCGTGGGGGAAAGGGGGTATGCAGTGCAGTGCAGTGCAGTGCAGTGCAGTGCAGTGCAGGAGTACCCAGCTGTCCCTTATGGGGCTCGAACCTGAAACCTTGGTGTCATCAGCACCATGCTCGTGCATGTAGTTTAGTGCTACACGTGAACTTCGCCAATAAAATAGGATCTCAAGAATTACTGTGACAACAAGCGGGGCTGGAGTTGGGGATGATGATGTGCTTTGGAGTAATCATGCATTAACTGAAATCCGTGAGCGCTCTAAAGGATATAAAAGGTAAAGGGACCCCTGACCATTAGGTCCAGTCGTGGCCGACTCTGGGGTTGCGGCGCTCATCTCGCTTTATTGGCCGAGGGAGCCAGCGTGCAGCTTCCGGGTTATGTGGCCAGCATGACGAAGCCACTTCTGGCGAACCAGAGCAGCGCACGGAAACGCCGTTTACCTTCCCGCCGGAGCGGTACCTATTGATCTACTTGCACTTTGACGTGCTTTCGAACTGCTAGGTTGGCAGGAGCTGGGACCAAGCAATGGGAGCTCACCCCTTCGCGGGGATTCGAACTGTCAACCTTCTGATTGGCAAGTCCTAGGCTCTGTGGTTTAACCGAGAGCGCCACCCGCGTCCCCTAAAGGATATAGTATGTGTTTTTTAACGCTTTTTCTCCCGCCATTACTTTTGCCTTGCAGAAGGTGTCAAAACTTGAAAACCGCAACTCAGAGCTGCAGGAGCAGAAGAAGCAACTAGAAAAGGAACTTAAAGAGAAGAATGAGGAAATGAAAGGTGAGGTGATTCAGATCACATCCATTAGTTACGCTAGCTTTATTGTGGCAAACAGAAAAAGAACACTAAAATATTGCCCCTGAGGAAGGCATGCTATCACTTTTGTGTTTTCAGTTAAACTGGGTTCTGCTCCTTTTGGAACATTGCTTGTGCCTTAGATTTGTGGTGCTTCTTCCTAGCAACGAACCAGATGCACAAAGAGTGACTTTCCAATGATGAACAGAATGTGGCGAGAGGGAAGTAGTATTTGCTGTGCCCCCAAATAAACAGTGGTGCATTGAATCCTGCCCAACTAATTAATAATAATAATAGCCATCCATTACAGACTTGGTCTGTGGTCACAATCCACCACAGAGTTCTCTTGAGCAAGCCTATTGAAAGGAATGGGAGCTGTACAATATAATTTCCAGATAGACTGTACCCCATGATATTATGCTACCATTTTAGGGCTTTGTGCCAAAGTTGCTGGCAGATATACCAGTCAAGATCCTCAGGATCTGGATGTTTATTTCACTTATCATTTGCAATATGGTGCCTAACCTGAAAATTACCGTATTTTTCGCTCTGTAACACGCACCAGACCATAACACGCACGTAGTTTTTAGAGGAGGAAAACAAGAAAAAAAATATTCTAAACGAAACAGTGGATGTATGATTTTTGTGGTTCATGCTGTGGCCACAGACATGTGATCTGACAGTGAGTTTGGAGTAGCCCAATGTAAAAATCCTGAGGATCCATGTGGATCCATGCTTTGTAACCACGTTTTTGCACCACTGCGACCCCAGGCAACAGTGGGTGCGTGATTTTTTTGGTGCAAGATGTAGCCATGGACATGCTATGTGATCTGATGGTGAATTTGGGGTGACCCAGTGCAAAAATCCTGAGGATCCATGTGGGTCTGTGCTTTGTAACCACGTTTTAAGTGGGGAGGGAAGGAAAAGCACTCAAGGGACAAGGAGCATGCATGGGGTGTGTGGAGAAGGATGCTGCTAATAATGCTATTTAGCGAGCTGAGTGGGGAGGAGAGAGGGACAGAGAGCCTGCTTGCTTTAAAGGAACCAACCGGACAGAAGCCGCTTACACTCATGTAAGTGGCTCCTCTCCTCTCCCGCTTTGCTCCTTTAAAGCAAGCAGGCTCTCTGTCCCTCTCTCCTCCCCACTTCGCGGCTCTTCTCCCGCTTTGCTGTTTCAAAGCGAGCCACGGAGGAGGGAAGGAAGGGGAACCATGGATCCTCTGCTCACAACTGCAGCAGATCCCCCCCGCCACCCGTAGGCATTCGCTCCATAACACGCACAGACATTTCCCCTTACTTTCTAGGAGGAAAAAAGTGAGTCTTATGGTGCGAAAAATACGGTAAGTTTACAGTAAGCAGCATTTTGGCTTCTCAAACCTTGCATGACATCTGTCCTATCTTATGTTGATTTCTGTGCGAAATTATCCATTTACAGTTAAAACTCTCTAAAAATTTGCTTATTAGTCTCTAACTTATGTGTGTGTTTGATGATTTCATGGTTTTATTTTGCATATATTTTTTTAAATAAACAAACAAACATTGTCTCTCTGCAGAGAAAATGGATGACCTGACAACACAGCTCTTCGCCGACGTTCAAAAAGGAGAAAGACAACGGATGTATGAAGTGTTAACTTGTGACTTTAAAGTGCCGTTTTATTATATTGTCTGATTTTGCTTGAACTGTAAAGGAATTAAGTATTTATTTATATATATACCCATATAATAAACAGATAGTTATATTCAGCTAAGTTCTAATCAGAGTTGGCCCACTGAAATTACCGGATCTAAGTTATCCCATTAATTTCAGTGGATTTGCTCTTGAGCCTGACAAGGGATATAACCCAAAGAATCTAGATGACTTGGATCCTAATGGAAGTTTGTGCAAGGTGTTTTCATATTCTTTAGGTCCTTGGAAAAGTATCTCCAAAAGAGCCAGGGGCTCCCCTAACTAGGGTAGAATCGGGTGTTGCTGGCAGAGGGTTGAATCACCAATAATAAAAATAATTTTATTATTTATACCCTGCCCACCTGGCTGGGTTTCCCCAGCCACTCTGGGCAGCTCCCAACAGAATATTAAAAACATGATAAAACATCAAGCATTAAGAACTTCCCTAAATAGGGCTGCTTTCAGATGTCTTAGAAGACTGGTGTTGCATAGTCCCGGTGGCCACTCCCGGTCACCAGTCTTGCTGCCTCATTCTGGATCAGTTGTAGTTTCCAGGTCACCTTCAAAGGTAGCCCCACGTAGAGTGCATTGCAGTAGTCTAAGCAGGAGACAACTAGAGCATGCACCACTCTGGCAAAACAGTCTGCAGGCAGGTAGGGTCTCAGCCTGCGTACCAGATGGATCTGGTAGACAGCTGCCCTGGACACGGTACTGACCTGCGCCTCCATGGACAGCTGTGAGTCCAAAATGACTCCCAGGCTGCGCACCTGGTCCTTCAGGGACACAGTTACCCCATTCAGGACCAGGGAGTCCTCCACACCTGCCCACCCCACTGTCTCCCCAAAACAGTACCAAAAACAGTTCCATAATAGGAAAGTGGCTTCTTAATTGAGCTCTGTTAATAGAGAGTAAAGGTAAAGGGACCCCTGACCATTAGGGCCAGTCGCGGACGACTCTGGGGTTGCGCGCTCATCTCGCTCTATAGGCCGAGGGAGCTGCCGTTTGTCTGCAGACAGCTTCCGGGTCATGTGGCCAGCATGACTAAGCTGCTTCTGGCGAACCAGAGCAGCGCACGGAAATGCCGTTTACCTTCCCGCCCGAGGAGTACCTATTTATCTACTTTTACTTTGATGTGCTTTCGAACTGCTAGGTTGGCAGGAGCAGGGACCGAGCAACGGGAGCTCACCCTGACGCGGGGATTTGAACCGCCAACCTTCTGATTGGCAAATCCTAGGCTCTGTGGTTTAACCCACAGCGCCACCCGTGTTCCCTTCATAGAGGGTACATCTACCTAATTTTGGAAGCTTCTATTCACTACCTGCATTGCATCCCATGGTGTTCAGGAAGGGTTCCCGTGTTATTCAATAGGTATTTAGGAGGCAGGGGAGTTGGGAAAGTTTATGGCTAGGCTGTGTATATGTGTATGCACCTCTCTGTATGCCATGTCTCTGTGTATTTGATTGCTAATACTGTAATAACTTCTATTTATAAATATCTGTTGTTTTTTATTAAATATCATAGCAATTTGTTTGTACTTAGAGATATGTGAAGATAAACAAAGTTGGGGCCTTTTCTGTTGTTGTTAATCTTTGCAGGATGCTTGAGAAGAACTTCCAGAACCAGAAACAAGACTATGAAGAAAAGGTGGACTCACTCAAGGAAGAAATAAAGTTTCTCAAAGATGAAAATGATCAGCTGCAAAAGAAAGTCAGGGAAAAACAGCAGATTGAAGATGGCTTAAAAATGGAAGTAGAAGAACTTTCAAACCAAGCAAAGGTATAGTAACAGACCAGTGTTAATTGACCACATGTGGGTTTTTTTTTTTGGGGGGGGGGGTTCTTTCCTACCTAAGAACGACATTTTTGCTGAGCTAAGCTATGGTTTGGCTTATGGTTGTATCCGAACATGGGCTCTTGGTTTGTTTTGCTCCAGACAAACCACAAGCTATAGTCAATATCGTTCTTGGCTTATGTATCATTTTTCTTGTGAATGCATTCTGGTTTATCACTTAGCCGTGATTTGACTGAGTCATAGATGTCAATTAGGCATGCTCTAGACTGCAACCTTGTCCTCATCTCATTTCTGTCATTTGCTTTGCCCCATTGAATTGTGCTTCATTTTTTAAATGTTTAATGAACTTAGACAATCCCTGAACTGCATAAAGAAATTGAACTGATTCAGTCTCAAAAACTGGATGTGGAGAAGCAACTACAGTGCCAAAAGCGTGAAATGAGAGGTAATTCTGTAAATATTTCTCATTCAAATGGGTAAAATATATGGGAGATCCATGGGCCTAATTCATGCATTCTTCCACTTATTCAAGTTAAGACACTGGCTGTTCCATAATATGAAGCAGGCTTAGAGACTCCCCTCTCCTCTGTTACCTTTAAAGGGAGATCTAGCTTTAAATCCTTATTTTCTTTGGTGAAAACTGATACTTTTCAATGCTGTTTTCGGTGTCTCTTTGAGAGTGGGGAACAAGCTGAGTCCTTTTGTGGTACCTGTTATCTTTTTGACACAGTGGCTGCCAGGCCATCAGAACAGAGTTAGTTTGGTTCTGCATCAGTTTAAACTCATTGATGCTGCAAAATGAGTTCTTGCAGTGAAACAGTAAATACAGTTTATACAGCCTTTCTGCTAAAGTGGAATTTCAGTGTTCACTTTACATTTTATTTTTTCCTAGACAAGTTGTCAGACATTACAATGCAACTCCGTGAGAGCTATGACTTCGCAGATGTAAGGAGCAGGTACGGATATAGTCTACATAGACCCTTTTTAAAGTGCAGTTTTGAAATTTATTTTCCTAAATCACATGCTTGCCTGAGACTAGTCCTCCCATTTTTGTTTCCTCTTCTTGTTTTGTAACAGATTGTCTACTGAAGATTTGGAACATCTAAATGAAGATGGGGAACTTTGGTTTGCTTATGAAGGCCTGAAAAAGGCCACAAGGTTAGCTTTATTACCTGTTGTTTGCAAATGGTTTTGATTCGAAGGTGTTCCCAGTCCAAAAAAAAACAAGCTCAGCCTGTATTCTTGCAGTATTAAATCATCTGGTACCCAGGTGAGGACAGCTTTCCGGGTCATGTGGCCAGCATGACTAAACTGCTTCTGGCTCAATGGGACACCGTTATGGAAACTAGAGCGCACAGAAACACCATTTACCTTCCCACCACAGCGGTATCTATTTATCTACTTGCACTGGTGTGCTTTTGAACTGCTAGGTTGGCAGGAGCTGGGACAGAGCAATGGGAGCTCACCCCATCACGGGGATTTGAACTGCTGACGTTCTGATCGGCAAACCCAAGAGGTTCAGTGCCACCGCGCCACCCACGTCCCTGCTGTTCATCCAATGGTGTTCTGATAGGAGAAAAGGCTACTGCCTTGGCTGGGGGGGAAATTACAGAATTTATTGTAGTCCTGTTTTGTGATACATGTTCGAAAATGTCTTTTATTTATCACTGAAAGGACTTAGTTTGAAACATTTCATTTCAACAGTTCACATGTAAAAAGACTGGATTCACTGTTTTATCTCACCTTCCCACTTTTTAAAATAGTGTATATTTAGCCTGCGTACATTAGGGGTTTGGTGCAATGGTCTTGTCTTAAACCCTTTCCAACCAACCGACCCTTGAGGAAAATTTTAAAAATGGAAAAAAAGGAAAGGGGTCATTTCATATGGATTGAGAAACCACCCAAATCGTGCCTGATGCAGCTTTAGAGAATGTAATTTAAATTTCAGCATTTTAAGCCTGATCAACTTTTTTCTAATAGTATAGCATTCTAAACCTTTTTGGTAGTACCGTATTTTTCGCCCTATAGGATGCAACGGCCCATAGGACGCACCTAGTTTTCAGCCTGTGCGCTACTCCAAGACCTTCTTCCTGCTTTTGAGGGAGGTGGTGGAATTCCCCCACCTCCCGCAAAAGCCCACAGGAGCCGCGCGCGACTCCTGCGGGCTTTTCGACCAGGAGGGAGAAGGGACTGAAACGGCCAGTCAGTCCCTTCTCCCTCCTTGGGGAAAAGCCCCCAAGAGCGGCGCACTCTTTAAAGGCTGAGCGGCTCCTACGGGCTTTTCTACGAGGTGGGGGAATTCCCCCACCGCCAGCCTCAAAGAGCAGACTCTCCTGGCTTCAGCGGAAGCAACACGAAGCCTCTGGAGCGCTGGCTTCGCAGGCTTTGCGTTGCTATCGCTGAAGCCAAGGAGCCTGCATTCACCCCATAAGACCCACACACATTTCCCCTTCAATTTTGGAGGGGGAAAAGTGCGTCTTATAGGGCGGAAAATACGGTATGTTTGCTGGTGTTCCTTCTGTCTACGTGAATTACAGTGAAAGTGCTTTATTTTTTTACATTACATGGTTCTTGGTCTTAACAGGATCTTGTCTCAAGGATCTTGTACTGTTTATTTTACTGTTTGTGTGTTTCCCTTCTCTCAACAGAGTATTGGAAAGCCATTTCCAGTCTCAGAAAGAGAACTATGAAAGGGAGATAGATGGTCTCAATTCTAAAACTGAACATCTTAGTCAAGAAATAAACCATTTGCAGAAACTGTTCAGAGAGGAAAATGACCTCAATGACAGTATCCGGCTCCAAGTTACCCGACTAACTTCGGAAAATATGGTGAGGACTGAGTATTATTGAATTTAAAAACATATTGTGGTAGCAAGCTTCTGAATATAAACAGGGATCCTGTTTAGCAAAAGCAGCTACTGCGGAACATGATTATGAAGAATCCATCCTCAATGGAGTTACAAATTGCACATATGAAGAGAATTGTAGAGTTGGAAGGGACCCTGAGGATCATCTAGTCTGACCCCCTGCAACGCAGGAATATTCAGCTGTCCAATATGGGAATTGTCAGGGAACTGACATCGGAGGAAAGGGAAGTGGTAGGGCTCCCAGAGACTGGGAGAGAGTCAACAGCCAAAGCAGGGACCAGCAGGGGGAGCGCGGGGTCTCTGGAGGAGGATCTCAGTAATGCTGAGAGAGACGCAGCAGCCCAGGCAGGAAGCAGAAGGGGAGAGAAAGGGGTGAGAGACACTTCGAGCGAAAATAGCGGGGAGGTGTCAGAAGCAACTGCAGGGAGACCTATGCTTCGCCGGAAGCTGTCACGTCGTGAGTCCAGGAGACGCGTTTCCGTTAAGGAACTTCTTTGCTGGAAGCGCTTCCGCAGACAGCCACTGTCGGACTCTACAAGTGACTAGAGCAGACATGTCTGAGGAGCTCTGTCACACACAGAGGTTTGTGGGGTCGCACAAACTCTGAAGGGGCACTATTTTAAGCACAAGCAGCTAATCATCCCCTGACAGCAGTCCGACAGTCTCTGTACGCTGCCTGTGCAGGAGAAGGCATCATGAGCGACCCAGCAGGAGCCGGAGCCGCAGGGGGTGGAGCTGGTCCAAGCTTGGAAGACAGATACCGAGCATTGGAGGTCCAACTTGCGCTGCAGACGGCGAGGCTCGAGGAGAGGAGGGCTCAAGATGCAGACAAGAAGGGGAGAACCACTCAGTTCCCCAGAAAGGTACCAGGATTAGTGCAGAAGTTTGGGGGGGACCCCAAGGATTACCATGCCTTTAGGACTGAAATGCAATATGCCCTGAATGTGCAGTTTGATGAGTTCCCTGATGAGGAATCCCGAGTTGCTTTCGTAATTGGGCATCTTGAGAAGGGGGCGCGAGATTGGGTTCGACCCCTGATGGCAACGCACAACGATATCCTGAAGGACACTATGAAATTCTTTCGTGCAATGGATATCATGTTCTCCAGCGATATTGAGGAGGGGGTAGTGCGCAGACAGCTAATGGCTTGCAAGCAGGGAAGCAGATCTGTCCGTGAGTACTGGACTGAATTTACCATGCTGATTCACAGATTGGGGTGGGATTTATCGGCAGCACCCATTCAGATGCTATTTGAAGAAGGTCTTTCTTCAGCTGTGAAAGACGAGCTGGCCAGGAGCCCCAGGGCGGTGTCTATGGATCAGCTGACCAAATCTGCGCTGACCATTGGAGCGCGCCAGGAGGCAAGAGCCTTGGAGAGGCGGGAAGGGAGAGGGGAACGTTGGAAGGAGTTACGCATTCCAGACATTCCTGAGCCAGCTTTCCCGCCGGCAGAGCCGATGGAAATCGGAACAGCCCGCGCGCGCGCAGTTTCAAAGCCCAGTGAGGGGGCGAAGAAGGAGGGAAAGGGACCCCGGAAATGCTATCTCTGCCAACAGCCAGGCCACTTTGCCAGAGTCTGCCCCCAGAGGAAGGAATGGCAAGGGATGGTGGGAACTGTTGAGGGGGAAGAGCAGGGAGAAACGGAGCAGGTAAAAGCCAACGCCTGGTTGCCAGCAGGGCACTGCAGCCAGGCCAAAGAGCAGTGAAAGTGCCCCTTTCCCAAGTGCCAGTGCCAGAAGCTCCTCGACCTGCTCTAGTGATTGAAGTGTCGCTAGAGTTGCAAAATGGACACCCCCTAAAAATAAAGGCGCTGTTGGACTCAGGCAGCTCCTGCAATTTCATGAGCAAGGAGTTTGCGGCTGAACACCAGATACAGACTATCCCCTTAAGCAACCCCCTGCAGGTGACCACGATCGATGGCAGAGAACTGTTGGGAGGAGGCGTCAGCTTGCAGACCATCCCAATGATAATGAGGGTGGCAAGGCACACAGAACTGATAGCGTTTAATGTGGCCACCTTGGGAGGCGCTCCCATTATTTTGGGAATGAGCTGGCTAGCCCTACATGATCCGCTGGTGGGCTGGCATCAAAGAGTGGTTTCCTTCGGTTCCGCACATTGCTTAGAACACTGCAGGGGGGAAAAGGGGTCAGCAGGGGCCCAAGCCACCCTAGCAGGGACGGAAGTGATGGAGAAGGGGAAGGTGCCATCACAGTATGCTGATCTCAGCGACGTGTTCAGCGAGAAGGAAGCTGACCAACTACCCCCGCATAGGCCCTTTGATTGCCAGATCAATTTACTCCCTGGAGCACAGCTTCCTGTAGGCAGGTTGTATGCCATGTCAGACAGGGAGATGCAGGAGTTGCGAGCGTTCATTGACAAGAACCTGAAGAGAGGCTTCATCAGAGAGTCCAAGGCAGCGGGGGGTAGCCCAGTGTTTTTTGTGGATAAAAAGAACACGGACAAGCCGAGACTGGTATGTGACTTTCGGGCCCTAAATGCAGTGACAGAGCCGGTGGCTTTTCCTATGCCCAGGATTGATGATATTTTGACCAGGGTGCGAAAAGGAAAGATTTTTACAAAGCTGGACCTAAGGGGGGCGTACAACCTGATACGTATAAGGAAAGGGGATGAATGGAAGACCACCATGTTCACCCCTTTGGGGGCATTTGAATATCTCGTTATGCCTTTTGGATTACAAGCAGGCTCCGCGTGTTTTCAAGCCTTTATGAACCATGTACTGGGGCCTTTGCTCTACAAGAATTGCGTGGCCTTCTTAGATGACGTGTTGGTGTATTCGGAGAATGAGGAGCAACATGTGAGAGACGTCAGAGAAGTGTTGAGCAGGCTGCAAGCCAACAGACTGTGGGTGAAACTGGAGAAGTGTCAGTTTCATACCAAGGAGGTGGAATTCCTGGGGTACCGCTTGTCAGACAAGGGGTTGGCCATGGACCCCGGCAAGGTTCAAGCGGTGCTGGAATGGAAAACCCCCAAGACTAAGAAGGATGTGCAAAGGTTCCTAGGGTTTGGAAACTTTTATCGTAAGTTCATCCGAAACTTCGCTCACCTGACGGCGCCCATCACGGACTGTCTCAGCAGCAAAAAGAAGTTTGTTTGGACGGGGGAGGCGGAGCGAGCGTTTGAGGAACTGAAAAAGGCCTTCGCCTCTGACGAACAACTTCTACATGTGGATTTACAAAAAAAGCTGAGGGTCGAAACAGACGCTTCTGACAGAGCCATAGGGGCGGTGCTTCTTCTGCAGCCGGGGAAGGAGGGGTCCGAGTGGCGACCGTGTGCCTTCTTTTCGCGAAAGCTGAACAAATCTGAGAGAAACTACACGGTGTACGACCGGGAACTTCTTGCGATTTATGAGGCCTTCCGGAGATGGAGGCACCTACTAATTGGTGCACAACAGAAGGTGCAAGTGCGCACGGACCATAAGAATCTAGAGTATTGGAGAACTGCGCGAGTGCTCAACCAACGGCAGTTGAGATGGGCCCAGGAGTTCTCCAAATTTAACTTTGAGATTTGTTACGTACCAGGCCAGGAGAACGTTAGGGCGGACGCTCTCTCACGCAAACCTGAATATTTGGAGGGAGAGGGTGCACCCGAAGAGACCCATGTCATTCCCGAGGATCGCTGGGTGTGTGGGGCGGCATTGGTGGGGCTAAGGGAACTGATAGAGGGAACGGTGCAGGATGAATATGCCCAGGACAAACTCAGGGGTCTCAGGAGGGAGGGAGACAAACCCGGGGGTTTTGAGGAGAGAAACGGGGCGTTGTACTACAAGGGAGCGTTATACGTACCTGAAGGAGAATTGAGGGAAAAGGTACTCAAGCAACTGCACGATAGCCCCACAGCAGGGCATTTTGGGCAACACAAAACCATGTGGCTGGTTACCAGGGAATTCTGGTGGCCCAAGGTCAGGGAAGATGTGCGGGAGTATGTGAGAGGGTGTGACCGATGTCAACGAGCCAAGGGGGAGAGGCGGGCACCGGCAGGTTTATTAGAACCACTACCCACGCCGGAAAGACCATGGGAGGCAGTGGCAATAGATTTTATGACTGATCTGCCCAGGTCCAAAGGGAAGACAGCCATTATGGTTGTGGTAGACCTGTTAACCAAGATGGCCCACTTTATAGCCTGCTCACATGCGGTCACAGCAGAAGAAACCGCTAAATTGTTTGTGGAAAATGTGTTTAGATTGCATGGTGCCCCCTTGAGGGTGGTTTCGGACCGAGGGAAACAATTTACTTCCAGGTTCTGGAGGAAGCTCATGAGCTTATTGCATGTAGAGGTGAATTTTTCCACGGCCCGCCATCCAGAAACCAACGGGCAGGCGGAAAGAGCTAATGGTGTCCTCCAGCAATATTTGAGGTGTTATGTGAATGACAGAGAGAATGATTGGGTGGAGAAGCTGGCGTTGGCAGAATTTGCCTATAACAATGCGGAGAACGTGTCCACGGGAATGAGCCCTTTTTTGGCCAATCACGGGTGTCATCCCCGAGCCTTCCCAGGGGGGGAGGGGGAGAACTGGAGCGTTCCAGCCGCAGAACAGTTCGTTGAAGAAATGGAAGCGATCCATCGCCAGCTCCAACTTAATTTAAACAGGGCGAAGGAGGAATATAAGAGGCAGGCAGACAAAACCAGAAGGGAAGGAGAAAGCATTAGGGTGGGGGACCAGGTGTGGTTGTCCACCCAAGGGTTACCATTTAAAGGAGGTTGTAAGAAGTTAAGACCCAAAAGGCTGGGCCCATTTGAAGTCACGCAACAGGTCAACCCAGTGGCTTTCAGACTCCGGTTACCTAACCACATGAAGTTGCACCCAGTGTTCCACAGATCATTGCTGTCACCGTATATAGGGGACAGAGAGGGGAGGGTCAATAGGGGACCAGCTATGGAGGAAAAGGAACACAGCTACCATGTAGCGGAGATTCTCGATTCCAGGTGGAGGGGAGAGCAAGTAGAGTATTTGGTAATGTGGGAAGGGGAGCCGGAGTCGGAAAACACCTGGGTCAGGGCAGAGGATGTAGATGACGAGGTTTTGATTGAAACTTTTCATCAGAGATTCCCTCGGAAACCCCAGCCAGTGGCGAGGTTCCGGAGGGAATACTTCGCCACCACCGACGAAGAAGAAGAGTTGGAGGGATTCGCTGATTCCGAGGTGGAGGAGGATTCAGCGAGTCGGAACGAAGACCGATGGAGGGAAATGTTCGAGACGTCGGAAGATGAAGAGGATTCTTTTAGGGGTTTCAGCTCCTCACCGCCCAGAGGAGAGAGTAGGGGCGGGGGAGAGGGGGGCCCTGGAGGGGAGGTGGATGTCAGGGAACTGACATCGGAGGAAAGGGAAGTGGTAGGGCTCCCAGAGACTGGGAGAGAGTCAACAGCCAAAGCAGGGACCAGCAGGGGGAGCGCGGGGTCTCTGGAGGAGGATCTCAGTAATGCTGAGAGAGACGCAGCAGCCCAGGCAGGAAGCAGAAGGGGAGAGAAAGGGGTGAGAGACACTTCGAGCGAAAATAGCGGGGAGGTGTCAGAAGCAACTGCAGGGAGACCTATGCTTCGCCGGAAGCTGTCACGTCGTGAGTCCAGGAGACGCGTTTCCGTTAAGGAACTTCTTTGCTGGAAGCGCTTCCGCAGACAGCCACTGTCGGACTCTACAAGTGACTAGAGCAGACATGTCTGAGGAGCTCTGTCACACACAGAGGTTTGTGGGGTCGCACAAACTCTGAAGGGGCACTATTTTAAGCACAAGCAGCTAATCATCCCCTGACAGGAATCGAACCTGCAACCTTAGCATTATCAGCACCAGGCTCTAACCAGCTAAGCTATCTAGGCATTTGCAGCTTGGGACCAGAGAAGAAAATAAATATACTAAAAACTTTTCAAAAAAATTAAGCCAAACGTGACTCTATTTGATTTTAGTCTTATCGCCTTTTATCTCCTTTTGGGTCCAAGTAATTCAACAATAAGCCACTTCTGACATAAGGAGGAGGTGGTGTTGCGGGCTCACGTCCCCAACAATTGCGCGGGGCTGGCTGCAGCCCCGTGCGATCAGGGGAATCCTCGGGCCGTGTCAGCCCAGCGCCAGCCAATCAGCTGACTCTGGGGGCGTGGCCTGGGTCATTTAAGGCCGGCGCGGCCCCAGGAACTCCCCTTTTCGTCTCAGCTCCCAATTTGACAATACTGTTTATTTCAACAATACTGTTTATTTGTCCAACATGGAAGTTCCTGGACACACAATGAGCAACTAATAAGCTATAGTCCTGTCTCAGAAGTTTTGTTTGAACTGACATACATATTACAGAGGAGATAAGCAATATAAGCCATGCTATCCTATGTCTGAATGAGGGCATAGGCAGGCGCTTGTAGGTTTAGCCTCATAGGAGGCTGAAAAAAAAGAAAAGACCCACAGAGCCATTGGCCCAAGCTAGGAGGGAAAGGCTTGTTCGAGCTTCATAGCAATTGATAGCTCAGTCAGTATGAGCCTCTTAATCTCAGGGATGAACTAGATGACCCTTGTAGTCCCTTCCAACTCTTAGAATTCTGTGATTCTATGAAAAGACTGTAACAGGTATTTGAATCTAGAAGAGATCAAAATCTAGGTTTGTGCAGGCTTTGCAGTAAAAGCACCAGCTTCTAAGGACATCTGTTGATTGCTCATGAAATTTGCCAGTGACCTAAGAAGGATTCCTAGTCTTTGAAGTTGCAGTCAGCCAATTAAAACACAGGCATGTGGCGCTTCCTCCAGATAGGAGGCTGCAATTCTCCCAGTCAGATGAGTTCTGGAGTAAATGGGAAGGAATATTCCTTGCTAATGCTTATAGAATTCCACACTTCTGACATACAACATTGATGCAAGAGGTGAGTAGCTTCCCTTTAATATTTCCTCCTTTCTCTGAAGATGATCCCAGATCTTAAGCAGCAGATTGCTGAGCTTCAGAAGCAGAAAACGGATCTTGAAAACCGTCTTCAAGAAGAAGCTGCAAAGAATAAAGGTAATTTTTCAACTAGGAGTCATTCCATTTTCGATTTGATAAAGATAGCAACAGGATATTTTTTTCCTTTATGGTATATAGTGCAGCTCACTATAATTATTTATCTCTATAGTGAATTCATTAAGTACATAGATTATACATTCAGGTAGGTAGTCATGTTGGTCTGAACAGTAGAAATAGATTTTAAAAATTAAAAATTGTCCAGTAGCACATTAGAGACCAACTAAGTTTGTTCTTGGTATGAGTTTACGTAATCAGTTACGGAGGTCCGTTCCTAAGTTTATCCGGGTCACTGGTGGAAGCGTCTTTGTGCGCAGGTGCATTTGGCGGCAGTGCACTTATGCGCATGTGCAAGCGGTGGCTGCTTCTGCGTGTGCGCAAATGGCAGAAGCCGCTTGTGCGCAAATTGCGACAAACCCGGTATTTACTTCTGGGTTTGCCGCGGTCGCAGCTTGGATCGGGCCCAAGTAGAGGCAGCCATAAGTAGAGGTTCCACTGTATCAGAATTGTGTGCTGGAACATTCCAGAACTCTTAAATGCATTATTCCTTTTTTTTTTTTTTTTTTTTTGCTGCTGTTGAAATGGCCAAAGAATCATAAGACATAAGTATCCATTATGGGTTTTTTTAATTCTGTAAGTTTTTAAAGTTTAATTATTTAATTATTAATTATATTTCCTTTTTCTGAGGTGTTTTGTATTGTTTATTATAACTCTTGCAGTGCCATTCATACTATTTCATATATTTAATGGAAATTTGTGGAAATGGTTGTGGCTTCCAGCTAATTTTAAGAATGTTTTACAGTCTAGCTTTCATTTTAGCATTGCTTCACCAACTGATTTCTGACTGACATGTTCAGTTGGAATCATGTTCTCTCTGTCCCTAAACAGGGACAACTCTATTATAAAACAGGACTTTTAGATGGATTGTGTATTTTATAGTGCAACTTTGTATATGAGAACATGGATAATCTTACTGTAGTAAAGCCTATAAATCCCAGCGTAGGTTGGTTTAGTAAAATTATGTTTATTGTTATTATTGAAGAGAAAATGGAAGAAAGGGCAGACCTGCTGCGTCATAACCAGGAAAAAGAAGGAACACAAATAAGGTAATCATAAAAAGCCTCTGAAAAATGTTGGGCATAGTTTGTTTGAGTATTTAATTTCACGGAAAAGGAGGTAACGCTCCAAAATCAATATATTGGTTTTTAATAATAAACTGAAAATGCTACATTTGCGAAAAGATTGCCAGCCTTTGAAACAGCCCATATAGCTGCCCCCTTAACTGCCCTTTGATTTGCAGCAGTTAGAAAAGTGATCATGAGCATGTTTAGTTCCATGCCATGAAAACCTTCACTTGCCAATTTCTACGGAGGAGTCCCCTTTTAAAGGGAGACAGGCAGGCCAAACTGGTTTAATTTCTGACCCGTCGGCAGTTCTAGCTTCCAGGTAGGCTGAAGACAAAGTGCAGATGAGCTTCAAATGAACGGAAAGTCGGACTTGTGAGCCATTCTCAAGTTAGCACATGAGAACATCCACTTTGTGGGTTGTACCACCTGGTTGCCTGCACCCACATTCAATATAAAATGCCTCAGTTGAAAACTCATTTGGCAGAAGAGTCCGACAGTACATGCTTTCATCCTAGGTGATCCACCTGCTCAACTCATCCACCCTCACTTAGCTTAATTTGGATGACTGAGATGCAAACCTGAGAATGGAACATGGATTCATTTACTCTGCCTTCTAGTCAAAATAAAAAAATTCCTTCCAGTAGCACCTTAAAGACCAACTAAGTTAGTTCTTGGTATGAGCTTTCGTGTGTATGCACACTTCTTCAGATACACTCTGCCTTCTAGGTTATCATCCTGAGCGACGCATGACCTTCCTACAATACAGGGCTGTCTATGATCATTCAGGCTAGTAACCTCACACAACTGCTCCCTTCCTCCTCTCAGGGGACTGTGATGTGTGGCCTCTGGTCTGCCATTTACTCCTAGGTTTTCGTAGCTATTGTCTTCATGCAAACTCTGTTTCCGATTGTGCATGGTCATGAATGGAAAACTGAGGTGGAAAGCAGAGGAGGGAAGGAAAGTTTAGTCTCACGCATGTTTTTGCCCATGCATGGATCCAGGAGCAGAGCTCACAACGTGGTTGGCTTAGCCTGCTAACCTGAAACTGCCCATTCACGATAAGTGAACCAGTGTTCCATTTTATAGCAGCTCTTTGTTTTATGCACAGGGAAAGAATTAATACATTTTAATGCCTTTTTAGAGTGTTGCACATTCAAAATGAAATACGCACAAAGGAAAAAGAAAGGCTGATAGCCACATCTGACGATCTTCAGGAGATAAATGATCATATGGAGAAGCAACACGAAGGAGAGAATGAAACCAAGAACAAAATGTGGCAAGATATGGCATATCTTACTACAGAAAATACGGTGAGGAAGAAAAATGCTCCTGGTAATGGATTATTTTAAGCCTATGCATGCTTACTTTGAAGTAAGTCCCACTCAATTCAATTCAGTGGAACTTACTCTCAAGTAAGTGTGATTGGGATCATAGCCTTATTTCAACCCTTTGTGATATGTTGTACAAAAGGGGGAAACCAATTTGAGATTCTATATTAAAATGATTTTTAAAAACGGGATGAGAACATGAGTCACCTGGCTCTTTTTCATAATTTTTCACGAATGTGGCTTGTTGGGATGCCAACTATATGTGGAGCTCATTCCAAAGCTCTCTTCCTTCTGCAACTCTTATTATACAAAGACACCTTGCATAGGAAAAGAGTTGAGCCAGCCCACAGATTGGGAACTGCAGTTTAGTGTTGATTTCCCCCCTAACAAATTTAAATGTTAAAACATTTTTTAAAATAATTTTATAAGTTACGCGAGGCTAAGACATTCAGGTTCTGCAAAGGCAAGCAAGGCAACAATAGCCTGGTCATGATGGCTGCGTATATCTCTAATATTTTGGGCTTGCCGATTGGAAGGTTGGCGGTTCAAATCCCCACGACGGGGTGAGCTCCCGTTGCTCTGTCCCAGCTCCTGCCAACCTAGCAGTTCGAAAATACATCAGTGCAAGTAGATAAATAGGTACCGCTGCGGCAGGAAGATAAACAGCATTTCCGTACTCTCTGGTTTCCGTCATGGTGTCCCGTTGCACCAGAAGCAGTTTAGTCCTGCTGGCCACATGACCCAGAAAGCTGTCTGTGGACAAACACTGGCTCCCTTGGCCTGAAAGCAAGATGAGCGCTGCAACCCCATAGTCGCCTTTGACTGGACTTAACCGTCCAGGGGTCCTTTACCTTTTTTTTTTTAACCTGCTGGGGATGATGAGCTGGAGAGTGCTATTGTGCTCATGTTCTCATGGGCTTGTCATGAGCATCTGGTTAGTCACTGTGAACAAAGAATGCTAGACCAGACAGGCCTTTGATGTGATCCTGTTGGGCTTTTCTTATGTTCTTCTCGTGTTTTTAACAAACAAGGCAAGGTCCAGGTTCCATGTAAAGCAGAGATAAGGCAAATCCAGCACTGTGGAGACATCTGGGGTCAGTCCTGATGTTTCTTCTGAATAGGACTTAGGTAATTGGGAGCCAATGATTTATAGCATTGCTCAGAATCTTTTTTTTTTTTTTTGTTTCTCCAGTGTAAGTAACAATGCCATTTTCCTATCATGCGTATTATCGGCCAGTAATACACCTGAATTTTGTCCTGCATAGAATCATAGAATTGTAGATTTGGAAGGGACCCTAAGTAAAACCCCTTGCAATGCAGGAATATGCAGCTGTCCCAAATGCATTTTTAAAAACAGATCATTCTTTCTCAACTTTATTGGACACTGTAGGATCTAGAAGAGGAGATGGATAAGAAGGACAGAATAATAAAGAAACTTGAGGATCAGATCAAGACCCTTAGAAAGTCTATAGAAACAGGTGAGGGCATTAAATATATTCTTTAAAACTGTTTGAATGTGTGCTTCTTCGGAAACCACATGGAAGATGAGACCGACATCATTGTAATAATTATGAGAGTTCATAGGATCAAATTCATCGTGCAGTGCTGCCTGTTCCCTGAAATCCTGCTGCAAAAGACTGCCATAGAATACTAGAAGCATGGGGCTAAGACATTGGTGGCTAACTTTTGCGGGGGTATGTTTATCTTTGGTGAATGGGGGTGGGGACACAGCTTTTGTGGGTGTGGCCAAAAGTGGGTACCTTTCTCTCCCTCCCTCCCTCCCTCCCTCCTTACCTCTCTCTCCCTCTCCCCCCCCCCCCACATACACCCACCCTTCCAAGTCATCAAATGATTGATCTGAAAACTGATGCACTGACCCAAACCAACATGTTTATGTGCAATCCTAGTTAGTAGTGGTGGTTGATTTTTATTTTGTATTTTTTAATAACTCTGTTCCAAAGCTTAACAGGCCATGACTTCTGCAGAAAGCTTCATCATTTGTATTAAATAATTTGTCACACACAGTGATTTGTGTCATGGATCGTTCTTTCCAACCTTCTAATGCCAATGTAGTATTTTTCTGAAAGTAAATATATATTAATGTTTAACAGCCCATGAAGAACCCATGTTGTCCATGCCAAAAGAATACATTGGAATGTTGCAGTACAGAAAGGAAGACGAAGGAAAAATTGTTCAGAACCTGATTCTTGGTACTTCCATAACACTTTCAATTTCGCCTAAGTGTACTCATAAGCAGTGCCAAATAGTTGTTGCTGGAAGTTTTGGAGTTGTGGCCAGTATTCATGTTTTTTCTCCTTCTTTCCTATCTTATCTGTTTTCCTGAAAGCTCAATGATGCTTCTGTTTTAGAACGGCTGTGGGGGGAAATGTGTGTGACATATTTGTGCTTTCTGTAACTTTCCTAAACTCTTCACTCTTGAGGCTAAATACTTGGAAGACTCCAGGGTCATGAGTTTGTTTTTTTCTTCTCAGATCTACCATTACTGTAAGTCACTATCTCTGAAATACATCTTGAAGTTAAAACTGGTGTCACCTCTGCTAAAATCTTTCCCTCTCACTGTGTTTTCACTATTTCTGACTCAAATGGCCTTCACAAACCAGGCCCAAATATACCAGGTCTGTGTTTAATATATTTTTCTCTGCCTTTCTAGGGACTCTGTAACTACTGTGTCCCATCCCCAATTTCCTCCTCATCTCTCTGTTCTATTGTTTTCCCAGACATTCATAAGGTCACAGAATGTCCTCTGCATGTTTCCCTCCTATTTTTTCTTGGGAAGTTTGGGTTTCATTTATACCTGAGCAAACAACTGCAATGTTTTGCTTCTTTGCAGTTCACTTCCCATTCATTTTCAATCTGTAAATCTCCCCAGTAATCCACGTTAATATTTTGGGTTTACATGAGCTTTCGCTAACACAATTACTCACCTTGAAGAGTCTATTATTTTCACTAAAGCTTTTTTGTGATATGTTTTCAGGCAAGCTAAATACATAGCTGCTTTAAGACAACTTTGCTATGCGTTGAAGGACTTGTGAATTGCTAATATATGTGGCTACTCATTCAGCCCTAGCCAGTTTCTCTGTGGTTTTTATAGTGTGGTTATCCAAAGTAAGTTGTTATCAAGAGACATAAATTGCAAAATGAAAGCAAGTAGCTTGTGCTAATTTTCTTATTTCTCAGTCCTTTGTGCATATTTTTTAATTGTAGAGATCCAAAATAATACGATTCAGGAACAGGATAAGATTTTGGGCGGAAAAAATGCATTTGGTTACAATTTCATTTCTTTTAAAAAGAATGGCTAACCTATAGAACTTATTTAGTGCTCACTAAATAATCAACACCGTTTGATTCTTGGTTTCATGCAGAACTGAAGCCCCGTGGAGTGGTGGTAAATATGATACCAGGACTTCCAGCTCACATCCTCTTCATGTGTGTGAGATATGCAGATTATCTGAACGATGACGGCATGCTGAAATCCTTCATGAATATGTCAATCAATAGTATCAAACAAGTAATTAAGGTAGGAACATTTTGCATGCAGTCTGCTTTCTTTCTGTACAGTTGACATAGCCCAACAGAATGTTTTGCAGCTATAGGTGGACTAACGGAACGATTCCCATGCCATGACTGCTTACCAGAGAAATTGTGCTATTCAAATTGGTCATTCACTCTTCTTTCTTGCTTGCAGATCATTCCATTAAGTAGAACTCAATAAATAGCTACCTGCAAATTACATAGTGCCATATCGTGTCACAAATATAAAGTATATGATTGAAAGGAGTCATTTCATGGCTGCAAAACGTTATGTCATAGTTGTCTTTATTGCCGCCTGGTGTAGATTTTAAGCCTAGATTTACAGGACTAGTGCATTCAGAGCTTTGATTATGGTATCATGAAGGTCACATGAAACAAAAATAGCTGAGCATGTTTCATAGCTGAATCTATTCATGGTCAGCTACTTATGCAGGTTAAGTATGCATAGTCAACTGAGTTCCTGTGATTTCCTGATTTGGTTCTTTCATGCTTATTACGTCAGTTTGTGCCATAAGTCCTTTCACCTTAAGTCTTGCATCTCTCCTATAAAGTTGCACACATTGTGACTTCCCTGCTGGAATAAACTTTACTTTCATTTGCAGTCGCAGTGCCTGCTCTGGTTTTGCCAGAAGCGGCTTGGTCATGCTGGCCACATGACCTGGAAAAACTGTCTGCGGATAAACGTTGGCTCCCTCGGCCAGTAAAGCAAGATGAGCGCTGCAACCCCAGAGTCTTTCACGACTGGACTTAACTGCCAGGGGTCCTTTACCTTTTTTTAAGGCACAAGCTGTTTATATAATAATAATAATAATTTATTATTTATACCCCGCCCATCTGGCTGAGTTTCCCCAGTCACTCTGGGCGGCTACCAATCAAGTGTTAAAAACAATACAGCATTAAATATTAAAAACTTCCCTAAACAGGGCTGCCTTCAGATGTCTTTTAAAAAGACGATAGCTGCTTATTTCCTTCACATCTGAAGGGAGGGCGTTCCACAGGGTGGGCGCCACTACCGAGAAGGCCCTCTGTCTGGTTCCCTGTAACCTCACTTCTCGCAATGAGGGAACCGCCAGAAGGCCCTCGGAGCTAGTGTCCAGGCTGAACGATGGGGGTGGAGACGCTCCTTCAGGTATACAGGACCTGAATTTTATATTGAGTTTATATATTTTATATAATTTTATACTGAGTTTATATTGGCACAAGCTGTTTTACCTTTTTTTAAGGCACAAGCTGTTTAAATTGTAACTGGATTTGAGGTGTTTAATTAGCATTTAGTAGTAGACCTACTGCTGAGTATCAGTAATTGCATGTGTAAAAGTTAATTAAGTTATGCACAATTCTGAAGTTGTGTATTAGGACTGTAATCCCAGGCAAATCAATGGAAAAGGCTGATTTCCTTGTGAAGTGGCCGGCTGGGGTTGGGCTAAGCCATTAGGAGTTCAAAGGGGCTAGGTGTGAAGACTAAACTTTCAAGTAATTTTCTTGAGGCAATGAGTCATTTCATACATCAAAGGAGGGATCTTCCCCTGGGTACAAAGGACCAGAGCTTCGGGCTGCTGTGATGTAGGGTTACCAGACGCCCCTGGTTCCCGGGGACAGTCCCCGGATTTGCAAATCTGTCCCCGGACAAATTCCATCCCTGGAATGTCGCCAGATTTGCTAATCTGTCCCCGGGAAACATGGCAGCGGCAGCCTTAGCAGCCCAGAGCCTGCTGGTTAGCACAGTTGGCTTTGGCTGGCTTCAGGAGCTGCTCACTGCTGTGGCGCCCGCCATTTTCCCTGCGCCATGGCAGCGAGCAGCTCCTGAAGCCAGCCAGAGCCAACTGCACTACCAGGCTGGCCCCTCCTGGGCAACGGCCGCCTGCCCGTGACTCCCAAGCCTCCCCTGATCTGTCAAAACGAAGGGGGAAGGGGGAAGGAGATTGGGGAAGGCTCGGGAGTCATGGGTGCGCCGTGCGCCGTTGCCCAGTTTTTTAAAAAACTCTATACATTTATGTTTTGCAGGGTGCAAAAGAAGGGTTTTTCATCTTTATACAATATGCATGTGTGCTTGGGCCCAGGGTCTTTTGCCTCACCATCCCCACTACTGACTCCCTGTTGCTACTCAGCTTCAAAAAAATTCCCTGGATTCATTGAAAAAAATCTGGTAACCATAATGTAACCAGGAAGCTTTGGGGTTAGGGTAAGCTGAATGGGCCCTGCAGAGCCAGAGATAGCTTGCAGAGAATGGGATGCTGCAGAGACAGAGCAGCATATGATGCTCTTAATATGAAATAGGCTGGTGCCTTTTGGGCTGCTGCTATGAGCCCCTCCATAAGTAGACTCAGGCTGTCTATGTATGTAAAGAAACCAGATATGTAATAAAGAGACTAAGCTCCATTGTGCATAATTTTCTGACTTCTCATGCAACTGCTTGCAAAGATTGAAGTGGTGTGGGTAAATATATCTAATATAAATTAAGCAAACACAGTGTCTTAATGTTTAGGAACACGTTGAAGACTTTGAGATGTTGTCCTTCTGGCTTTCAAACACATGCCATTTTCTTAACTGTCTGAAACAGTACAGTGGAGAAGAGGTAAGAATAATTTCACGCTCCCTATAAAATAGTTGAACATCGCAATACATAATAATAATAATAATAATAATAATAATAATAATAATAATAATTTTATTTATACCCTGCCCATCTGGCTGGGCCTCCCCAGCCACTCTGGGCGGCTTCCATAAAAACCAAAAATACAGTAAAATATCACACGTTAAAAACTTCCCTGAACAGGGCTGCGTTAAGATGTCTTCTGAATGTCAGGTGGTTGTTTATCGCTTTGACATCTGCTGGAAGGGCGTTCCACAGCGTCCGGGCAGAATGATGGGGGTGGAGACGCTCCTTCAGGTATACTGGACCGTATACTGGTATACTGGACCGAGGCCGTTTAGGGCTTTAAAGGTCAGCACCAACACTTTGAATTGTGCTCAGAAACGTACTGGGAGCCAATGTAGGTCTTTCAAGACCGGTGTTATATGGTCTCGGCGGCCGCCCCCAGTCACCAGTCTAGCTGCCGCATTCTGTTCATGTTTTTTTTAAAAAAATGGCAAGTATCACCTATTGGAACCAACTTTCACCAGAAGACCTAGAAACCACATCCTTGTAGTCCATAGCCTTGTGAATCCGTACCTGAAAGGTTTGGGCCTGGCCTGAGATAGCTCTTGTGCCTGCACATTGTGAACATGCCCTTTCTCTTGTCAAGATCCACCATGGGTTGGACAACAGGTCTTGAAAGTAAGAGTTATTCTTTGCAAAACAAAACTGCTGTGTTCCATTAAAATTACTTCTAGCATTAGGTAAAAATGTTTGCATGTTTACTTATTAACAGAGTGCATGAATAGCTTTTTGCTCTTCTGAATATATGTTTGTTTTTGTACTACTCTACTTAATATGTAGAAGTATAAAACCTGTATTATACTTATGGTCTTAAATGGCATATGTTTATACATCTGATTTTCAGGAATTTATGAAGCACAATACTCCACAACAAAATAAGAACAATCTGAAGCACTTTGACCTGTTGGAATACAGGCAGGTTCTTAGTGATCTAGCCATTCGCATTTATCATCAGTTTATCATTGTAATGGAGAACAATATTCAGCCAATGATAGGTAAGAAATAAATAAATGCTGATAGCAGCACACATTCTAAGCTATTTCTAAACCTTGTGCATGGCTAAAAAGATATAGGAATGAATTATTAGTATTTTCTTGTTTCTTTGTGCATGTCTGAAAAGTCTATTTACATGTATTCGTGGCTGAAATCTTATGTACATTTCCCTGGGAGTAAGCACCACTGAACAGAGTGAGACTTCTGAATAGAGGTGCATAGGATTCATCAAGGCTAAAAACTAGCTGATTCCTCCAGTCTTATCAGTTGAACCACTGTGATATTGAATTTTCAGGCACTCTCTAGCTGGGCTGCTGGGGAAAATATTCAGCAGTCAAATGATGCAAAAACTGCAACTTGTTTTAAAGTGAAACCATGAACTCTGTTGTCCGGATTCAAGAAACCATCAAAGGCTTGGAACATACTCATGCTAATATGTGTTTAAGTGATAATCAGATTCTGTGCACGGATTTGTTTTTTCTTTCTATTTTAATTGCTTAAATACAAATAAAAGTGTGGTGCAAAGGGTCAGTGCATCCAGCTGTTATAACCAGAAGGTTGGTAGTGTGAGCCCACCCAGTGATGCCCATGGGCAGGATTCCTGAATTGCCTGGGGTTGGACTAGATGACCCTCGTGGTCTCAACTCTACAGTTCTATGATTCTATGAATATATATTACACAGATGTTTAAGAATATGGACTTTGAATACATATATATAGAGAGAGCGCAATATTTTTGTTTTGTAAAATAAAGTATATAAATAAAGTATTGCTACAAATACAGTGGTACCTCAGGTTACATACGCTTCAGGTTACATATGCTTCAAGTTACAGACTCTGCTAACCCAGAAATAGTGCTTCAGGTTAAGAACTTTGCTTCAGGATGAGAACAGAAATCGTGCTCCGGCGGAGCAGCAGCAGCAGGAGGCCCCATTAGCTAAAGTGGTGCTTCATGTTAAGAACAGTTACAGGTTAAGAACGGACCTTCAGAACAAATTAAGTACGTAACCAGAGGTACCACTGTATATGCATTTAGCAGATTAGACAGCATAAATGCAAAGAAAATTATTCCTAGACTTATTCAGTTTATTTCTCCCGCAGTAGCATATATGGGTTTATATCATCCAGTGTCATTGCAGTGTACATGAGAGTCTGGTCTCTCACACACACATATACTGTATGTATGTGTGTGTGTGTGTAATATATACACCAGTCAAAAATTACATTATCTGTTTGTATGAATGCAGGTTCAGTTGGAGAAGAGACATTCTGAATCTGATTCAAGGACTGCCTTGCTGGATTTCTCAGCATTTGTTTTTCCGCTGTAACCTCAGTGTTCACTGAATAATGGAAATCTCAAAACGTAGCCCACCCAAATGCCCTTCTTTATTGCATTACTGCAATAAGTAAGCTGGTATTTAAAACCTTTAAACAGCACGACTGCTTTCCAAAGCCAAATAGCAGCGATAAAGGAACTTGGTTTATTTTTATTTTTTATTTTCTCCTTGCTTGCTGTGTTATCTTTTCCAGTGCCTGGAATGCTGGAATATGAAAGCCTCCAGGGGATTTCTGGCTTAAAACCGACTGGATTCCGCAAGCGCTCCTCCAGCATAGACGACACGGATGCCTACACCATGACCTCCATCCTGCAACAGCTCAGCTATTTTTATACCACAATGTGTCAGAATGGCTTGGACTCAGAGCTCCTAAAGCAGGCCGTGAAGCAGCTTTTCTTTCTGATTGGAGCAGTTACCCTAAACAGTCTATTCCTTCGCAAGGATATGTGCTCTTGTCGAAAGGGGATGCAGATAAGGTGAATAATAAGAATAAGAGTAAGAGTAAGAATAGAACATGTCAGTTAAGAAAAGAAAAATCTCCAAGGTAATGTTATAGCAACCAAAATACAATTAAAAATCAAATGGCATAAAGCATATCTGCAGATCGGAAAAAGCAGCAGGAAACCTACAGGATAAACAAAATTTAGGCTGCAATCCTATAGCCACTAACTCTGGGAGTGAATTCCTTGAACTGAATGGGGCTTACTCCTGCATAGATACATGGAGCATTGCACTTTTAAAATAATAGCATTTCAGTACAGATTTAGAAGAGCTAGGGCACTCAAAAAAATAATTGTATGGTGGCTAAAAGTCAGCAGGGAGGAGACCACAGTATGTATTATATTGCCCATCACTGATTCCTTTTTTTGAATGTTATTGCATTAAAAGTCTTGCACAGTGTATAGGGCAAGAGTTCCTAAGGTTACCAGATTTTTTTTCAATGAATCTGGGGACACTTTTCAACTTCAATGGATTTTGTATGGGGACTGGTTTGTAAATCCAGGGACAGTCCCCAGGAAACGGGGACGTCTGGTAACCTTATCCTATGCTGATGTAGGAGCATAATCATAAAGAAACATTTTGAAAAGAACTTTTCAAATTTTATGAAATGGGGGGGGGAGCAATCTAAAATGGGAAAAATAATGTTGTTTTATAAATGGAATATTTTTACATTCCCACATTTCCATGGCATACAAAGTATGCCAGACATTTTACTCTGCCATAGCACATTGCTCTGGGGCAGCAGCTTGTGTTACCAGCTTCTGAACAAAAGGGAGTTTAAACCAAATTATCTTTTCCTTCCCTAGGTGTAATATCAGCTATCTCGAAGAGTGGCTTAAGCAGAAGAATCTGCAGAGCAGCTCTGCCAAGGAGACGTTGGAACCTCTTTCCCAAGCAGCTTGGCTCCTTCAGGTTAAAAAGACCACAGATGAGGATGCCAAAGAGATTTATGAACGCTGCACATCCCTCACTGCTGTGCAGGTATTATACCTAGGGTCTTCCTCCCTTGCTTGGTAGATTCCTAAAGTATCAATTTATGAAACTTCCCTGGCTGTACAGACTGTCTTATTTGGAACCTGGTAAGCATTGTGCAAGGGACATGGGTGGCGCTGCGGGTTAAACCACAGAGCCAAGGACTTGCCGATCAGAAGGTTGGCGGTTTGAATCCCCGTGACGGGATGAGCTCCCGTTGCTCGGTCCCTGCTCCTGCCAACCTAGCAGGTCGAAAGCACGTCAAAGTGCAAGTAGATAAATAGGTACCACTCCGGCGGGAAGGTAAACGGCGTTTCCGTGCGCTGCTCTGGTTCGCCAGAAGCGGCTTAGTCATGCTGGCCACATGACCCGGAAGCTGTACGCCGGCTCCCTCAGCCAATAAAGCAAGATGAGCGCCACAACCCCAGAGTCGGTCACGACTAGACCTAATGGTCAGGGGTCCCTTTACCTTTACCTTTAAGCATTGTGCAAGAGAGCACAGTTGTGGTGAGATGCCATGCACTGCTTTTGAAGTGCAAGTCATTTCATTAAAATTGCTTTTTTACCAGTTCCTTTTCTCTGACTTTCCTCCACCCTCTTTTTTTCTGGATTTTCTTTTTTCGTTATTGAAAATTTCCATCCTCTGTGTCCCTATCTTATTCCTTGGATTATAACAGGGTTTCTCTTTTTTGCTCAATTTCGAATTCACTATGTCAGCCCCTCCTGACACCTCCCTTTCCCCTTGATGTTTTTCCATTCTGCTGCCCGGGGGGGGGGGGGTAACCTCAATACATATTTCAGTTATGACTGTAGAATCATTACAGTTTTTACTTGTATTGGAAGTATTCATGAATTTCTTTAAATCGTCCCTACAGATAGTAAAAATCCTCAACTCCTACACACCCATAGATGATTTTGAGAAAAGGGTGACTCCATCATTCGTTCGTAAAGTGCAGGTATGATAATTAAATCACAATCTCATTCAGAAGACATGTGCTTTCTTTTTTAAAAAACCTGTTCCTGTTGGCAGCTTGAGCTCTTGTTACTTTAATCTTTTCTCTCTTTATTCTAATTCCAGGCTATGCTGAACAACAGAGAGAATTCTCCACTGTTGATGCTAGATACGAAATATCTCTTTCAAGTGACATTTCCTTTCACCCCTTCTCCGCATGCCCTGGAAACAATACAGATCCCCAGCAGCTTCAAGCTTGGCTTTCTCACTAGAATATAACATTTACAGTGGTGCCTTGGAAGTCGATTGGAATCCATTCCGGAAATCCGTTTGATTTCCAAAACGTTCGAAAACCAAGGCTCAGTTTCCAAGTCACATTGGACGTTCAGGTTCCAAAGAACATTCACAAACCGAAACACTCACTTCCGGGTTTGCGGCGTTTGGGAGCCAAAGCGTTCAACTCGCAAGGCGTTTGGGATCCAAGATACGATTGTAAACTAAAAAAGAATCAATCTCATGAAGGATAAATGAACATCACTCATGTATGCGCTTCCTCAATCACTGTGAAGTAGTGTTCTTAGAAGATAAATTTTTGAAAAACATTTGGAAATCGAGGTGTAAGAAATGGATTGCTGCATGTCCTATGGCCCTTCCAAATGCCTTTAATCTTATTCCCTTTTGTAGATTGGACCTCATTGTAGCTTACAGGTGCTCAGCACCGGGTTCCAGTCATGTTGAAGGCACTGGGGCCATAGTGGTTCTCTGTATTACTAAATAACTTTCTATAATGAAGGACTAACAAGACAATTCTTTGTAATATTTTACTGTGATACAGTATTTGTAACACTGTAAATTTACATGCCTGTATATGTATGTTTTATGGGAGCATTCATCTTGGTTATTTAATAAGTATGCATATAAATGATAAGATGAAATAGATGACGGTTATACCATGATTTTTATTGTGTCAGATTATTGTCACATAACTGGGGTCACACTCAAAAAACTCAGGTAAGGGAGGGAAGCTTGCTAAGATGCGTTCATTTGTTGCAAAAACAAATCCAAAATAGGCATCATGTTCCCAGATGAATGTCAGGGGTGCTTCCACACTAATAAATTTTTAGTGACACAGCTCACCAACACATTTATTCTGAAGAATCCAGATGTCATTTCTACCAAGCTGTTGCTTTCTGACTTTTCCAGTGTCAAGGTTGTCGTCGTTGTCGTTTTATAAAATAATAATAATAATAATAATAATAATAATAATAATAATAATAATTTAAGTGCTGTGTTGTGGCGATTTTTGGAGCTTCTAGCATATACTCCTTTCAGATGTGACTCTAGCAACACAATAGTCTCATGGATGGTGCTTCATCTCACATTGGTCCTTACCTGACCATCCCTTTGGCTCACCTCTTCTAAGATATGTTCCCTCTGCAGTGGACGTCCTGAAGATAAAACTGCAGTGAGATCTGCTAGAGTTTCTAGATAATTGTTTTTCTTTAGAAGATGTACAAGCCCATTTCAAATGCATTATATAGCTTGCTTACAGCCTGTCACCCCCAGATCACATGGAGTTCTCCCCCCCCCTTGCTGCTGATTCCAAAGACCTCCCCCCAGCGTACTGTCATTCAAAGCTGAAACTCTAAACCTGCTCACTAGCATCCCCCAAAGAAGAAGCCCCTCTCCCCATTGCCTGGCAGACTTGCCCTCTGATGGTTACCTTGATGGTCCGTCACCAGCCTTTGTCCTCTGCTAATGGTCCATCCAGCCGGCTCTGAGCTGGCTTGGCTTGTTAGCATAACAAAATCCAAGGCGTTTCCATGTTTGGCAAAGTTTAACCAAACTTTGATTAAGTCTAACTTTTACCAAATCTAGGAATTTTGGGGAGGATCTGGCACCCAGGAATTTAGGGGAATCTGGCCCCCCACAAACCCATCACAGTATGTAAGGAGTGAGACAAATCTTTCAGCTATCCTGGTCCCAAGCTACAGTGGGTTTATACACCCAAACCAGCACCTTAATCTTAGGCTGCAAGCTAATTGGCAGCCAGTGTTTGTAGAAGAGAGAGGCTGTCCTTGATGTTGCCCTATCATGAGCTGGAGTTCTTAGAGCCAGAAGCAGCTGCAGGTCCTCTTTGCTGTAAGAGTGGAATGAAAACATTCAAAGCATTGGGGGTTTGCTGAGAGTTCCTCTTCTTCTCTGGCAAACACTCGTAGCCGAGTAAGATTGTCTTCCATGAACACAGTTTTAACAGTGAGTCCATAAGTGTCTGTGGAGGCCAATTCTGGATCCACACGTCCTTCCATAGTGGGGACATAGGTTTCTGGGCAAGAGATGATCACGGTGAGGGTTTGCCAAGTGTGCCTTCCTCTTAGCACCTTTCTCCCTTCCGTCCTGAGTTTGAGCATCTTCAAAGCCCACGACACCTTTGGTAAAGGATGTTCTCCAATTGGAGCACTCGCAGCCCAGTGTTTCCCAGTTGTCGGTGTTTATACTACATTTTTTAAAGATTTGCCTTGAGAGAGCCTTTAAACCTCTTTTGTTGACCACCAGTATTACGCTTTCCATTTTAAGTTTGAAATAGAGTACAGTGGTATCTCGGGTTACAGACACTTCAGGTTACAGACGCTTCAGGTTACAGACTCCGCTAACCCAGAAATAGTACCTCAGGTTAAGAACTTTGCTTCAGGATGAGAACAGAAATCGCACGGCAGCGGCACAGCGGCGGCGGGAGGCCCCATTAGCTAAAGTGGTACCTCAGGTTAAGAACAGTTTCAGGTTAACAACTGGCCTCCAGAACAAACTAAGTTCTTAACCCAAGGTACTACTCTAGTTACTTTGGAAGATGATAATCAGGCGTCCACACAACATGACCAGTCCAACGAAGTTGATGTTGAAGAATCATTGCTTTGACACCTGATTAAAGAAGCATGAGGTTGATTCTTCCAATGTGCTTCTTGACTATTTCATGAATCCAGTGATGTCCTTGGAGCTCTCCGGGCCCCAAGCTGTTATTTGGCTCGGCTCAATGTCCCACCCTTGCATCGTGGTGTTCTCTTTCTGGTGCCGAATATATCGGTCTTTATGCCTCTGCCCTTTTACGTTTGTACATATTTTATGGGCTAATAGCCGTAAATAAATTAAGTGAGTGTAAGTAAGTGATGTCAATTGCTTAAGAGAGCCCTCAATTTACGAGTTTGTTTCTATGTGATTTCAAGAGCTGTGATTGTGCAGCACAATCTTTTTTTTATTGCTATCAAAAACTTCTACAGAGATACAGTACACCATCCTGTTCATCAAAAGACCAACCAAAGCAAGTGAAAGTTTATTGAATCACTCTACGCTGTTACAAACCAAACTATTACTGGGTCAGCTTTGTATCTGTACATTGGTTTCTGGGATGGCCTTATCCAGATACTTTGGGGGGGGGTGTCCACAGAGTTCTTGAAAATGCAGAATACTCCTCTGACTTACTTCAGAACAACGTTTATACTACTTTACTATCACTAAAAACCTTTTAAACTTTTGGTGGTCGACTGAGGGTGGATTTCATTGGGGGAACAGATGCTAAAAGACTTAGCTCATAAGTAATGTGCACAATAACTCCCATTTTCTAAGCCCTGGCCTATAAAATAGATAGCATTGTAGAACAGATTAAAAGACACAGGCTAGCTAAGTATGACCGCTGGGCTCATTTTAAGGAATAATTTCCCCCCTGCTTTGAAGCCTTTTGATCGGTTAATGGCTGACAGGAAACTGAATGCCATACAGATGGATTCAAAATGGCTCCCACTTTGATGCTTGGGGGCCTTTTTGATTGATATCTGTAAGCATGTTTCATACAGAATAAAGCATGTAAAGGCTGGAACCATGACTTTTAAAAGGGCACCATTTGACTGATGTGTAAAATTGGTATCCTGGGATTTTCTCTTGCACCCATGAGAGTTTTCCACTGAGAACAATTGTTAGTCTCTGGCACGTAAACCAGCAACGTGGAAGGTGCTACAATCCAAAAGTGCAGGCTTGTGTCTTAATACCCTCTAAGGAGATTACCTCGGCATTAAGCTTGTCCTTGTGCAATTCTACTTGCACAGAAGATTATTCCTTTGAAGTGTCTGGAAGGCAAAAGGTTCTTGCTCCAGGGAAAAGAAGGTACGGTAAGCAGTATGATATTTTGACTTGGAAGTCTCAAACCTCAAGCAATATAGCTAATTTTTTACAGCAGATCAAAATACAGCACTCTTTGGTTTGTTTTATTATTTTCTACCCTGCCTTTTAGGGTGAGCTCTTGCTAGGTGGCTTTTAATAGAAATGTAAAAAATAAAGCTACTTTGAAATGGTTACAATAACAGTAAATGGATTGAGGAACGACCTGTTGCTTTTCCGTATTTGTATATTCTGTATATTCTGAGATTCTTTGTGTCTACCCTTGTTTTGTCGCCGTCCGGGCATACTTTTTTCCTTCTCCCTGAAGGGCTGCATTCATTTAATGTACACCCCCCCCAAAAAATAAGATTTCTAGGAACTATAGTTTACTACAATTCCCAGCACCCTTAACAAATTACAGTTCCCAGGACTGTTTGTTTGGGAAGGTTTTACTGCCAACGCTTCACAATCTAGAGTATTGCCGGAGCCTTTACTGATCGAATCCAAGGAAGGAAGGAACAAATGAACAGAAAAAAAGGAGGAGATATAGTACAAAAAACCAAAGAAGTTGGCAGTAGTGGAGAAAAAATATCTGAGCTGCACCATCACAATGTCTTCTGATTAACATCCTTTTTTCCCACTTCTCAGCACTGTACATTTAGCACAATATCCTACCAATTTAAACAGCCACTGCTTCCCCAAAGGAATCCTGGGAACTGCAGTTTGTTGAGGATGCTGAAAGTCAGAATTTTTAAATTAATTTTCTAATTTACATTTTAAAGTATTCACATAAACAACATTAAATCAATGTCATCCCTTCTCCTCCTCCTCCTCCCGTGGTTCAGTTTGCATACCATAAATCACTGCATATTTTACTATTGAATATTGCATTGTTACATCCATCAAAACGTATTTACACTGTCAAATTTATCTTAATGCTACCAGCATTTTTAAATGTACACAATTTTCACCCATATATTCAACAAACATTTCCCAATCTTCTTTAAACATATGTTCTCCTTGTTCTCTTATTCTATATGTTAAATCTGCAAGCTGCGCATATTCCATCTGTTTAAGTTGCCATTCTTCTTTTGTTTTCCATTCTTGACCTAACAAAACACAGGCCACAGTAGTGGCATACATAAATAACCTTTTTTGACACCTGGGAATTTCCATCTGATTTATCCCCCCACAAAAAATAAGCACCTTTTGGTCAGGTGGATCAAAAGGAGGGACATTCCAGGATCCAGTCAGAAGCTGAGATGGCTTCTGTAATTCTCTGATGTCCCACTTAAATCAGGGTTGTTGAGCGGTATGGAAGGATGCTGGGAATTGTAGTTCTGTGAGGAGTAAACTGAAGTTCCCAGGAGTCTTTGGGGTGGAGGGAAGCCCTCTGCTTTAAATGTGTGTTGTGTACAAATGTGGGCTGGGCCAGCCCTGATGAAATGCTTCGTGCATCATTCTCAAGCACCTACCTCTTCCATCCCGCCTCTTGTCCCTTTCAGTTCCAACTCCCAGCAAAGATGTGTGACCAGACCTTTTTGGCCAATGTGTTTGGCCCATGCGACAATTGTTCCAAAGACAGAGCCCTCCGGGAGATATACCGCAAATCAGAAAAAGTCAGCTACTGCTCACTATGTGTGGAAATGGTATGTGGTTGTTTCTATTTCACTGGGTTTTTTAAATGGTCTTCAACGAACTTATGCTGGATACTGATTTTGGGGGTGGAATGTGTGGGTGTGGAAGAGGAAGTGGTACAACATTGGGTTAAAAAAATTAGGAAGGTGGGGAATATATAAGATACAGTGGACGCTCGGGTTGTGAACGTGATCCGTGCGGGAGGCACGTTCGCAACCCGCAGAGCCGCGTCTGCGCATGCGCAGGTCATGATTCGGCGCTTATGCACAAACCGTGATTTAGTGCTATTTCACATGCGCGAGCGCTGGAAACTGGAAGTAACCTGTTCCGGTACTTCCGGGTTTCGCGCGGTGCGCAACCCAAAAATGTATAACCTGAAGCGTCTGTAACCTGAGGTATGACTGTAAACTGTAAATTTATCGGATAGAGCATATGTTTCCTTGGGACTCAGTCTCACTGGAAGTTTCCAAGTAGACATACGCCGTTATGAATTTATGAATTGCTTCCTGCAACGGAATGTCCCAAAGTGCTTTACAAAAATAAAATGCAATGAGAAAGAGGAAAAAAACCACATAAACCTAATAAAAACAAATTAGAGTATCACTTCAATAAGTATGCTTGTAAAAAAAAATCTTGATTTTATTGTTTTATCTTTTTGTAAACTGTTTTTATTTTTTTTAACCATCATTTATAACTTATATAAAATAAAGAAAATAGGAAATAACTATTAGACTCTCGGATCCTGAATCCCAGGATTTAAATTGAAGACATTTTTCTTCCAGCAGACTCTACCAGCTGCAAGGGTGTGTCTTTGCCACCAGTGTCTATTTTGTATTATTTTTAAAAATGTTTTTAACTTTTGATATTTTTCTTGTACATCACCTTGTGTATCACTTCAAGAGGGATAACGCAGAGTTGGAAAAGTTGCAGGAAAGAGCAATCAAAGCAATTAAGGGGATGGAGCTACTCTATGAGGAAATGTTGAATTGAGGAAATTCTTGAATTGCCCCCCTTAAAAACCAAATTGCCCCCAAGTGGGGCGTGTGCCCCACATTGGGAACCATGGGACTAGATGATCCCTTCCAAATCTACGATTCCATGGATAGGAGCCAACTCCTAGGCACCAAGGGGCCTTGGGCCCCCGGTTAAATATTTGAGGGTGCTGCCCCCCCCAAGTTAATGGGCAGTGCCATTCAAATAGTGTATGTTATGTACTGAAGTTCTCACCCTGGGCCAGCAGGGGAATACTGTAGATAGTTTTCACTCAGGTCCACATATGCAAATAAGGGATTGAAAGTGATGTTCACTGATTGGATAGTTACAGAAAGTGGTTGCTGTTGCGTTGTAGTGGACCTCTATATAAGCAGGCTGGCTGAACCCTTCAGTTCAGTTCTGTGAATAAACAAGAGCTGTTTGAAGAATTGCTGTGTCGTCTGATATGTTCAGGGACGCGGGTGGCGCTGTGGGTAAAAGCCTCAGCGCCTAGGACTTGCCGATCGAATCCCCGCGGCGGGGTGCGCTCCCGTTGTTCGGTCCCAGCGCCTGCCAACCTAGCAGTTCGAAAGCACCCCCGGGTGCAAGTAGATAAATAGGTACCGCTTTATAGCGGGAAGGTAAACGGCGTTTCCGTGTGCTGCGCTGGTGCAGGCTCTCCAGAGCAGCGATGTCACGCTGGCCACGTGACCCGGAAGTGTCTCCAGACAGCGCTGGCCCCTGGCCTCTTGAGTGAGATGGGCGCACAACCCCAGAGTCTGTCAAGACTGGCCCGTACGGGCAGGGGTACCTTTACCTTTTTACCTGATATGTTCACCCACAACTTAACAGTGTGCATATGACACATCAAAACAGCAATTATGGGGGGGGGGGAGGTATGTCCCAGCCTGCATAATTGCTCATATGATGCTCAAAATAGCCATGTTCCCTCGCTGCTGGGTCCCTTCCCACTTAAGGTGCAGGGCGAAGATGCCTCCGCCCGCCCGGCCCTGCCTAGCCCGAGTGGGACAAGCGTCCGCCTTGCCTCGGGCGCGCCAATCAGCGTCGAGGAGGGCGGGGCCTCCCTCTTCCCTGCTCGCTGGGCGGATCCGGAGCTGCTGCTGCTCCTCCTCCTCCTCCCGCCTCACTGTCTCTTTCCCCCTCTCCTCCTTGCAAAGATGGCAACCGAGGGGCTGAAGGAGAACGAGACCCTGGCGTCGCTGAAGACCGAGGCCGAGAGCCTGAAGGGCAAGCTGGAGGAGGAGAGGGCCAAGCTGCACGACGTGGAGCGTGAGTCGGGGGCCGGGAAGGGGGTGGCGGGGGGGGGGCGCTGGGCTGCCTTGGAGAGGCTGCCCTCCACCCGAAGCAGAGATGGCAGGAGAGAGAGAGAGAGACGGGAGCAGGGAGCTGCGCATCATAGGAGCAATTCTGGGGGGTGGCCCAAGGATCCTGGGGGGTGGGTGGGGTGCTGGGCTTGTTTGATGGGAGATCGGGGGTGGGGATCCGGGGATCCTGCCTCCCCCTCCCTCCATCTCTTCCACCTGCCCCTCCCCGTGTTGTGCTTCTTCCGAGCGTGGCTGCAAGGAAATCGCCCTTCGCATCATCATCATCATATCCAGCATCATCGCTAGCTAGCTGCTGCGTTTGAATCCGAAAGCCTGAAAATAAAGTGGGGCGGGGGCTGTAAATAAAAGCTATTTATTTATCGAGGCAGGAGGAATGGAATATCCCCTGTCGTCGCTGGATGCCTGATCCTCAGAAGCAGATATGTGTTTATTCGTGGGTGGTGGGGGTGCTTGGTGAGATGTAAACATGCCAGGGAATGCAAGAGGCGGATGTGCGCGCAAGGCTGAGCTTGATGCTCGGTTCCTGTAATAATGGTCGCCAGATCCAGGCCGGGGGAGAGCATTTAAGGCGACCCAATGAAAAACAGGGGCAGGGGCAAGCCGCAGGGCACCTGTCTTTTATTTAACAGTTGCATTAAAAAAAAAAAAATCCGCTCAGTTTCCCCCCCTCTGCTGTCTTAAAAGCCCTGCCTGATTAAATCCATCTGCTGCTGTCTGCAAACATTGGAAACAGGATGATAGATTGACTTCCTGAGGAGGAGAGGATTCCCCAGCTTTGCTTGTTTCTAGAGCTCTTCAGAGCAGCCCTTTGCCAACCCGTTAGCTGTGGTGCCTGGGGGCTGATGGGAGCTACAGGCCAAAACATCTGGAGAGTGCTGGGTTGGCAAAGCCTGTTTTACATGGCTGGAAGATGGAGGGGGAGTTGCTATTTGGGAAGGCAGGGAAACTTTTTAAGTTGGCTGAGAAGAATAACAGCATTGAGAGCTGTGCTTTGGGAACCTGCGGCCCTCCAGATGTTGCTAAATCACAACTCCCATAATCCATGGCTGTATGGGGCCATTCTGGTTGGGGCTGATGGGAGTTGTAGTCCAGCATCTGTAGGGTCACAGGATCACCATCCCTGCCATCTGTTTTTTAGATTTGTGTGGGGATGCCAGCAGAACACTCACAGGTGTGCTTGCACCTGCAAGAGCCTGCTGGGTCCCATTCCCCTCACCCCACCTGCTGAAATTAGGCTTGAAAGAAGCTTCTCCCTTACCCAGCGGTAATCCATCTGCCCCCAGATCCTACCAACACCACAATTCATTTAATAATAAACCTTGTATTGTAGACAATATAACACTTTTTTCAAACCTAATTGCACGTTGTCTTACACTGAACGTAACCAAAAGACTTTATAATCTTAACAACGAAAAAGAGTTCCTTTGTATTTCTTGAAAATCTTTAATCCTTTTTTTTTTTTTTAAAAGACCCCATTGCTACTGGCTCTGTGTCCCTCTCATGCCCCTCTCATATTGCAATTAGGTTTGAAAAAGCCTTCTATTGGAGCCAGTGAAAGACTTTTTTCAAGCCTGACTGATTGTTATGGGGTGAGGTGGGGTTTGATCTTCCTAGAAATTGCAGCTGAAGGAAAAAGGCTATTTCCCTCTCCCCCCCTCTCATTCCCACTCTTCTGTAAGATTTGCCCCTGCCCGCTGCACATACCCAAAGAGGCTTGCAGGGTGGGGACACCTAAATTACATTTTTAAGTGTCATTGGTGGAGGGGGGGACAAGAGGGAGGCTGTATGTTTGTGTGCATGGGATCCAGAACAGCCCCCCCCATTTGCAAATGGGCTCCCAGAGTTGGGGTGTACATGGTGACCAACTCATTCCTGCTTTCGGACTTTCTGGGGGCATCCTTTTCAGCCTTTGTGGAAGCAGGACACTGTTCTTACGTCCTTAAAGTGTCAACATAATTATTCAGTCCTATTGAGTCAAATGGGCTTTACTCCCAAGTAAGATGCAGGTGGCGCTGTGGGTTAAACCACAGAGCCTAGGGCTTGCTGATCAGAAGGTTGGCAGTTGGAATCCCCGCGACGGGATGAGCTCCCGTTGCTCAATCCCTGCTCCTGCCCACTTAGCAGTTCGAATGCACGTGCAAGTGCATGTAGATAACTAGGTACCGCTCTGGCGGGAAGGTAAACAGCATTTCTGTGCGCTGCTCTGGTTCACCAGAAGTGCCTGTCATGCTGACCACATGACCTGGAAGCTGTCTGCGGACAAATGCTGGCTCCCTCGGCCAGTAAAGCAAGATGAGCACCGCAACCCCAGAGTCGGCCACTACTGGACCTAACAGGCATCCCTTTTACCTTTACCTTTAAGTGTGTATAGGGCTGCAGCCTCAAGTATTTTATTACTATGTTGTTGTTCAGATGAAATGAAGGCTTTATTTTTTCCTTTTTAATTACTGTTTTTTATTTTGACAAAGTAATAATCGTACATAAATAAGAATAAAAATGTGCACACCACCCCCGAGACCATTCCATTGTAACTATCCAATCTTCCAAAATTTCAACACCTCTTGCGATGGTTTGACCCCTTTCCATTTTAACAGTACAAATTTTACAAACACCCTCCATATCTCCTCAAAATAATTTCTCCTGCATATTTCCCATCTTATCTTAATGGCACGTGTTAATTTATAATTAATAGCTATATCCCACACCTATTTATACAATTCTTCCATTTTATATTCTGCTTGCCCCTTCCACTTCCTCGCTATCATAATTCGTGCAGCTGTCAATAAATTTGTGAGCATGTGAGCTTTAAACATACTTTCCTGTTAACCATTATTTCTTTATTTAATCAATTTGGAGGTTGCTTAATATACCAAAAAACAAACAAACCCCAAACAAAGAACCCCTCTAAAGTGGTTTACCAAGCAAACAACAACAACTCATTAAAATCAAGGCTAGAATCCAATAAAGCAAAAGAACTGTCAATAAAAATGATCAATCAAAAGGCTAAGGAATGTGTCATGATGCTGAATCCCACAGAGGGAAGGCAGCAAGGCAAGATCACGAGATGCAGGACCATGGAGAGCGACGAGTGAGTAACTCTTAGGGATTATTCCCACTTATCTTTTGCCCTGATCTTTCCAGGCACAAGTCTGAGTGTTTTGGGGTTTAATGCCCCCAAAGCTTTCCCTGCAAAAACCCTGCTCTTTAGCGCTCAATTGGAGCAAACGTCCATTCGGATTGCAGTTTGCTCCAATTGAGCTTTAAAGAGCAGGTTTTCGAGGGAAAAGCTCTGGGGCAAAAAGAAAAAGAAAACGGCTTAGTGTCCGAGCTTTAAAGTGTGGACCTTGCCTGGAAAGGTAAGTGTGGATAAGCCTTTGGGCACCTGTGCTCAGACTCCCGTTTCCAGGCTATGCTCTCTTGTGGATAACTAGAGCCTTAAAGCTTCACCTTCTGACTTGAAGCATGGTCAGTGGTCAGGGATGATGGGAGTTGTAGTCCTATAACATCTAGGAAGCCACAAGCTTCCCACTCTGCTCTACCAGAAAACCTGCTTGCAAGGAAAATAGTTGCCCGGGTTTCTCCTAAACGTCAGTGATTTAGAACATATCTGCACTGGTTAACAATTTGCTACCGGGCCAGGTTGAAAGTGTGACTATTAACAACTTGGGACCAGTTTGTTATCCCCACATGTGCCCACTCGACTGTTTCAAACGACAGAATTGGCACTGCTGTAGGTGCCACGTAACGCCCGTTCCATTGTTGCAAGAGCCCCATTGTATAATGAGGCTCACCTATACTTCGGAACTCCTTGCCTATTGAGATCAAGCAGGTGCCTTTACTGTACTCTTTTAAAGGTAAAGGGACCCCTGGCCATTAGGTCCAGTCGTGACCGACTCTGGGGTTGCGGCGCTCATCTCGCTTTACTGGCCGAGGGAGCCAGCGTACAGCTTCCAGGTCATGTGGCCAGCATGACTAAGGCACTTCTGGCAAACCAGAGCAGCGCACGGAAACGTCGTTTACCTTCCTGCCGAAGCAGTACCTATTTATATACCTGCACTTTGTCATGCTTTCGAACTGCTAGGTTGGCAGGAGCAGGGACCAAGCAATGGAAGCTCACCCCGTCGCGGGGATTTGAACAGCCGACTTTCTGATCGGCAAGTCCTAGGCTCTGTGGTTTAACCCACAGCGCCACCCGCGTCCCTTGTACTCTTTTAGGCTCCTGCTAATAACATCCAGGCAGACCTACCCAGATGCTCAGAAAGTTGAGGCAGTTTTAGTATTTAAACTTTTGCTTGTTTTTAAGTATGATTGTAAAAATAAATAAATCACGATTTTATTGTTTTAACTTTTTGTAAAATCTTTTGATTTTTTTAAACCATCATTTAATAATCTTATAGAGATGGGAGACATAGAGGCATACCAAAAAACGAACGTGTTTGCATTAGGGGATGTTCTGAAGTAGAGGACCTTATGCATTATATCTTGCATTGTCCGTTATATAATGATGCAAGAAAAAGATTTTTGGTACCTATAATGACAGGGTCCCCTGGCGAGAACCCCCTGGATATGATGTTATATTTCCTTGCAGACACAGATAAGTATGTGACCTGGCGGGTAGCACTTTATGCAACTGCTGCTAGGAAAATTAGAGCAAATTATATAGCCAAGGTAGCCATTAACTGTAAAGGAGATGAATTTATTTGATCCCATCTATCTACCTCAGGCTATGCTCTATCTTTGTCACCAAACTCTGAGTATAAATTGCACACTGTATTAATTGATATTGTTTTTAACATTAGTGACCATGTGATGATTTTAGCTTATGAATTTTATCGTTTAATGTTTTTATTTGTACATTGGGGTTCTTTTATAGCTTTGTTTAGAGTATGTAATGTTTTAATAATATAAATGTTTTAAGTCTTTTTTTACCAATTCAGTATATTTTCTTTTAATTGTCAAATAATTCTGTGTACATTGCGGCAGCCTTTGGCTATGTGCAATAAAACTGACTGAGACTGAGACTGAATTTTGTGAAATGAAGGAAATAGGAAATAACTATTAGACCCTCAGATCCTGAATCCTAGGATTTAAATTGACGACATTTTTCATCTGGCAGGCCTTACCAGTTGCAAAGGTGTGTCTTTACCACCAGTGTTTATTTTGTATTGTTCTATTTTTTTAAATGGATCACTTATTTGTGTTTTTAACTGCTTTTTTTCTTGTACATCACCTTGAGATGATTGTGTAGAAGTATGTTAATAACAAAACAGGAATAGGAGGCGCTAGATATGGGAGCCACTAAATGCTACTTGGCAGTCACTGAATATAGGCTTCTAATAGGTTCTAAGGCTTTATAGTTAGAAAATGGTTCAACGGTGGTTGTTCCCTGTGGCTTTTGCTATGCGGGGATGTTCGTCTCAGTTTTGCAGCTGAAAAGAGGATCTTTCCTACTTTCGGGGAGATGCAACTGAGTGCTTTCCTTTTAGGATGATGACTGAAAGGCTAATAAATCAATGAGTAACTTTAAAAAGAGGGAGGAAAGGGTTGTTTGAGCTGCAGCCAAATAAGTCATATATAAAGCATTGCCCATCATTACTGGGTCCAGGAGTCCTGTCCAAAAATAAAAACTGGTGTTCAGGAAATAACAGTTGGTGCCCAAACAGTATTTGGGACCATTATGTTCCACCAGTAGAAAGCAGAGGCCTGCCTTGAACTTTAGGCATGCACACTTTGCTGAAGTTGTAAGCCAGAGGTCTGTGCTGCAACTTCAAATTCTGTAATAAAAGGGGGAGATGAAGCAGCCGCAGCTGTCTCCCCCATGGAGGCCCCTCTTCTCCAAGTCTTTTTACCTGCCCCATCACACTCCAGATCCAATGGAGAGCAAGTGGGTCACAGTTTCAGTCAGTCAGTCAGTTTTATTGCACATAGCCAAAGGCTGCCGCAATGTACACAGAATCATTCAACAAATGAAAGAAAATATACTGGATTGGTACAGAAAACTTAAAACATTTATATTATCAAGACGTTACCTACTCTAAACAGAGCTATAAAAGTACCTTAATATACAAATTAAGACATTAAGCAATAAAATTTATAAGCTAAAATTATCACATGGTCACTAATATATTAAAAAATAATGTTAATTAATACAGTGTGCAATTATATTCGGAGTTTGGTGATAAAGATAGAATATAGCTTGATGTAAGGTAATGGGTAAAGGGACCCCTGACCATTAGGTCCAGTCATGGCCGACTCTGGGCTTGCAGCGCTCATCTCTCTTTATTGGCTGAGGGAGCTGGCATACAGCTTCCGGGTCATGTGGCCAGCATGACTAAGCCGCTTCTGGCGAACCAGAGCAGCGCACGGAAACGCCGTTTACCTTCCCGCCAGAGTGGTACCTATTTATCTACTTGCACTTTGACGTGCTTTTGAACTGCTAGGTTGGCAGGAATAGCTTGATGTAGATAGGGTCAAATAAATTCATCTCCTTTATAGTTGGTGTCTACCTTGGCTATATAATTTGCTCTAATTTTCCTAGCGGCAGTTTCAAAGGGTGCTACACGCCAGGTCACATACTTATCTGCTACACGCCAGGTCACATACTTAAAATCAGGTCAGAGGGGATCTGGCCAGGGGACCTTGTCATTATAGGTGCTAAAAATCTTTCTCTTGCCTCATTATTTAAGGGGCAGCGCAAGATACACAGTTGTTTCATTGCCCGCCATGCAAATCTCTGGGTTGCAACCCGCAAGCCCAAAGCCTGCAGTGGAAGAAGTCAGGGACCTGGCCTCTTCACAGCTAATTCCAGACACTTCCCTGAATCTTCAGCTTTCACACAAAAACAAAAATGCCTGCTGGGAAAAGAGGCTCATGGGGTGACCTCTCTCAGCCTTGCCTACCACACAGGGCTGTTGTGAGAAGGAAATGTGTGGGTGGGAGAGGGAATAAAAATGTATACCCCTCAGGGCTTCTTGGAGGAAGGACAAGACAAACCTTTAGATAAATAAAAGAGTCTGTTTACTTCTGAAGATATAAGAAAAAGTGGGTGAACTATTAATTAGAAATCAACCTATGTCTTCCACTGGGATAATTTAATTTCAGGGCATCACCTTGGAGTAGGACTTAGTTGAGTACAACCACAGGCCTTTATTTCTCAATTTTATGAAATTACCTTTTTTTATACAAAGGTTGTTTTATTTGTATGGATGGACAAAACCATCAATTTTAGCTTTTCTCTATTTCTCATTTTTCCCAGTCTTCAAATCAGCTCTGCACATTTCTGTCTCCAATTTGTGGTGTTTATAAAAAAATTTAACCCTACTGAAAACTCATCAACATTTTAGGGTGAATTTCTCTTGGCGTGTACATTTTTGAAAGCCGTTTCCCCTAATGCACTTATGTATACATTGCATTGCAAAATTAGGAGAAATGTGAATTTCAAAGAGTGTGTTTCACTTCACATATTGGTAATGCAAATTGAGAAATGCAAATTGGATAGTTTCTTCTTAAAATGCAAACAAAAATGGATTTCTTCCCCACATCTTATTAGTATGCCATAAAATCATTTCTGTTTCATGCTCTGTAACGATTCCAAACCCCTGAGGTCCCTTGGCCACAACAGTTAAGGCTTCAGGCCAGTTGACAACCTTTCCCTTAACTTGCGAGCATCATCTTGGAGCTTTGCATGCATTGCCAAAGCACACAGTGACTCTCTTGAATTCCCTGCAGTTCATCAGGTGGCGGAGCGTGTGGAGGCCTTGGGTCAGTTTGTGATGAAGACAAGAAGGACACTGAAAGGCCATGGCAATAAAGTCCTCTGCATGGACTGGTGCAAAGATAAAAGAAGAATTGTCAGCTCTTCCCAGGTAAAGAGAGATGAAGTCATTGTCTTGAGGGTTTGTTACTATGCTGAGGAACAATCTAACTGGAAAGAAAATGTCTTACTTAGTCTTTAATGTTTGACGAGATTGTGTGTTTATTTAGAAATTTAGTGCATTGCCTTCTTCCAGATACTTATTCTACAGTGTTGTCTGCACTAACCAGTAATAGCTTGCCATCCTCTGAGGCAATGTTTAACTATTTCATAACTTCCAATAGTTTTCATGACATTTAGAGTGCTTTGGACTATATAAATAGTGCCTCAAACCAGCAAGTTAAGATTTGATTATCTGGGTCCTTATTTGTTGGACATAAAAACATCCCGCCCTGTTCCCCATCGTCTCTCATTTAACTTCTCTCTTGGCATAATCTTCCTACTTATTTCCCTGAAGACAGAGACAGGGTTTTCTGTCATTCTGCAGAGGCCAAAGGCTATAATAATGGCAGGTAAAAAGTTTCTTTTGTACCCTAATTTATTTATCAAAATACTTATATACTGCTTTTGCATATTAATAATCAACAGTGTGTAGTTGAAAATAGCCAAATGGTAAGGACGGCCAGCAAAGACCTCAACAAAATCATCATATTTTCAGCAAATGCAGAAATGGCATGAATGCAACTTACTTTTCAGAATTCTTCTTTTTTTCTGATTTGAGTTAAAACAATTCTGTTTCATTTTACTGGTAATAAATCAATGGTACCCAGCTTTCTTTCATGCCAGCTCACAAACCTCCTTGACTAACTGCTCTGAGGCAATTTTGTAAACACTGGCCGCATCTTCCTGTTTGTTCCTGGAACTGTTGAGCTTGTATTTTGAATGTGGTGTCATGGTGTCGCAGCATCACACAGGGTACATGAAGGTATCGTGAAGACAGAATTCAGAGCGGGGACAAAGTTTCCTACTCTCTTCCTGAATTGGTTAACACTTTTGCATCTGTTTCCTCTGTTAAAAATAAACAAAAGGGGAAAGTTTTTTCTCAGGGCAAAGGTTTTCATGAAAAGGACCCCACCCAACAGAAGTGGTGGAGAGATGTGTGATTGATAGCATCTCCAGGCTGAAGTCTAGTGCCATCTTCCCAGGCTGACTTCAGTTGCGAGTCTAGTTTAGCATAGGGCCTTGGTGGTAGCCAACCAAGTTTAGAATAGACTGAGGGTAACCAGTGCTGTGTCCTCCAGTTGTTTTGAATTCATCTGACCTTGCTGGCTGGGGCTGATGGGAGTTGGAAGTCCCACAAAATATGGAGGGCAAAAAGGTGGGCTACCCATACTTTAGGCCCAGAAGACCTGACGTTGCATTTGAAAGGGTTGTTACCACCATTTCATCCCTCCTGCACAAACCTTTCGATTTTAGACAGGAACACGAACAGAGAGAAGTGCAGTAAGACTTCAAAATATACCTCCTTGTTCGAGAAATTTATAATCCCTCTTTGCTTTTCATAGGATGGGAAGGTGATTGTTTGGGATGCCTTCACTACCAATAAGGTAAGTTCCTTGCGTTTCTGATTTCCCTCAAGGCCTAAAGAATGGATGCGTTTGATGAATGTGGGAGGGCAACAGAAGGGTCTTTGTCCCTTTGTCTTCCATTCCATGTTGAAGACCTGCAAATTCTGGTTGGCCTTGGTGGTAACCAGCCAGTTTGGGGGTATTTTTTTTTTTAAAAAGTTGGTTCATTTCACTGTGAAGCTGAGCCAAGTGTGGGACAAACATTCCCATTCTGCTAGAGCAGGCATGTCCAACAGGTAGATAGTGATCTACTGGTAGATCCCCATAGATCACAAGATGCTTAGTGCGAGAGGGTCCAAAGGTATGATGGAACAAAGTACCTGTGCGAGAGGGTCCAAAGGTATGATGGAACAAGGCATGTTGTTGATAAGTTTCTCTCATCTTACAAACATCACACACCTGTAGTCACTTCCCATCTTTTAAATTCAGTACAGTGGTACCTCAGGATGTGAACGTGATCCGTTCCGAAGCCCCGTTTGCATCCTGAATAGAACATAAGACGTGCCTGCACATTCGTGGGTCGCGTTTCGCCGCTTGCGCGCATGCGCGTGACGTCATTTTGACCGTCTGTGCATGCGCGAGCGGCGAAACCCGAAAGTAATGTGCTCCGTTAATTCCGGGTCACCGCGGAACGCAACCCAAAAATACTTACCCTGAAGCATATTTATCCTGAGGTATGACTGTATAAGAGAATCCTATTTTACTATCATTTAGTGATATGGAAAGGATTTGCAAATTGACCCTTAAGATGCAAGAGATGATTTGTGTTTCAGGAACATGCGGTGACGATGCCTTGCACCTGGGTGATGGCATGCGCTTACGCCCCTTCAGGGTGTGCCATTGCTTGTGGGTAAGTGGGAGCCTCTGGATTAAAGCCATTTTTTATTGTTGCACTGAGCCAAGGGGGCTGCTTCCTTCCCTCCAGTATTCCTTAAAGCACCTGATGACAGCATGGGCTTTTTTAATAAAGCTTTTGGCCAACTCAATAACTTTGATGCTGACTTAGGTTGTGTATATTTTGATGACTGCTGGATTTGTTTTATTGTGTTTAGTGTGTGTGTTGTTAGCTGCTTTGAGATTCTTTGGAAGATAAGGCAGGAGAGAATTGTTTTCATAAATAAATAATAGACTGCCTTAAAAGGTAAATAAAATAACTGAATTCCTGCCTTAGACCAGGAAAAAGCAAACCTGCTACAGAACTGCAGGGAGATCTTCACAATATAATTGACCGACTTTTATGTGCTTGTTAGTGGTTTGTACCCAGCACTCCTAGGAAATTCTAAGAGGCCAAAAAAAAAAAAAAAAAAAATCACGGCAGTTTCAAAAGGTTCAGTTCAGCATCTTGATTCAAAATGGCTTCCGGTCTTATCCAAAGATAGATGAAAATCTGCTCCTTGAGCTTGGGAAACATGATGAAAAATTAGTTTACAATATCTTCAGAGGTGCCCAAATGCAAGCAGACAAAAACCACACAACCAAACCTTTCCCATGTGTGCCCCAAAAAAGCAGCTTTTGATAAATAAAATAAAATAAAATCAACCTCACTAGAAAGCCACAGTTAGAAAAATGTTTTAGAAATTACAAAAAAAGAAGAAGCAAGAATTTGAAAGTAGCATTTTGGTAGTGAGAGAAATCCACAGATTACAGTAAATCTGGGGAGATCATGGTTTTACTGACTCCTTAAGTTCTCCTAAAGGAGTGGAACTGGCAGATTTGTCTAGGTAGGAAGGGAACGCCACAGGGACAGGTGCCGCTGCAGAGGGAGAACTCTGTTTCTTGCAGGCTCACTTCAGTTAGAGGTATCATCTGAAGATATATGTCTGTGGGGAGGGGGATGAAGTCACCCCCTAAGGCAAGGGTGGGGAATTTGTGTCCTTCCAAATAGTGTATCGGACAAATAGGGTAAAAAAATGCTCCTAGCCATCTTGTAGGGAGTGGATTTTTCTTCACTTCAGACTTCCCTTCCACCTCCTCAAGCCTTGCTTTAGGCCACATGTTCTCATTATTCCTTTTTTCCGGCTCCACTGCCTCCTTAGGCAGTAGCCAGTGAATGTGAACAGGGCCTTTCCCTGTGGGTCTGAGTTCCCCAGGCAAACACACAGCAAAATGGAAACTGGACAGCCAAAAGCAAAACTTGCCAACGGTTAGTGCTCGTGCAACCCATGCTTAAATGATATCTTTTTCTCTTACCATTTCTTTTTTTTAAACTCTAGGGGCTTGGACAACAAGTGCTCTGTGTATCCACTGACATTTGAAAAAAATGAGAATATGGCGGCCAAGAAGAAATCAGTTGCCATGCACACCAATTACCTGTCGGCTTGCAGCTTCACAAATTCGGATATGCAGGCAAGTACACTCCAGTGTTAGAATCATAGTTGTCAAGTTAGAAGGGACCTCAAGGGTCATCTAGTCTAACCCCGTGCAATGCAGGAATCTCAACATGCAGTCCCTCATCCAATTGGAAACCATACTGGACCCTGCTTAGCTTTGCAAATGCTGATTGTAGACAGCTGAGTACAGATTTATAGTGACGTACCTGTGCATGTGGGACGCGGGTGGTGCTGTGGGTTAAACCACAGAGCCTAGGGCTTGCCGATCAGAAGGTCGCCAGTTTGAATCCCCGGCGACGGAGTGAGCTCCCGTTGCTCGGTCCCTGCTCCTGCCAACCTAGCAGTTCGAAAGCAACTCAAAGTGCAAGTAGATAAATAGGTACCGCTCTGGTGGGAAGGTAAATGGCATTTCCGTGCGCTGCTCTGGTTCGCCAGAAGCGGCTTAGTCATGCTGGCCACATGACCCGGAAGCTGTACGCCAGCTCCCTCGGCCAATAAAGCGAGATGAGCGCCACAACCCCAGAGTCGGTCACGACTGGTCAGGGGTTCCTTTACCTTTACCTGTGCATGAGAGATGGTGTAAGGTTTTATTTTGCTCCCAGGGAGCTGTGTTGCATCCTCCCTGCCTTCACTCTTGTAAACACAATGTGATTTCCAAATAAAGGAACTGGTTAGTTGACAGAACTAGGATCTGAACCTGCAGAGTTAGAATACCGTATTTTTCGCCCTATAGGACGCACTTTTTCCCCTCCAAAAATGAAGGGGAAATGTGTGTGCGTCCTATGGGGCGAATGCAGGCTTTCGCTGAAGCCTGGAGAGCGAGAGGCATCGGTGCGCATCGACCCCTCTCGCTCTCCAGGCTTCAGGAAGCTATCTGCAAGCCTTGCGAGCCCGGGGGAGTTCCTGCGGGCTCTCAAGGCTTGCGGGCAGCAGCCTGCATCCCGAAGCACAGGGTGCCCTCCGGAGGACGCCCCTTGCTTCGGGAAGGTGTCCGCAAGCCTCCTGCACCCGGCGGTAGGTTCCGCCGGGCGCGCGAGGCTTGGTGCGGCAGCCTGTTCTGGGGGCTGGGCTCTCCGCCCCCAGCCTCGCAAGCTCCCAGAGCGATGCCAAAGCTGTACGCAGCTTCGGCATCGCTTTGGGTCCCGTTCTGGGGAAGGGGAAGCTTGGGGGGGGAAAAATAATTTTTCCCCCTTTATTCCCCCCCCCCAAATCTAGGTGTGTCCTATGGACCGGTGCGTCCTATAGGGCGAAAAATACGGTAAATTCCAGTTTGCTGAGCTTGGGCTTGACAGGAAACCGCGGTTTATTAAAAACCAAAAGTGGAAGCTTTCGATCGTATCTATTTCCCTTGCATACGAAGAAAGAGGAAGAAGGGGGTCCGTGAGAGTCTGAAATAGTTCACGTTGAAGAAGACAGACCAGCAGCATGACCAGCGGTCACAGGCGATGGGAATTGTAGTCTTCCACATCGGCAGAGCACAACATTGACTGTCTCCTCTATTGGCCTTGGGTCTAGCAAACATTACATTCTTTATTCATTTGCAGGAATTTTGAGACAGCTCAGCATATAAAATACCAGGGTGAAGTAGACTAGATTTCAAAATAAAACACAAAAGCACAGAAAGCATCTTCAGGAGTAAGCACAATGCGGCTGAATCACACTACAGGGAAAAGCTTCATGAATAAGGAAGTTTTAAGCAAGCGTCTAAAGATCACAAGATAGAGCCGTGGTTCCCAAATGCCCCCTGCCCCACATACCACTTGAAAATTGGTGGTAGACTACTTAATTGTTTTTCTGTCTGTTGTATGAATTGTAATGCACTGTGCTGGGTGCGATGCGCTTTTTAATTGTATTTTGATTGCTTCTTTCGTTGATATAATGTATTACAATTTGAATTTGCACAAAAATCAGATTGTAGTACAATAAAATACGATATAAGAAATAAACATATAAATAAAAATGCAATTGAAAACCAAAGTTAATACTTAATGCGACGGATGTGCCTCTTGTGTTAAACTTCGCTCCTTTTTCTCTCTGCAAGGTTAATAACGCATTAAAATAATAACATGAAAGTAAGAGGCATTTCTTCTTTCTGGGCCTCATTGCTGTCATTAAAAGCAATATTACCAAGATTAAATTTATTGATTCTGTCATCCTATTAACTTTATGAGACATAATAAAACACAGATCACCTCAGGGCCGGCCCATCTATGAGGCAAGGTGACTGCCTCAGGTGGCAGTATCCATGGAGGCAGCAGATCCCAATGTCAGTCTTTCTCCACCTCCCATGTTTGTTCCTAATGTATATCTCCCCTCACCCTTTCTTCCCTGACAGGGAGGGGGGTGCTATTTTGGGGTCTGCCTCAGGTGCCAAGATGTCTTGGACCGGATCTGGGATCACCTGAATGAAATCTGCCGACTGCTGGAGGTCCATGGACCACAGTTTGGGAACCCCTAGAAGCTTGGGAGGTATCCAAAAGGAGGGAATGTGAACTGGAACCACAGTGCAAGAAGTGGGGATTTAATCCTTTCCTTCCTAACCAAGACCACTGCCCTCCCATGCTGCCTTTAGCAATCCATGGTTAAAAAAGAGATTCTCAAATGTATGTGTGGGTTGAAGGCAGGTCCTGGCTTTGGGAAGGTTGAAGCCTACTGTCCTAAATGGTTGATAACATCCTAGGAAGCTGCTTGCTATTCTCCCCCCCCCCCCAACTAACTAATCTCAAAGAGAAAACACCGATTTTAAAACAGGAAAAAAAAATAGATTTCTAAAAAGAAAAAAGGAGCTTCATCATCATAGCTACAGAAATGTAGAGCTTGCGGTGGCAGAACCTTCTCAAGGATTTTAAAAAATAAAATAAAAATACAGTGGTACCTCGGGTTACAGATGCTTCAGGTTACAGACGCTTCAAGGTTACAGACTCCGCTAACCCAGAAATAGTACCTCGGGTTAAGAACATTGCTTCAGGATGAGAGCAGAAATTGCGTCGCAGCAGCGGGAGGCCCCATTAGCTAAAGTGGTACCTCAGGTTAAGAACAGTTTCAGGTACCTCGGGTTAAGAACGGGCCTCCAGAACGAATTAATTTCTTAACCCGAGGTACCACTGTAATCTAGAGGTTTTCAACCTTTTTGGGTCCACGGCTCCCTTGAACAACTACAGTGGTGCCCCGCAAGACGAATGCCTCGCAAGACGGAAAACTCGCTAGATAAAAGAGTTTTCCGTTTTGGAGGTGCTTCGCAAAACAAATTTCCTATGGGCTTGCTTCGCAAGACGACAATGTCTTGCGAGTTCCTGCTGGTTTTCCCCCCTCCCCCCTTTTTCTAAGCCGCTAAGCCGCTTATCAGCTGATCCGATCAGCAGATAAGCTGCTAAAAGCCGCCAATAGCGCTAATCCGCTAATCCTTCAATGGGCTTGCTTCGCAAGACGAAAAAACCGCTAGACGAAGAGAATCACAGAACGGATTCTTTTCGTCTTGCGAGGCACCACTGTACATTCTTTCTGTGGCATCCCTGTCAGGCTCAGGATGTCACCCCTTGCCTGCAGAGCTGGCAGCCCCTCACCCTTTTTCGAACGCCCTCCCTGGTGGAGTGTTCCCTCAGCCTCCTCTCCTCTCCCCCCTCCTTGAGAGTCCTTCGGGCTGCCGTCCTTGGTCTCTGAGCTGCCACTCCTTGCCCCAAAGAGGGGGGCCTTCCAGAGGCACCATTCATTCACCTGCGGCGCTTATAGCCCGGGGCTGCTGCAATAAACAGCTGTGCAAGCCTTTGGGAGGCAGAGACGCGTGAGGGCATCAGAGGAGGGAAGGAAGGAAAGAGGGACAGAGGCCAGTGTTGCCCGCGGCACCCCTGACCATCGTTCAGGGCACCCCAGGGTGCCAAGGCACCCTGGTTGAAAACCACTGCATTAATTCAAAGCTCCCATTAGAGCAATGGCCATTCTAGGGACATTCTGAGAGAGACAGTGAAACATAGGGGCCACTTATGTGAGTCAGTGTTGCCCTTCTGAACCAATTTCACTCTTCCTGATTGGGGGGGGGTCCACTTCCTTTTACCCCTGGCTCCCCTCTCGCAAATTGCAAGGCACACTTTCCCATTTGGAAGATTTAATCACAGCTCTGTGTTTTGTTTTTGCTAGTTTTCCACTACAACGTTTCCTGCCCCTTTGTGTATGCCCTTAGGTTTGGCATTGCCGTAAAATTTCAAGTTGCAGGCTTTACAGTGGTACCTCGGGTTAAGTACTTAATTCGTTCCGGAGGTCCGTTCTTAACCTGAAACTGTTCTTAACCTGAAGCACCACTTTAGCTAATGGGGCCTCCCGCTGCTGCCGTGCCACCGGAGCATGATTTCTGTTCTCATCCTGAAGCAAAGTTCTTAACCTGAAGCACTATTTCTGGGTTAACAGAGTCTGTAACCTGAAGTGTATGTAACCTGAAGCGTATGTAACCCGAGGTACCACTGTATTTTATTTAATTTATGATTTTCAATTTTATACATTTCAATAATGTTATAATCATTTTAACATCTCAAAACTTGACTTCCCCCTCTTTCTGCGGTTCCTTAAATTTAGTTTTAAATATTTTCTGTTTATCCAAATTAACTTAATTTGCTCATTTATTCATTTGCTTTAAATATATATTCTTACAAAACTGCAGGTTATTACAATAATCCTGCCAAATCTCTTATCTGTTTACAGTTTATTTGTAAATATTCCGTAAACCATTTCCATTCTTTCATAAAAAGTTTGTTATCTGGATTTCTTGCTTTTCCGGTAAGTTTGGCCATTTCTGCATATTCCATAAGTTTTTGTATCCATTCTTCTTTTGCTGAGACTTCTTCTTCTTTCCATTTTTGGGCAAGTAACATTCCTGCTGTAGTAGGAATAAATAAATCTGTATACATGAATAAATTTCTATACAGTTTGGGGAGTTCTGTCCCCATAATACCCAAAAGTTGCAGGCTTTAGTGTCACACAGGTATAAGCAGGGAAGACAGCACCCCAAGTCTACATCTCCGTCTAATTTGGGCTCTGTGTTTGCTGTGATTACACCAGACACCTGCCTTTTAAGGCTACAATTTAAGCACCACAGCTGGATCTTTGACTCCAGTTTCTGTGGCAACAGACACTCCTCATCATCTCAGGTTTATTACTGGAAGCCTCAGAATGGGAAATCATAGCTTACCCTGAGCTTCTTGCATCCCAGAATAGCAGCAGCTGGAGCTTAAACAGCTGCTGAAGAGAGACATAAGCCTGTTCTTGATTTTGCAGCGGAAAACACTAAAATAGCACCTCACATATTCTTATATGTTGCTCGCTGGCGGAGTGGGAATCCATATTTAGGCAGACACCCGTTTTAAAATGGAACAGATATTTATTTACTTTATTTAATAAATCTGTATCCTTTACCCACACAGGGTGGCAACCAATTAATAACTGCCAGTATACATAACGGTGGCAGTTTCTTATGTAAACGCTTCAGTTTCTTATGTATTGCACTGTGTTGCATTAAACTCGATGGAAATCAAAATAAAATAGAATAGATAAGAAAGGAAAGCTGCCATCAAAATGCAATTAAAAAACATGTAGTATCTAGCAGTGTGTATTACGATTTGTACAACCGGCAGAAGATCATTGTCTGCCAAGACCCTCAGCAATTTTCAAAGGGTCTATGGAGGGGGGAGTTTAGGAGACACTGGTTTAGGGTCTGCTATGGAACATGATTTATTGCCTGTGCTGTGGCTTATAGAATGGAGCCTTTGTTGCAGCTGAAATCAAGAGGAATCAAACCATCTTTCCCAGGTATTCCTGTTTGACTTGTTTGCTACGCAGTGTCTCTTTCAGTACCCTGCCAATACAGTGGTACCTCGGGTTATAGACACTTCAGGTTACAGATTCCGCTAACCCAGAAATAGTACCTCGGTTAAGAACTTTGCTTCAGGATGAGAACAGAAATTGCATGGCGGTGGCAGCAGGAGGCCCCATTAGCTAAAGTGGTATCTCGGGTTAAGAACACTTTCAGGTTAAAAACGGACCTCCAGAATGAATTAAGTTCTTAACCCGAGGTACCACTGTATGTTGATTGCCCAGGCAGAGGGAAAGTATTTTCATTTCGGCCCCCAATCCATCCCAGTGTTTTAGGGCTGCCTGTTTACAAGGCTGTTCAAGGAGCAGAGACATGACATCAGGCCCTTTTTTTAATGAGAGAGACGGTTTTAAAATGCAACCACAAGGGGGCAATTACGGACCCAGTCTAACGATCTTGAGTTTTGCTGAGCTGCTGACAATGCAGGGATTATAAAACTGAAAGGCAAAATAGATGTTCACTAAATCTGCAGCCCTCATCATTTCTCTCCCCCCACCCTTTGCTGGTTAAAAGGGGGAGATAGTAGTCAGCCAAATAAATATTTTTATCTGAGTGCCATACTGGACATTTCCATAGTAATGAGTTCTTTGGAAGCAAACGTTTTGGAAACAAAAGAGAGTAAATATGCAGCCGATAACCTCAGCCTCGCCTTTTAAAGCCACAAAATATTTTATTATTAAAAGTGTGAATACCAGAAATTCCTATTTTGCCTTGAAAGAATACCAGGCGTTCCAGAATCACAGAGACGTTTCCCATGTGTGAAATTAGAGCAACCCCATATTCTTTCCTTCTCGTACCACTTTTCTGCGTATCTCCCATGTTCTTAGATTGTAAATTATTTGGAGTAGGTTTGCTTTCTGTGAAGCAGAGTTGGAGGAATTGATCTGGGTTCCCCAACACCATGCCCACTTGTCAACTTATCAGGTTACAATTCCCCCAACCCCCTTGGTAGCATGGCAAGCTCCACTAACAAGAGAAAGTTCAATCTAAGTTAGGTTTGAAGTTACCATCTATCAGTTGTTAGGAGGTGAGCCAAGGCCTGTTTCCTAAAGGAATGGCTGGGCAACCAATCCAGTGTTTTTCAAAGCTGTGGCATGCTACAGCTGTTAAATACTCTTCGTATAATTTTTACATGCTATTAAAAAAGAAAATGAAACAAAGATCATTAAAAACAACTACCTTTTAAACTAAGGTACCTTTTTAACTAAGGTAGTTTAAAAAACTAAGGGACGCAGGTGGCGCTGTGGTCTAAACCACTGATCCTAGGGCTTCCTGATTGGAAGGTTGGCGGTTCGAATCCCTGCGACAGGATGAGTTCCGGTTGCTTGGTCCCTGCTCCTGCCAACCTAGCAGTTCGAAAGCATGTCCAAGTGCACGTAGATAAATAGGTACCACTCCAGTGGGAAGGTAAATGACATTTCCGTGCACTGCTCTGGTTTCGCCAGAAGCGGCTTAGTCATGCTGCCCACATGACCTGGAAAAACTGTCTGCGGACAAACATTGGCTCCCTCGGCCAGTAAAGCGAGATGAGCGCTGCAACCCCAGAGTCATTCGCAACTGGACTTAACTGTCAGGGGTCCTTTACCTTTACCTTTTTAAAAATGAAAAGAGGAAAATTGTTGTGGTATCAATGATGCCAACCACCTTAGTCATGGCTCCCCCTGCTGGTGGCTCCCAGCGCACCAGCTGAAGACCAGACTTTTAACACAAGCTGCTGCTTTAGCGTGAAACTGAGTCAAATGAATGAGAATAGAAAGGGAAATGACTCAGATACACCCGTGAAAATGTGAAACAAAGAATCCAACTTTAACATGAATCAGTGGAGACAAATCTTTGACAAATCGTGTCTTTCTTTCTTTTTAATAACAGTTCTTTTCTTTTGTTTCCCCCTTCTCTCCTAAAGATCTTGACTGCGAGTGGAGATGGCACCTGCGCTCTCTGGGATGTGGAAAGCGGGCAGCTTCTCCAGAGTTTTCACGGCCACGGAGCGGATGTCTTGTGCCTGGACCTTGCTCCTTCAGAGACAGGGAACACGTTTGTGTCGGGGGTAAAAGCAGATTCATCTTTATGCAGGATGGAGGGAAGGAATTGCAGGGGGAGACACGAAGCAAATGAAAATCTCTCCAAGTGGAAGAGAGTATTTTGTAATATTTTGCTAAGTCCCCTTTCTCCCGATTAAAGCAGGCATTGCTGTTGTATCCCCAGCTGCACTAATGCAGAATGAGAATATAGATTAACAGGCAGGGCTGTGTTGCCTGTTAATCCTAGGAGCTGTGCCTGCTGCTTTTCACAATTATTTCTTTTATAGAAACTTTTATCTACCACTTTTCAGCCCCCATAAAGGCACACAAGGAAAACACAATCCTGATACAATACAAATTTAAGAACAGTAAAACCACTCTTAACAACACACAGAATCAGAACCTCAAAACTGACACTGTCAGCAACGTCAACATATAGCAAAAACCCAGGAAATGACTGGTGAAATGGAGAACCTTTTGACTGTCCACCAGAAACCTGTCAATGGAAGAAGCCAGTCAAACCCCAAATTTCAACCACTGGGGTGTGTCATGTGACCCCCCCAGCTGCAGCTCCCTTGGCAGCCCAGCAGGGCTTCCAAGGATGAGTGCGGTTGATGGGCGGTTCTTCAGACATCCTAGTCCCAAGCCATTGAAGACTCTTCAAGACCCAATTCTTCTTGAATTGGGCCCCAAAACAAATGGGAAGCGAGTGCAGATGGGACAGGATTGGCATAATATGATCCAAAAAGAAGATAGCCCAAAGCGTTATGTCTGCTGCATTTTGCACCAACTTCAGTTTCAGAATGTTCTCCAATAGCAGCCCCACACAGAATGCATTGCAGTAGACTAATCTGCAGCTGAAGAGGGTCCATATAACTTTTGACTAGATCCACCTTCTTCAGGATGGCACAACTCAAGCCCCAGATGAAGCTGGGCAAATGCACAAATTCAGAGCAAGCTATATGTCCTCCCCGGATTGGTTTGTCTGGATTAAGCCTTTGGTTAGCACATATCCAGTCCATCTCTGCACCTCCTTTGTAGTAACTGAAAAGGAAAGATGCCAGCATATTAATGGCACTCAATTAAAAAACTGAGGTTAGTGGGTTGGGTGGGGGCAGAGGCCGCGATGGTGGCATCTTCTCGTCGCAGCTTCCTCCAGAAGAAAATTACCCTCTGCCTGATTCTCGCAGAGGAAACCTCCAGTGTTTCTTCACTTGCCAAAGATCAACGGCAGGTGTGTATACTTATGTACCCAAAACAGTACCACCCAGGCACAACATGGAAATATCAGGCTTGAATGAACCCTGAGGTTTGCAGAAGTACAAACAGTTCTCAGTGGGGTAAGCAGAGGAGGGAATAAAACTTCAAGAACTGCCCAATGTGTTCTGAGTATGCTCTATTTCTGTGGAAGGCTTGCTGATTGTTGGCAAGTCAAACTCTGAGGCCCGTGGGACGGGTTTTCCACCAGTGATTTAGAAAAATAGCAGAGATCATCTGGGGTGGTGAAAAAGGCCTGTGTTTAATCTCACCCCTCTTGGCGAGGGGTGTCGCACAGCAGTTCTTCTTGTTGAAATAATTTGATATTTGGCGTAAAACAGGTCTGAAAGCAGCTCAGCACTTTCTGGAATGCCCTTGGAATGTGGAAGGAAGCCAGCGCCATATTGATCTTCATATTCTAGTGGCAAAAATTGCAGAAGTAGGAAAACTCTTCACAGAACCATCCCCCCCTGTTTAAAAATATATTTATTGATTTGGTGGTGTTGTTTTTTTTAAAAAAGCAAGCATAACAAAATGAGAGAAAACAAAGAATAAAAAATGCAAATCATAAAGGGACAAAGGACAAAAGGACAAAGATACAGTGCAGCTTCCAAGGGACAATAAAGTATTGACTTGTACAAAGTATCCTTTTACAAATAATAAAGATACATGGAAATAAAAGTATTCTCCACCTGTGAGTTCAGTCCTTTTTTAAAAAAACTAAATCCCTGTGCAGAGAACCATTGATATTTCCGCAGTTTGCCTTAGGCTCGGTATATGAGGGGGGTATTTCATTTTTCACCTTTCTGTGATGAAATTGAGACTGAAGACAACTTGCAAATAAAACTATAAATCGCAACAGACCTTCAAAATAAACCTGATGATTAAACAGTAAACAGCATCATAAAAACCACCATTGGTTCCATAAGCTACTTGATCTGCATTGATTCTTCCTGAGGATATAACTGAATCTTTATTGACTTTTGTTTTTTAGGGGTGCGATAAAAAAGCCATGGTTTGGGACATGAGGACTGGCCAGTGCATTCAGTCATTTGAAACCCACGAATCGGATATCAATAGCGTCAGGTCAGTAGGTCCTGTTACCACACATTCATGTGATTGCATCGAGAAATGGTTCATTAGTGCTGACTAGCAAAATACTTGTGAGGATAATGTATAAGTGGGAAAGTGGGAGGGTCAGCTTTCCTCTCCACCTATCAAAGCTACCAGCGTCTCTAGCCAATGAAGGAGCAGCACTGGCCCTGTGGAACAAACCTTTGCTTACCAATAGCAGGGGTAGCATGGTGGGCGGAAGGCCCCCACTACAGTGACCTTGTGGGCAGAGCCATTCCTATCCCTTTGTCACAATCCTGCATGACCAAGAGAAAATTCAAAGAGAACTGGCTTTTGAGTAAAGGATTGTTGCATTTTGCAGGCTTTGGCAATTAATTAATTACATGGCAGATTAAAACTCTTTCTCAGCATTCCCTAGTTTGCACCTCTGTGCTTTTGAAGTCATAGGCTTTGCTTTAAATGTACTTGTTTTCCAGTCCAGCTGTCTCCTCAAAATGTTTTCTTACAAGCCACACAGAGTTGTTTTATTTATGTAAAAAGGTAAAGGTAAAGGGACCCCTGACCATTAGGTCCAGTCGTGACCGACTCTGGGGTTGTGGCGCTCATCTCACTTTATTGGCCGAGGGAGCCGGTGTACATCTTCCGGGTCATGTGGCCAGCATGACTAAGCCGCTTTTGGTGAACCAGAGCAGTGCATGGAAACGCTGTTTACCTTCCCGCCGGAGCAGTACCTATTTATCTACTTGCACTTTGATGTGCTTTTGAACTGCTAGGTTGGCAGGAGCAGGGACCGAGCAACAGGAGCTCACCCTGTCGCGGGGATTCGAACCGCCGACCTTCTGATCGGCAAGTCCTAGGCTCTGTGGTTTAACCCACAGCGCCACCCATGTCCCTTTTTATTTATGCAGCAGGAATTAATGTAAAGTGCAACATGGGAAGCTGCCTTACACAGAGTCAGCACCAGACAGGTAGTCGCTCTCCAGGGGTTGAGGCAGGAAATACAGAATTAGTGCATCATCACATTGCATCATGACATTGACGATATTTTAATAGCAAGCTTGTGGTTTATAGCAGTACTAATCACTTATAAAATTATCGTGGCTTACTAGATCCACTATCATGTGAGCAGAGGATTTTCTGTAAAGAAAACCCTATATTGATATTAGCAATTTCCCTTTTTATAGCCTTTTGTAAAAGTAAGGTACAGTGCATTTATCTATTTCCTCTCTTTTTATTTTCTATTGCCTCTCTTTTTCATTTACAGGCTAGATTACAATTAATGCAGTGATTTGCAATCATTTTGATTGAACTTGCACTGTATCATCCAAGTGAAATAATTTTGCAACAGATAATGTAAATAGATAGATACTAACAATTGCTATTTAAAAAAACAACCTGGAGAGGTATTGCATAGACATGTTATCAATACTACATTACTAATTAATGTATGCATTCTTTGGGGGAGAAAATGAGGTGTTACATTTTTCTTTGCTTGAAAAGACTGTGGGTTGTGGTTCAAAAATTCTGGCTTTGCTTATATGAAGATCCAGAGCTTGCTGTCAACATGGGCTGTTTCTTTTTACCAAATTTAGAAGCAACAGTTTGAAACTTTATTCATTATTCAGAAATGAAAGCTGTTGGCATTGGGGTGGGTGGGTCTTACAGGTGCCTGAACTGACCTGCCACCTGCTTTGAGACCCTCTACAATTGCATGTGCCAGGTGGGCAGTGAAATCTGTCAGAGCTGCATTTCATAAATTTTGGGGCCCTGATCCACTTTTACCTGTAAGAGAACCGCAGAAAGTGATAATTCAAGTGTTCTAATTCTCAAGTCTTGATCATTTTAACTGTGGCAATTCCACTGCAACCCCAACCTATCCAGGTGAACTCTAGGGGAGGAGGTGGGTGGACAAATTTTGGTGTTATTCTTTTCTGCTTTTAGATGTTGAATTACCACGGCTACCTCATTTACCTCTATGTGTTCCTTGTTTTACTTACCTGCTATTGGATACCTGTAACGTTCCTGTATGCAGCATATAGAAAACAAATAAAAGTTGGGAAAATATATTTAATTCCTATATTTCTAACGCAACACACTTTCTGTTCTCTGCATAGGTACTACCCAAGTGGAGATGCCTTTGCCTCTGGCTCAGATGACGCCACAGTACGTTGCCCTATTTCATCTTCGAAAGCCTGGCCGTTTCCCAAATGAGGGCTGGGGGCATGATCCTCAAATCACCCTGGCCATTCAGTATTTTATTATGGCTTGTTTATTTTGTACATTCTTTACTCACCTAATACTTGGTGGTCTCCAGAGGAGTTGCAGCCCTTAAAAAATGTACAAATGTGCTCTTTGTACCCTGCAAAGAGGATGTGGGATCTAGGAAGTGTATGATGGAGCCATAAGATGCCCATCTGTATGTGTGGCAATCTGAACTAGCTGCAGGGGCAAGGCTGATACATAATTGAGCCCATTGGCTTTTTTCCTTAGGGATAAGTGACCATTGTGATTGCAGGCATAAAGAGGTTAAAACTGGGTCACCCGAAGATATGTTGTTGGACGCCAAGGGCCTCTTCCACAGTGAATTATTTTAACGGCACTTAAAATATTTTGGTTTGGCAAGGTTCAAAACAACCGCAAAACCTTTAACCTGGAGGCTTTCCCCAGAGTGTTTATTGTGTCATATGGATGCATAGCTAATCACAGGTCTACAGAATGGGTATAATGCAGGTCTACGCAAGACAGGTTTCTTATGCCACCCCCATCGTTCGGCCCGGACACTGAGATCCAGCACCGAAGGCCTTCTGGCAGTTCCCTCATTGCGAGAAGTGAGGTTACAGGGAACCAGGCAGAGGGCCTTCTCAGTAGTGGCACCCACCTTGTGGAACACCCTCCCTTCAGATGTGAAGGAAATAAGCAGCTATCCTGTCTTTAAAAGACATCTGAAGGCAGCCCTGTTCAGGGAAGTTTTTAATATTTAATGCTGTACTGTTTTTAACACTTGATTGGGAGCCGCCCAGAGTGGCTGGGGAAACTCAGCCAGATGGGCGGGCTATAAATAAATAAATAAATAAATAAATAAATAAATAAATAATAAATTAATTTTATTTTTTCATTATATTATGCCATGTGAAGGTATGAATGCATGTTGTATAGCATAGCTATATGTCGTATAGCATAGCACAGCACAGGTCATCAGAGGCATAATGCACTCACTCAGCAGCCTGGCAAGTGTGAAAGGGTCTGCACTGTGGCAGAAAAGTGGTTCTTAATGCTCAGAAGCACGCATGGGAGGGTTAGAAGAATGGAGGGGGGCGGCAGGGGGGGGAAACTTGGCATTGCTTTGCAGCCGATTTAGATTTCCGCCAAGGCCTATTCTAAAGGCTCAGTAGGCGGTTACAAATACACCCGGATCTCATTTGAACCTCACTGCAGCCCTGGGATGTAGCTGAGCAGAGAGAAATTTGCCCAAGACCACCCAGTGCATTTTCTGTCTGAGCAGAGAGCTAAACCTTTGTCTTCCCCAGCATCCCAAAGCAACAGTGACTTGTCTTGACATCATGGCAGGCCAGATATTGTGTCTTCCGCCAATGCCCACAGGCTTAAACAGGTTGGACATCTGCTGTAATGATGTCAGGTGATTGACAGGTGGGCTGGACCAGCTACTGGTCCAAGTTTGCCTTCGTGGGTGGGACGGGAGAGAGTGTTTTGTCCTGTTGGTATCTATCAATCTTATCAAAAATCAGCTTGTGCGTATTAGCCTTTGCCTGAGCACAGATACTGTTTCTCCTTTCTTTCCAGTGTCGTTTGTATGACCTGCGGGCAGACAGAGAAGTGGCCATTTATTCCAAAGAGAGCATCATCTTCGGGGCATCCAGTGTCGACTTTTCCCTTAGTGGTGAGACATGAATTCTGACACACTTTTCTTTGGGGGGGCAGGCGGGAGGAGCTGTGCTATAATCTCTTTTCAATGTGGCTTTGATTGTTGTCACAGCTACAGAACCGAGGGCACTTGCAGACTGTGGCTACTCTGTGGGTGGGATTAATTCACATACAGTGGTGCCCCGCAAGACGAATGCCTCGCAAGACGGAAAACTCGCTAGACGAAAGAGTTTTCCGTTTTGGAGGTGCTTCGCAAAACGAATCTCCTATGGGCATGTTTCGCAAGATGAAAAGGTCTTGCGAGTTCCTGCGGGTTTTTTTCCTCCCCCCCTTTTTCTAAGCCGCTAATCAGCTTATCCGATAAGCTGATAAGCCGCTAAAAGCCGCTAATAGCGCTAATAGCTATAATAGCGCTAATAGCGCTAATCCTCTAATCAGTCAATGAGCTTGCTTCGCAAGACAAAAAAACCGCTAGACGAAGAGAATCACAGAACGGATTCTTTTCGTCTTGCGAGGCACCACTGTACTGGCAAATTCAGGTTGCTCAATTATAGTTAGTTGGGAGCTCTTGCACAGCAAACCCACCTCCCCAAAAGATCAAATTTATTGCAATAAGGAAAGTCGAAAGTCTGACAAAACACTTGCTCTGCAGACAAATCAGGATGGGTGCTCATTGAATAGCCAGTGTTATCTAATCTCCCTGCAAATATATCAGGAAGGATGCTCAATGAACAGGTTGTCTGGAAGTCCCCTTAGCTGATGAAAGAAACTTGTAAAACTGCTGATTCGTTGCAGGCCTTCAATCTTCAAGTGGCTGCTCTTGAGCTTTGGTTTTGAGGCTAAGGCTGGTAGCTCATCTTTCATGAAAACAGTTCTTTGACTCCACTGCATTCGTTTGGGAAGGTGTTGCTTTAGCTGCTGTATCCCTCTTGGCTGAGGAAAATTGGTTATAGCTTGAGCCGCAACATTTCACTGATTTGAATCAGTTGGATTGGTTGATTTAGAAAGGTTCAATCTAAAAACAGTAGCAACACATTAGGTGTCTCCAATTAGTTGGGTATCATTTTATTAAAATATATTGTTGCGATGAGGACACTTTATGGAATTAGCGTGGCTTTTCTAAATATGTCAACATTAGCTCAAACCTTGAGAAACTATGTACAGTATTGTGAAGCAGGCAACTTGTTACTTGTTTTCTAACAGCACGACAAGTGTAGTTGCGCAACATGCACTTTGAGTGATGAAGGGCAATTGCACATGCCAGCAAATTTTCACACCATCTGCTGCTGGTGGCTGTATGAGCAAGGCATACTCTTTTTCCACAGAACATCCTGGGAGCCCATTGCTATTTGCGTCATACTTCCTTGTTCTGTTATGCAAAAGCTCATTCCCTTTCTTGGAAGAGGCAGAAATGTTTTGCATGCTTGTCGTGTGGACAACATCTGGGGTCTTGCTAGTGAAGAAGGAGACTCCCATCTGCTGTGCAGCAAGTCCCAGCCCAGGGTGTAAACCCAAGGCAGAACAGAACAAGTTTCAGGGTGGATGGGTGCAAGGCAAAGCAGGGTTCAGGCTAGGTTTGAAGTTGCTGCGGCAAGGAACAAGCTGAAATGAAGCCCTCAGAGTAGCAGAAGTGCAGCCTAATAGTAATAATAACTATAACAACAACAACAACAACAACAACAACAACAACAACAACAACAAAACAACTATAACAATAACAACAATTTATTATTTATTATTTATTACCATATTTTTTCTGTGTATAAGACTAGGTTTCTCCCCTAAAAGATAATGTCAAAAATTAGGGGGCCTCTTATACTCTGGGCCATCTCCCCCCATTTTCTTAAATCTGAGTCCCCAGAAATAAGGGGCGTCTTATACATGGGGGTGACTTATAGACGGAAAAATAGGGTACAGCGGTACCTCGGGTTAAGAACTTAATTCGTTCCGGAGGTCCGTTCTTAACCTGAAACTGTTCTTAACCTGAGGTACCACTTTAGCTAATGGGGCCTCCCGCTGCTGCTGCTGCTGCTGCGCTGCCAGAGCACAATTTCTGTTCTCATCCTGAAGCAAAGTTCTTAACTCGAGGTACTATTTCTGGGTTAGCGGAGTCTGTAACCTAAAGCGTCTGTAACCTGAGGTACCACTGTATTTATACCCCTCCCATCTGGCTGGGTTTCCCCAGCCACTCTGGGCGGCTCCCAACGGAACACTAAAAACACAATAAAACATCAAACATAAAAAAATTCCCTAAACAGGGCTGCCTTCAGATGTCTTCTAAAAGTCAGACAACTATCTGACTTTTAGAAGACATCTGAAGGGACAACTGATAGGAGGGCATTCCACAGGGTGGGCACCACTACCGAGAAGGCCCTCTGCCTGGTTCCCTGTAACTTGGCTTCTCGCAGCAATGGAACCGCCAGAAAGCCCTTGGAGCTGGACCTCAGTGTCCGGGCAGAATGATGGGGGTGGAGATGCTCCTTCAGGTATACTGGGCCAAGGCTGTTTAGGGCTTTAAAGGTCAGCACCATCTGTGCTACAAGAAGCTGCTCTGCTTTAAAGTACCAGTAGTTGTCTTCTGCAGTGGAGCAGAGGAGCCTCAGGTCTTCCTAAGTCATCTGCAGCCGAGTTCTCCCAGGTCAGAGGATGGCAGTGCTGCCTTCTCAAACTCAGGCCCTTCACGCCTTCCCTTCTGCTTCACAGCCCTTGCTCTCATCCCCTGAAGTTGAGGAGTCTGGCTGCAGAGTCGTGAGACTGTCATTTCCTTGATGTTCCTTTGCCTAGTCCCCATCAGTGATTGTTTGAAAGGAAGGCTGATGCGTCGGAGGCCAGCGGCTGAGCCCTTTCCTTCCTCAGAAATGGGTGGGGAAGGAAGACTCCATAACCCTTGAAATCATGACTTGGCAACTCTGTTCAATTCTTAATTTTAGTTACTGCTTTTTTTAAAACACACACAAAATGTTATTACAATTTATAATACAAAGTTCAGCAGCCTGAATTCATCAATCAATATACAAATGCTATATAAAATTTAAAAAACAACAACTACAAAAGCTTCCCACGTTATTCAGTGTAAACTCACCTGACGGGTACTCTTACTTTATAAAAATTACCACAGTTAAAAAAAGGGGGGTCACTAAAACCAAGTCTATTTCACATACAACCGGACCTCAAATATTTCTAAATCTACACCCCTCCTCACCCAATATGATACCCATTTTTAGCCCCTGCTTTATGTGAGAACAGTAGTTTCTGTCACCAGTGGGTTGCATATGGAAGTCTGGTTTTGCTTTGCCTCTTTTTCTTTTTAAAAAATATTTTTTTTATATATAGCAAGTTATCAACAACAGAAAGAAAAAAATGGGGGAGAGGAAAAAGAAAAAGGAAACAGCAGCTCACATTACTAGTACATTACCATCAAACATCCATCTCATTTTAAATATCTAAGTTGATACACCATTCAGATGTCCTGAACAGATATCTTGATGAAGCTTGCATTTTTAAGAAATACCTTCATTTGTAGCAGGGACAGTTAAAAGTCCTCAGACCATTGCATAGTAGATGGTCAGTGTGTTTTGTGGCTGCCTTTGAATCTGTTTTTAATTGTGTTATTGTTATAATTTTTTTAACCACCTGTATCCTTGCTTGCACACCACATTAAGCCACAAACTAGGTTCACTAGCCATAATCACAAGTGATTTGTGCCCGCTTTGTTTCTCCCCAGAAAACAAACCATGATACATGGTTTTGCATTGTATCTAAACCAGGGCTTGTAGTTCATTTTGTTCCAACAAACCGCTTTCTGTAGCCACGTTTTGATCTGGGCTTGTCGATTGCTGGAGCAAAACGAAACCATGATCCCGGTTCAGCTGGGGGTCATGGTTTGTTTCCCAGCAGTGAGATCTAAGAGGAGTAGAACATCATTCAGCTGGTCTGCAGGATGTCTGTGGATCTGTGGATGGAGGCAGAAGATGGCACATCCTTTACGTTAAATGTTCATATTGACTTTCAGTTGTATGCTAATTGCTTATTTTTTCTGCATATTTTATTGTATGATTTGAATTCTATGGCTTGCAATAAAATACAATATATAAGAAACAAAAGAAGCCATAAGGCAGAGCTATTCCACCTGACTTTCAGTTTGAACTTAGCCTGATCTTTTATTCTCCTTCCTCCCCTCCCCTCCCCTTTTTATAACGATTACCCGCTCTGGGATCCCACACCTAATTCTCCCCTGGTCTCCTCGCTGGCCCAAATAGGACTAATTTAGCCAGCTAGCCCTGGTGATGATCTAATGTTTATTGGATGGAATTTCTCCCTAAATTGATTTTTGAATTCTGAATTTATTGTTATTCATGATTTATATTGTGTTTTATCCTGTTTTTTGTTGCATCAATTAAGTGTTTTAAATTTGTTGTTAGCCGCCCTGAGCCTGGTTTTCTGAACCGGGAAGGGCAGGGTATAAATAAAATTATTGTTGTTGTTGTTGTTGTTAAAAAAATACATGCAGGTGCACAGTGAATTTCAGTTGCTGCGCAACAAGCAGAAAAATCATTAAGTGGTCCAGAAAAGAAAGAAAAAGTTGGGGAACCACTGGCTGACCAAGATGTGAAGATTCAGCCATTGTCTGTGCCCTTCCTTTGAAACATTATTTGCTAAAAATCAGGGAACAGTGGTACCTTGGTTTTCTAACATAATCCATTCTGGAAGTCCGTTCGAGTTCTGAAATGTTCGAAAACTGAAAGTGGAAGCCTCAAAATGGAAGCCTCAGTTCAGAAAACTCAAAATGGAAGCTGCATTTCCTTTTCGACTTCTGAGACGCATTCGAAAACCGAGGCTTTTACTTCCAGATTTTTGGCTTTCGCGTTCTGAAACATTCGACTATGGAGGTATTTGAAAACCAAGGTACCATTGTATAAGCCCTGGAAATGTTGTTGTTCATGTAATGCCATCATTCTTTACGAATTCCTCCTGCAGGCCGCTTACTGTTTGCTGGCTACAATGACTACACCATAAATGTGTGGGATGTTCTGAAAGGGGCTCGTGTCTCTATCCTGTTTGGCCATGAGAATCGAGTTAGCACTTTGAGGGTTTCGCCTGACGGGACGGCCTTTTGCTCAGGATCCTGGGATCACACTCTAAGAGTAAGGGCTCTTTGTTCTTCCGCTTCCTTCCTCTTTTCCCAAAATCAGCATCTCTTATGATTAATGCAGAAATAGTATGATTAAATAAAATGCATTTATAACCAGCTTCGTAGTGTAAAGTCGTTGAATCAGAGAACAAGAGAAATACAGGTTTTGAAAATCCATTAAAAAAAATTATTCAGTTATATAATTGTTGCATAAATGACTTGGTCACATCTCTGGGAAATCCTTCTTAAACAAAAATGTCTTTGGTAAGCACCTAAACACTGTAACATTAGTCACCTGCCTCAACTGTTGCTGGTAATCAGTTGCAGAGAGCTGGAGCTTGCAACGCTACACACCCAGTTTCTGCTTATGTATGCAGACACTGCAGAAAGTTTTATAATAGATCCTGAAATACACTATTTAAATTAATAATAATTTCCCACAAGAGGTGGTGGACTCTCCTCTGTTGGAAGCTGCTGTGAACCTTTGGCCTGCGAGTGATGCTAAACTACAACTCCCATCATCGCTGGTCATTGGCCATGCTTGCTGGGACTGATGGGAATTATATTTCAGCCATATCTGGAAGGCCAAAGTTTTCCCAACAACAGCATCCTTAAGTGGATATATGAGTTAACCTAACAGAAGTGTTCCCGTTCCCATTGTAACATAAGCAGGTTGTTTTAGAAAACCTCAAGTAACCTTTTTTTGTTGCTCATCATCATTTGACTTCTCTCTCTCTCTCTCTCTCTCTCTCTCTCTCTCTCTCTGTCTAGATCTGGGCTTAACCCCGGTGCTGTTGGCAGATACGTGTTAAAATTGTAATGCGATGGGTAAAAAATGAACACCTCAGATCGGAAAAAGAAAAAGCTACAATAACGAAAGGAAATGCAACAGGGTTTTAATTGAAAGATTGAATGCGACGTTGTCAGTGTTTTATCACGTTGTTGGCCAGAAACACTCACTATTGGTTAGAAAAGGTAATATACTTTTATCATACAGTGGGGGTGGGGTGGGGGAATCTATGTGTGGTATACTAATAATAATAAGCTGTTTTTACTTCTGTTTTTGAAACTACCTTTTTTTTAAAAAGAAATGGTTTAATAATTATCCGAGCCAGACCTCTGTCAAAATAACTGTTGGAACAGAATTTAGTATTTCACTGCACATTATGTATCTAGTACCTGCGTGTAATTGCATTTCTTCCTGAAGTCAGCTTGGAAAGAAAAACAGAGTATCTGAGGGTTCATTCTCTTGTTCCATAGAAGCCACTAAGGGGAAAATATGAAGGATTGGCCCTTCCTCTCCCTGTCCTTCTGGGTTTTCCATAATAGGAAGATCTCACACCAGGGTGTATGTCAAACTAGGCCCAAATCCCACCCCCCACCCCCCTTAGCCAGGAATCTTTGGGTGAGCTGTGGCCATACATTATCTTTCAATCTACCCTACCTGACAGAGTTGTTGTGAAAATAAAATGGGAGAGTGTTATTGTGATGTGAGAAGAGTGCGTGGGCAGGTCATGATATGACACAACCTGCCCTCTTCATATAAGACTTCACACCAGGGATGAGGAACCTGTGGCCCACCAGGTGTGGCTGGACAACAACCCCCATCATCCTGATCATTGCCTATGCTGGCTGGGACTGATGGGATTTGGAATCCAGCAGTGTCTAGAGCAGTGTTTACCAACCCTGGGTCTCCAACTGTTTTTGAACTACAACTCCCATCACCCCTAACTAGCAAGATCAGTGGTCAGAGATGATGGGAATTGTAGTCCAAAAACACCTGGAGACCCAAGGTTGGGAAACACTGGTCTAGAGCAGGGTTTCCCAAAGTTGGGTCTCCAGTTGTTTTCGGACTACAGTTCCCATCATCCCTGACCACTGGTCCTGCTAGCTAGGGACGAGGGGACTTGTTGTCCAACAGCCCTGGAGACCCAAGTTTGGGAAACACCAGGCTAGAGTCTCACAGGAGACCCATCCCTGCTCCAAACAATTGTGAAGAAGAAGCACATTTTGTCACCCTTCTAGACTGTCAGTTTATATGGAGCAACTAAATGAGCCCTGACTCTTGAAACATTCCTTGGTTGCGTATTGATTGTGAAGCTTTTTTAAAAAGAAAAACAATATTGCAATTCAGACTAATTTAAAAATCAATGGGTTTTCTTAGGCCATTTGTTTCTGTTGGGTGTGGATTGCACTCAGTATCACAGCTGCCAACGTTTCCCTTTTTTAGAGGGAAATTTCCTTATTCTGAATAGGATTCCTCGCAAGAAAAGGGAAAAGTTGACAGCTATGCTCAGTATCAGCTGGTTGTTACTAAAAGGGTACGAAAATTGGGGCAGATCCTTCAGAAACTTACACCACATGCAGACGTGCCATTTCCCCAATCTCTTTCACCATGGTTGAGAAATTCGAAAGCGATACTTTGGCACTACACTTTACTGCTTTGCTCAACTCAGTCACTTTAAAAATAAAGTAAGTTTGCATTTAAGTTAGCTATTTCCAGGATCCGATCCTACGAAGCCACAAAATTTCCTGTTGAAGATAATGGGTGTTATATAAAAGTGTATTTTTTTGTAAGAAGAATCCTTTCAGTCTCTTTTTTAACTGTTTATAGATGCAGCAATATAATCTTTGTGTTCTGAACTGCAACAACTTTTAAGCGTGCAGCAAAATTGAAATGAAAAGTACCGTAGTTTTCATGTATATGCTTGTGAAATGCTAGTCATGTGTTTCCTTGGAAGGTTTGCATTCTGTAATTGGAGGGATTTTATGTTCATTATAAAGATGCTAAATGCTAGGTACTCACTAAACCCATTTATGAGTCAACAGCACTAGAGTCATCGGCAAATAGTTATCGGAGAAATGTAAGCTTTTACACAACACGTGGATATGAATGATTGATTGGCAAACAAAATTCCCTAAGGGGTCAGCACACCAACCTAGTTAGAATTTGAGCCCCCTACCTGGTCATTAGAGTGGCTGTATTTGGACATTGTGGCCTTCCAGGAGTTGGACTACAACTCCTAATATCCCTGACTGGGCTTGATGGGAGTTGCAGCCAAAAACATTTTTGAGGGCCACAACCTTCCCATCCCTACACACCACGAACAAGTCTGATTTCTTGAGTTCTGTTACACCTCCTTTCCTTCTTCTCTTGCAGAACTTTGATGAACACTTAACTATAGTTAATTTTAGCATGTGTGCTTCAGAAACTATGGTTTGACATTGAGCTTATCTGAAACGAGGTATGAAGTTTAGTATGAACCACATTTTGCTGCTCAAAAAAACATACAAATCACAATTAGATACGGCTAACTTGATACAACTAACTAGATGCAGCTAACTAGGATGCAGGTGGTGCTGTGGGTTAAACCACAGAGCCTAGAACTTGCTGATCAGAAGGTTGGCTGTTCGAATCCCCGCGACGGAGTGAGCTCCCGTTGCTCGGTCCCTGCTCCTGCCAACCTAGCAGCTCGAAAGCACGTCAAAGTGCAAGTAGATAAATAGGTACCGCTCCGGCGGGAAGGTAAAGGGCATTTCCATGCGCTGCTCTGGTTTGCCAGAAGCGGCTTAGTCATGCTGGCCACATGACCCAGAAGCTGTACGCCAGCTCCCTCAGCCAATAAAGCGAGATGAGTGCCGCAACCCCAGAGTCGGGCACGACTGGACCTAATGGTCAGGGATCCGTTTAACTTTACCTTAACTAGATACAAAAGCTCCCAAACTCCCATCTTCTAGCCATGCACACAGGCTCCCAAGGAGGCTAGACTTATCCACATCATGCTAAACTACAGTTCATTGTGAATGTGGCCTTTTGTAAAAGGGACTGGTGAATTAAAGTTCCTATCTTATTTATGAACAGAAGCTTTGTTCATAAGACACAGAGAATGAGGCACAGATTATTTGCAAAGTACAGGCTTTCTATGCAGAGTAGCATCTCCAAGAAGGATTGGGAAAGATGGCTGTCTAAAATCCTGGAAAGCCAGACAGTTTATGCCCCTCTAAGCTAGGTGGAGGGATGGGGGTGGCGCTGTGGGTTAAACCACAGAGCCTAGGACTTGCCAATCAGAAGGCTGGTGGTTCGAATCCCCGTGACGGGGTGAGCTCCTATTGCTCGGTCCCTGCTCCTGCCAACCTAGCAGTTTGAAAGCACATCAGAGTGCAAGTAGATAAATAGGTACCGCTCCGGCAGGAAGGTAAACGGCATTTCCGTGCGCTGTTCTGGCTTGCCAGAAGCGGCTTAGTCATGCTGGCCACATGTATGCCGGCTCCCTCGGCCAATAAAGCGAGATGAGCACCGCAACCCCAGAGTTGGCCACGACTGCACCTAATGGTCAGGGGTCCCTATACCTTTAAGCCAGGTGGACCAATGCTCAGACTCAGTCCTAGATGGGGAAAATCAACAAATGAGTATTTCTCAGTCCTGCATCTTTCCATGCTGAAAAGCAACATCAGTTGTGAGCAGGGAAAAAGCAGGTTGCATGCCATTACTTTCCTGCTGGAGGCAAGGAGAAAGAAGAAGACTCCCACTCCTTCCAGCTCAGCTGATAAAGTAGCATGGGAACCTGGTGCTGAAAATACAAGCAGAGAAGTACACCAGTCAAATGCCTCTGCAGTTAGTAATGTCATAGATGCTAGCCAATTGGTGCCCTCCACAACTGGCTTTTTCCTTGTTCAAGATTAACCAGGCTGCAGATTTTCAAAAAAACTGATTTTATTTTTTTCAGAAATTACCCTGGAAGTGAAAAAAAGTTATGTTTGCAGTGATGCAGTGAGGGCAGTTCTATGACAGCACCAAAGTTCTCCAAATGCTAACTGTTTGTAAAGGATACTGTCTAATAATATAGAAAGTGTAAATTATATTGCTTCAATCCAGATTTAAATTATTGAGCTTTTGGTAGCTGGTAGTTCAGCCCACAATCTGAAATTCACTAATAGTTGTTGTTTTTTTTAAAAAAAAAAATAAGAAAAAAAGGAGATGTAAATCTACTGATACAGTGGTGCCCCGCAAGACGAAATTAATTCGTTCCGCAATTTTTGTCGTCTAGCGAATTTTTCGTCTTGCGAAGCACGAAATCCCATAGGAATGCATTGAAAATCAATTAATGCGTTCCTATGGTCAAAAAAAAGTCCAAACAAAGCCAAATTTGGTACAACAACAGTTTATTAACTGCTCTTTAAAGTCACACATACTGTAAAGAGCAGTTCAAAAATTTAAGGGAAAATAAATTAACTTTATAAACAAAACATGTCTTTGTTTTTAGTCAAAGAAAAAAAGTCGCGAGACGTTTTCGTCTTGCGAAGCAAGCCCATAGGGGAAATTCGTCTTGCGAGGCAAATCGCGAACGGAAAAACCTTTCGTCTAGCGAGTTTTTTGTATTGCGAGGCATTCGTCTTGCGGGGCACCACTGTACTAGATATGGAGGTTTCTAGCTGCATAAGCAAATATGTAGTGTAGCTGGTATTTTGTTGTTACATGGGAACATATTGAGTCTTCTGCAGACCTTGACAAATCACTTCCCACGGTTTTGGTTTGGAAAATGGATTTCTGTGCTTATGCCTGTAACAAATCAAAATGCACTATAAAAAAACCTGTAAACGTTAAGAGTTCATTGTGCAATAACTAAGTCGACACACTGCACCCTCTGATTAGGCAGTATTTATTGATGATATATTTTGAGTTTTGAATGGAATATATTGTGTTGATAGTTACGAATGGCCTCAGTATAATAAATTGTATTTTACATATTGAGAATCTTTGGCTTTTTGATTGTTTCTGAATGCTTTTTGATGATGCAACGTTTTGGTTATTTTGCCATGTGTTCCCAATATGAAGACGGGGTTTATTGGATCCTGTGCAACACAAGCCTATGCACGCCTTACAGAAGGAAGTCAAAGTTCAGCAGGGCTTACTGCCAGATACCTTCGTATAGGATTGCAGCATTGCCTTAGTCTAGACTAAGACTGTGTACATCCTATATTTTTAAAGCACATCCCCCTCCAAATAATTCTGGGCACTGTAGTTCATTAAGGGTTTCTGGGAATTCTGTGAGGGCTAAACTACAATGCCCAGAATTCTTTGAGGGAAAGAAAGCGTTTCAAGTGTGTTTTGAAGATACACAGAGAAAGTGAAATGCAACGTTTTTAGGCTACAGTTGTATATACACTTACATGGGAGTAAATGTCATTGACCTCATTGAAACTTTGCTCTGAGGAATGCACTCATCCAGTTAAACAGTTTGATTAAAAGTTTGTTCCTAATGAATCAGTCACTGTATAATTCATCTTCAAATCATGCTCATACAAGTATAATATATGCTCATATAAGTATAAAAGCTGCAGACAGCAAGCACCGTGTTCAACGAATCATTCCTTGCTTTGTGAAACAGTTGCTTGATGTGACTTGTACATGTATTATCTGGGAAAAAAGAGTTTTTGCCACTACAGTGGTGTCTTGAATCTCAAACGGCTTGTTGAGAACAAATCAGCTCCAAAATGCCAAAAACCCAGAAGTAAGTGTTCTGTTTTCAAACGTTTTTCGGAAGCTGAACGTCCGATGCGACTTCCACTTGAGTTCAGGAAGCTCCCGCAGCCAACTGGAAGCCGTGCATTGGTTTTCAAACGGTTTCGGGAGTTGAACAGACTTCCGGAACGGATTAAGTTCGAGAAGGTACCACTGTACTGGATTGGATCCACATGAACCTAGGTGCACATAAGTGTCCCTGAAATCAAAGGCCTAGGGTTCAGTCCCCAGGAACTCCAGGCCCTTGGGAGTCCTTGTTCTTCAGCTAGGCATTGTTGGAAGCACAACAGGGGCCATTCAGTTAGTAACGATGGGTTAATTGGCATGATCCTTGCTGAGGTAACACAAGTTCTTATTGTCTGTGTAGTTCTGAGTAGATTTTCCACTGCATGTTAGTCGTATGTGTCTCTGCTATGGACTAGGCCTGAACTACTAAGAAAGACAAAACTTCCCTGTTTATTTCTCATATTACGTACTGGTTTTGGTCAGTAAAACATTGGTTTCTTTTCTTTCTGGACACTGTTTAAATCAGGCTTCCTCAACCTCAGCCCTCCAGATGTTTTTGAGACTACAATTCCCATCATCCCTGACCACTGGTCCTGCTAGCTAGGGATCATGGGAGTTGTAGGCCAAAAAATATATGGAGGGCCAAGGTTGAGGAAGCCTGGTTTAAATGATTCTGCTTACAGGCACTCCTGGCATCTAGCAGCTGGGTGAGCCTGCACCTGTAGGACTTGGTGGCTGCTTGGTATCCATCTCCAATTTCAGTCTATTGTCTTGATGGAGAGGTTGGGTTGCCAGGACTCCATGTCTACCACACAATCCCTTGACACAGACTTCTCCTCAGGGATGTTTGCCCTGGGGAGCTCCTCGTCTTCCACTAAAGATGGACCCAGTCCTAGATTTACAGAAGCCATCCTGGGTTCTGATTTGATTCCAGAATGTCCCGCTTTTCGTTAGGATGTTCCTAATCTGAGAAATATTGGAGGGTGTGGTAGGATGCCCCTATTTTCATTGGATAAATGTTGGAGGGTATGGAGTTATGTGACTCCCCAAGCCAAGGAGATAAGTACAAGGAGATACAACCTTTAGACGACATCCCTGTATAGGGAAGTTTTTAAATGTTTAATGTTCTATTATGGTTTTATAAATGTTGGAAGCCACCCAGAGTAGCTGGGGCAACCCAGTCAGATGGGTGGGGAATAAAAATAAAAATAGGACATCCTTGTTTTCACTGGATAAATGTTGGAAGGTATGCTAAAGAGCAGGCATAGGCAAACTCAGCCCTCCAGATGTTTTGGGACCACAACTCCCATCACTCCTAGCTAACAGGACCAGTGGTCAGGGATGATGGGAATTGAAGTCCCAAAACATCTGGAGGGCCAAGTTTTCCTATGCCTGCTAAAGAGGATTCCTCTATGGCAGAAAAGGGTTGAACAACAATAAATCTTCTGTTGATCACAAAGAGGTCTACAACTTAGGTCATGAATAACTTTCTCAAGAATGGAGGAAAGAGTGATGAAGAAACACAACCATTTCAGCTGATATCAAAGTTAAGTAATTTCTTGGGAAACTGAAACTAACTCTCTGTTGATTGGAAACCTGGAAACTCCCAATCCTGAAGTGAAGGCAGTGTTTCTTTTCATTTCAGTGCCAAGGCCTGTCGGTAACAACACTAAGCAAGGGGAAGTCCATTCACAAGGAGGTGGAACCAGCTGTGAGCACTGGCAAGGTGCCCCTGATGGAGTGGGAAAGCATTAGACCTCTGGATGTCGCTAAACTGCAACTCCCATCAGCCATTGCAAGCATGTCCAAAGGCCAGGGATGACGGGAGTTGCAGTTCAGCAACATCCAGAGGACCATATTCACTTCTGGGCAACCTTCAAGGGGCAGGGGGCACATGCAAGTGGGTTGCAGGGTCAGAGGAAAAATTGGGTGGAGCAATTAATGCAAATTATACATTTGTACAATGTCAGAAGCTAAGACTCAGGCGTAAGTCAGCAATAAAACAATAAAGCACCCAACTCTTTATTCAAAGGAACAAAATAGCTCAGTCCTTGTTGTGAACCACCCTATAGATCAGGCATAGGCAATCTTCGGCCCTCCAGAAGTTTTGGACTACAAATCCCATCATCCCTGACCATTGGTCCTGTTAGCTAGGGATCATGGGAGTTGTAGGCCAAAGCATCAGGAGGGCTGAAGGTTGTCTGGGCCTGCTATAGATGCATAAATCATGACATGGTGTAATAGGTTGTGTGTTGTCATTCATCTGAGGTTGTACTTCTGATTTTGAGACCTTTTAAAAACAGATGATTGTCATGTCCTCATATGCAAAACCACATAATTCAAAGAGGGTGTATTATTATTATTATTATTATTATTATTATTATTTTACTTATGTGGCTGGGTCGGCTCCCAAACAGAATATTAAAAACATGATAAAACATCAAACATTAAAAACTTCCCTAAACAGGGCTGCCTTCAGATGTCTTCTAAAAGTCAGATAGTTGCTTATTTCCTTGACATCTGATTGGAGGGCATCCCACAGGGTGGGTGCCACCACCGAGAAGGCCCTCTGCCTGGTTCCCTGTAGCTTTGCTTCTTGCAGTGAGGGAATCATCAAAAGGCCCTCAGCGCTGGACCTCAGTGTCTGGGCAGAACGATGGAGGTGGAGACGCTCCTTCAGGTATACTGGGCCAAGGCTGTTTAGGGCTTTCAAGGTCAGCACCCACACTTTGAATTGTGCTCGGAAAGGTACTGGGAGCCAATGTAGGTCTTTCAGGCCTGGTGTTATATGGTCTCGGCGGCCACTCCCAGTCACTTTCTTTTCCCCATGACTGTATGTGTAAACAAACCATATACCATAAAGACACCACACCTCCACTGTACCTCTTTCCCAAAGGAAACACAAACCTTGGGTAAGTACCTGGAACCCCCTGGAATGAATATATATATGTTTTTTAGTGTTCATTTTTATTTGCTTTTTAACATAAAATAGAACTCAAATACAATATAACAGAGTGTCAGAAACTTATATACAATGTAGAGGTCCAATATAATGCAAAAGAATATCAAAACCATGTACAAAATAAAGTCAAAATATTAAACAAAATATCAAAACAATATATAAAATAAAAATACAGTATAAAGCAATCTAAAAATTTAACAAAATTTAACAAAGTTAAATACAACACGAAAGAAAACAATATGCCTAGCAGAACTCAAAAGTACAAAATATTAATGTTACTACTATATTAGCAACATTTAAAAATTGTAACCAATCACTTTATGAAACCATGATTATCTTGTTCTTATGTTACATTTACATGCTGCAGCAGCAGCAGCTGGAGCAGTTCAGACAAAGGAGAGTAACGAGTTAAGAAGGCAGGTTATTTAGGTCAAGACAATATATTGATGGCCATCACCTGATTACAGCACTCTTAAAACCCATCTGCACTGTAAATTTAAAGCAGTCTTATACCACTTTAAACAGCCACAGCTCTTGCTAAAGAATCTGGGGAACGTAATTTGTTTAGGTTGCTGAGAATTGTCAGGAGACCCCCACCCCGGTTTCCTCCTGCCCACAACTACCTTTCCCAAAGTGGTTTAACCACCCATCCCTCTTCCCAGGGAACTCTGGAAATTGTAGGACCGTGGAGGGAATAGGGGTCTCCCAGCAATGCTCAACACTCTAAACAAACTACAGTCCCCAGGATTCTTTGGGGGGAAAGCTTCAAATGCATAGTGTGGGTGAGGCCTTTAATCTGCTCATTGTAGGCACTGCAGTAATTTAATGTATTAGTGTAGAATATGCATACATTCCCTGTTATGAGAAAAATAACAGCCCTAAAGAGGAGGAAAGAACATGATTTTTGTTTTTGGATGTGGCCCAAATGTCACTGGAAATACAGTACAGTGGTGCCTCGCAAGACGAAAAGAATCCGTTCTGTGATTCTCTTCGTCTAGCGGTTTTTTCGTCTTGCGAAGCAAGCCTATTGACGGATTAGCGCTATTAGCGGCTTTTAGCGCTATTATAGCTATTAGCGTTATTAGCTGCTTTTAGCGGCTTATCAGCTTATCGGATCAGCTGATAAGCGGCTTAGCGGCTTAGAAAAAGGGGGGGAGGAAAAAAACCCTGCAGGAACTCGCAAGACATTTTCGTCTTGCGAAGCAAGCCCATAGGAAATTCGTTTTGCGAAGCACCTCCAAAACGGAAAACTCTTTCGTCTAGCGAGTTTTCCGTCTTGCGAGGCATTCGTCTTGCGGGGCACCACTGTATACTAAGAGAGACTGTCCACTCCCTTCTCTCACTGGTGGGGCATGCCACCTGCAGCTTTTATAAACATCTGCAAAAGTTTGTTTTTTTAAAAAACGCCAGTGAATTGATTAACTGGGAACATCTTTTTACTGGATCAAAGCTTTCTTCATTGACTGATCCACCTTCCCTAATCACTGCAACGTGACCTTGGGCCAGCCACCATTTCTTAGCCTAACCACGCACGCCACTTTAAACTCCTTGGAAGATGAAAGTGGTCTATAAATTTAATAAATGCAAGAAATAAGAGCCAGTACGGCGTAATGGTTTGAGCGTTGGGCTGGGACCTGGGAGATGAGGGTTCGAATCCCCACTCAGCCATGAAGCTCACCGGGTGACCGTCTGCCATTCACCGCCTCTTAGCCTGATCTACCCCACAGGGTCGCTGTGAAGATGAAATGGGCAGGAGAACCAAGGACACCTCCTTGAGATCATGAGAAGCTAAAGGTGGCATATAATTTAGCTTATGAACAACCCCCCCCCATCCCCAGTAGTCAAGGTGCCAAATATCAGACGCACCCATCCTGGCCCTGAGGCATGGGCGGAGCCAAAGCGGGGGGGGCAATTGCCCCCCCATCAAGAAAAACAATAGAAATACTTAAGAGACCAATCACGTCGGTTCTGAGCCCCCTAACCAAGTCCTGCCCCCCAACAAAAATCCATCCTACGCCCATGCCGAGGATGTGGCGTTTGAAGGACAGCTCCTCGACATCCCTTGTTCTTGGCGGAATTGGGTCCCAACGCACTGCAAGCGAGGCCGGCAGGTCTACTCAGAAGTAACCCCCCCCCCCCCAGCTGAAGAGAATTAGGCACACGCCCAGGTACTTGCGCGCCCCTCCCCAAGACCCCCACCCAGCTGACTTGTCAGCGCCCCCTCGCCCGGTCCAGGCGCCGCGGAGGGGACCCTTGCAGGCGTTTCCCGGCTGCTGCCGCCCCCTCCTCCCCGTCGCCTGCTGTTCTCCGCCTCGCCGCGGAGCCGAGAGGGAGGCGCTCCGCCCCTCGCGCCAGCCCTGCTGGGGAAACGAGAGACGGGGCGGAGCCGGCGCGCCGTGAAGCCGGCCGGGGACGCGTGGGCGGCTTCTTAGTCCGCCGAGGCGCCGGCACTGGGCCCCGTCGTCGCTCTTGCGCGCTCGCCTCCGCCGCGCCAGCCGAGGGGGCCGCCATGCCGGGCGCGCTGCGCGAGGAGACGGTGCAGCTGATGGCCGACTACTTGCAGCACCGGCTCGGCGGCGGAGGAGGAGGCGCCGCGGCGCTGCCGCCCAGCCGCACGGCCGAGACGCTGCGGCGGGTGGCCGACGAGCTGGAGAGCCGCGAGCGGCCCTTCTTCCGCAGCGCCTGCACGGCGGCCGCCTTGCCGCAGGAGCCGGGCGAGGCGGCGGCGCTGCTGGGCCGGGTGGCGGCGCAGATGGAAGCCGAGGGCGGCCTCAACTGGGGCCGGGTGGTGGCGCTGGTCGTGTTCGCCGGCAACTTGGCGGCGGCGCTGGCCGAGCGCGGCGCTCGCGACCAGACGGCCGCTCTGGCGGAGGCGCTGGCCGCCTACTTGGCCGGGGAGAAGCGAGAGTGGCTGGAGGCGCACGGCGGCTGGGTAAGCGCACGGTCAAGGGGGCGGCCAGCTGGGAGGGAGGGAGGGAGGGAGGGAGGGCAGGCGCGACCCCCTTCCCTTCCCCCACCCTGCGCCCCCTCCCGCTCCTCCTGCGACATCCATGGCGCCCCCTCCCCATCACCACCCTTCTTTTAGGCAACCTCCCGCTTTCGCCGCCGGCTGCGGAACGGACCGAGCCTTTTCTCGGCTCGCGCAGTAATGGCTGCGCTTCCGTCCCCGATCTGGCCTTGGCCGCTTTCCCTTTGCCCACCCTCCCTCCTCCTCCTCCTCCTCCTCGCTCCCAATGCCTGCAGCGCTGTGGGGTGGGAGGGTGAGGAAGATGAACCCCCCATTGTTGCGCGCAAAGGAGCGCGCAACCGTAGAAAGCCCTCGCGTTCCTTTGGGTACCCCTTTCTCTTCCGGAGGTTTTTTGGGGGGGCGGCTGTGCACGCCTTATGGTGCTTTTGCAATCTCACCCGCTGCGCCCCGCTTCCTGTAGCAGAGCCGGCCCGATGCCCACCTCCCATTCTGCCGGGCCCACCGCCCGCCCCTTCCCAGTCCTGGACGCGGACTCCTCGCTGGGAATGACCTTGGCACGCGCGCTTCGCCAGCTGACTTCTCGCTCCGGCGCTTTAATACGCACATTACCTTCCCTCCTCCCGCCCCACCATCCTCTCCAGAAAATCTAAGGCTTTTCTTTCCTATGGGGTGGCGAGCGGCGCCTCCTTTTGCTTCCCTCTCCCCATAACCCCAGTACAGACCACAAGGGGAGCAGCGACGTACAGGAGAAGGGGGGGGGGGCGAGAGAAAGAGGAATGACTGCTAGGGAGGCCTGGATAATTTTTTTCCCATATAAGGGAAGCAGAAGGCTGTGACAAACCGTGAGAAAGAGCTTTGATCGGGCGTCTGTTCTCATTTCTCTCTTCCCCGTCCCCCTTTTCCATTCCATATTGTGGTCTTTGTCCCTCTTAAATTAGGCTGCTTTGGTGTATCTTGGTCTTGCAGCAACCAAGTGGGTGCCCGTGCTCAGAAACGATGCTCCATTTTGAGTTTTCGCTTCTGGGGCAACTGCACGGCTTATGCCCAGCTGGCTAGCAATTTGCTGGGCGCTGACACAGAGAGAGCTCAGGTTCTGCCCTTGAAATCAGTTGTACAACCAAATGTATCTGTTTGACCTTAACACTTGGTTGGGCGTCTTCAGAACTTGGGATACTTTCAGAAGGACCTGGGTGGCAGGAAGACTTGAACTGAGGGGGAAGGTGTGAAATCGAGGTGCCCTGCAAAAGCTTGGCCTGTGTCGCCTCTTTCATTTTTGCTTTGCTTTGCTTTACATTCTGCAAACCATGAGCATTTGAAACTTGCTTTAAAAAACAACAGCACAACAGTGCAAAGCTTTTTTCCAAAGAAGCAAGCAGAATCTGCATAGATGCATGGGATTCGGGCAGCTCCATAGATAATAGAAGGTATTGGGAGTCTAGGCTGCTTGGCTACTAGCAATCTAATGATGGAAGGCAGTAAAAACTTTGCTCTGAGGGTCTTCCACTGGCACAGTTTCTGCGCTGTGTTTGTACTCTGATCTGTCAATCTGAAAACAGCAGTGCAAAGCCCCATGCTCTGTTCTCCTCTATCTGGACATGGTCTGGAGCAACAAGGTAGCTGCGTCCTTCAGCAGAGGCTGCTCCTGCAAATGTGCGTTGGTGCACCAGACATGGTGATCTCACCTGTCTGCACTGCAGATAGGGCCCCTGGGGTGGATTTACTGGCTTCTACATACATGTGGGGCATCCACCATTCTGCATATCCTCTTGCTGGGTGTCCTCAAGAGGTGGACACCTAGCCTTAAAAAACAACAGCATCCACCCAGTGGTAACTTCAAAGGTGGCTCTGGACGAGAGCTATGGCTTGCCTACAGGTTTTTTAGCTCAGCAGCAGGTGCAGTGCAGCTGGCTTGCATTAATTTTCTTCCCGCTGTTAATTTAGCCATGTTGTTCAAAGCAAGAGCCATGCCCCACAGGAAGTGTGGATGCCCTGGGGTCAAATGGTGGGTGGATCTTAGCCCTTCTTCCTTAGCAAAGGAGTGTTATTATTATCTCTTGCTCAGTGCGTTCAATTATACAATCATTACGACCAGCTGCAAGGAAGCTCCCCTTGGCTGGCCGAAGTGGTTTTCCAAAAGAAGGCAGTATAGGAACATGGGGAGCTGCTGTATTCTGAGTCAGGCCATTGGTCCATCTACCTCAATATTGTCTACACTGGCTGGCAACAGCTCTCTGGGGATTTGGGCAGGAGTCCCATTTCCCTTCCCAACCTGGGGGTTGAACTTGAACCCTTCTCCATGCAAAGCCAATGCTCTACCACTGAGGTATAGTCCTTCACCAAATAAAGGTGTAGCTTGATTTCTTAGCATGGATAGGTGTGTTCTCCTATAACAGAGTGGGGAACCTCAGGCCTGGGAGATCAGACGTGGCCCTCCAGGCCTCTCTGTTTGGTCCTTGGGACTTTCCTCCAGGCCACATCACTCACAAGCCCTGCTTCAAACCTTCCTTGATTGTGTTTGCCTGCCTTGTCCTTGAACGCCGAGCATGTTGCTTATGTGTCTGGAAGGTCAGATAAGAGAGCTGTTATGTCTTGAAACTAGCCTGTTGTGCAAAGGAATTTGCCTCCATTGCTCTGCCCACTTTTGACACTGACCTGCAGCCCCAGGAAGGTTGCAGAGAAGAGTGCATATATGATCCTCGGGCTGAAAAGGCTCCCCCATCCCTGCCCTGCAGGCTTAGGGGATGTATCTTCGCAAGGGAAGACTGGGAAATGCCTGAGCCACCTCTTCTTCATCCCATCACAGCTCAAATGAAGACTGCCCCTTTGAAGAGGGATAGAAAGAGTGTGGCTGGTACCCTGTTTGTTTGATTTATTTCATAAAATTTATACACCGCTTGAATGTAAAAAGAACAACAACCTTCAAAGCAGTTTACAAAAGATAAAACAACCCTGTTTTAAAACATACAAAAGTTAAAATACTAAAACAGAGTAAAATTGCTCAACTTTCTAAGCATCTGGGTAGGCTTATCCAAACAGAAATGTTTTTAGCAGGTGCTGAAAACAGTACACTGAAAGCACCAACTTGATCTCTAGGCAGGAAGTTCCAAAGTTGTAGGCGCTGCTAAATGATTTGAGTTATTACAAATGTGGAATGGGTATTTCATGGCACCTGTACACCAGGAAATAGCTTGCATGTTGCCATTGTACTTGAGATCATAGAAAACTGAACTGGCATCTCTGAGTTCTACGAAACGGGTTCTTGTAATACTGATGGGAGCTGTCACTTGTTTTGCCCAAACCTTGATTGCAGTGTTAGAAACTCAGATATATAAGGTAGGCGCCAAATGGCTCCTTAAACCAGGGTTACAGTTGCCAAAACGGACTGTCTGGTTGCTGATTTGAGGCCAGGTGGCTTGAAAGTTGTATTTTTCAAGACAACTTTTTGGTTCCTGAAATTCATTCTGATTGTTCAAATAAAATATAACGGACAGAATTCTACAGGATGTGTTGCTAGTGTGTGAAAGCAGTCAAGATCCAAGGATCCCCAGGCATGCACCTCCCGCTGGTGGAGACGTCAGGTGCCATCCTGGCACCCAGACATCTTCACTTGGTCACAAGCAGCTGATAGCCAGCTGCAAAATGCGCCTGGCAAATTTCAAATGCTGGTTGACTGATGAAAGTTCTATGTAGCTGATATTGTGTACATACATATAAGATGCTAAGATATTCAGGAGTCTGGCCATTTGGGGTTTAAAATACGAGTACGTTGGAAGCTTTATCTGGAACCAAGTGCGTCACCCGTGGCTAACATCTTGCAATCAACTTGGCTTCCTCTTGCTGCTGTTGTGCTTCAACAACTCCCATCAGCCCCAGCCATCTTGGCCAGTGGTAAGGGATGACTGGAGCCTAGGAGCAACAGCTGGAGGGCACCACGTTGGCTGCCCTGGTGCACAGAATAGGTGTTACAAGCTCAACAACCTGTCGTGTATGAACTGTATTCTGGACCAGCTAAAATGGCAGTGATGCGCTCAAGGGCCAAACCAATGGCAAGTCACCTACGTGCGGCTTGCAAGAGCCTAACAGTTGCACAGTTGGTCAAGGAAGCTTTGTTTTGTGCAAAGTGCTTTGTTGTTGTTGCCAAGTACAGAATGCTTTGTATAAATACACTCGCCGGCAACAACCATCTAGGGCTGGGTGATAACAGCTTTTCAGAATCGTGGTTTATCGCCAGCTAAACATCATGGTTAGACGTTATACTGCGATGCTGAAAAAACAAAGGTGCGTTGGCCTCTGCCCACGAGACACTGGGTGAAACTACTCCAGCTCTCAACTCAAGAGCTGAGGCGGTTTCACCCAGGCACTCGTGGGCTGGGTTTGCACCACTCAGCTGGGGGGAGGGAAGGTTCCCCCTCCCCAGCTGAGACAGCCCCAGTGCTCTCGCCACTTGCAAGCGGAGCATCAGGGCTCCTTTAACTGCTTGCTGTAGGGAGTCCCCACTCTGCCACCGGCTTGTGGGAGCCAGCACTGTGCTGGGGGATCCTTTAACTACTCGACTGAGGCAAGGACAGCTGCACAGTCCTAAGTTGAGCAATTTAAAGATGAAGAGGGAGGAACAAGCTGTATTGGCACCTCACAGCTTGTTTCTCCCTCTGCGCCATATGAGGGCAGAGTGGGATGGCGGTTTCACTCAGCAATGAAACCGCCGTCACTCCTAAGTCCCTCTGCTCTTGGCGCCTGCTGGAGGAAGGGATTCTTGACCCCCTTCAGTGGACACTGCTAGCAGAGGGACCCGGGAGCTGTGGCAGTTTCACCAGCGATATACTGCTGAGTGAAGCCGACATTGAAGTCTGCTCCTCATACCAGTCCTGGGTGGATATATCGCCCAGGCTTACAACTGACTTCACATGACTACTGAGTCTAGTCTCTGTGGAGCTACGAGTGTTGCTCATGGAGCGGGAATGGATCTGTGGCCAATATTGGAAGCTCAGATATGTAAGCTAGTCACCAAATGGCACCTTAAACCCATGTTGCAGTCGCCACAACAGTATGTCTAGGCACCATTCCCTCTCCACCCCCAGTGGGGTTCATTATTATTAATTTCACTTCTATACTGCTTTATATTTTAAAGAAAAAAATTCTCAAAGTGGTTTATAACACATTAAAACAATCCAGAATAAAACAAATTTAAGCTCCCATGGAAATATTGCAGATCTGTCTCTAAGTCACATTTTCCTTTCCCCATATTTACACACCTACTTAATTTATATTGCTGCCCCACAGCAGAAGAACTCTAGGAAGGCAGTGTGGTGTAGTGGTTAGAGTGTTGGACTAGGAGCTGGGAGATAGGGGTTCAAATCCCCAGTCAGTCATGAAGCTAAGGGGGTGACCTTGAGCCAGACACAGCCTCTTAACCTACCTCACACGGTGGTTGTAGGGATTAACTGTGGAGGAGTGGTGAGCCATGTACTGCTTGTAGGAAAAGGGTGGGATATAAATGCTGTAAATAAGTTTATCTGCTTAGCTGTTTAAGAAAGGTGGAGATGTCAGCCAGAGGGAGATCTCCCGAGATCACATGGCCGCAATTGGCGCCTGGCACCTGGCTAATTTCTAACGGTGCCTGTGGCCCTGGGCTTATGAGATGGAAGCAAGTGTCTATAACTCTCCAAGGACAACCTTCCAACTTGTGCCCTTTGGCAGTTTGGGGTTCTGGAGGTCCCGCGTGCTGTGTAATTCCTGGTCTTGATCCCCCGAGGAAAGGGTGAAGCTCGGTGGCAGAGCATCATTCTTGCAACCATCATCCACAGTCAGCAGGGACAGCAGTCGGGGATGATGGGAGTGGTAGTCGAGCAACAGTGTGACATGAGTGTGACGCGGCAGCTAAAAAAGCCAATGCAATTCTGGGCTGCATCAATAGGAGTATAGCATCTAGATCAAGGGAAGTAATAGTGCCACTGTATTCTGCTCTGGTCAGACCTCACCTGGAGTACTGTGTCCAGTTCTGGGCACCACAGTTCAAGAAGGACACTGACAAACTGGAACGTGTCCAGAGGAGGGCAACCAAAATGGTCAAAGGCCTGGAAACGATGCCTTATGAGGAACGGCTAAGGGAGCTGGGCATGTTTAGCCTAGAGAAGAGGAGGTTAAGGGGTGATGATAGCCATGTTCAAATATATAAAAGGATGTCACATAGAGGAGGGAGAAAGGTTGTTTTCTGCTGCTCCAGAGAAGCGGACACGGAGCAATGGATCCAAACTACAAGAAAGAAGATTCCACCTAAACATTAGGAAGAACTTCCTGACAGTAAGAGCTGTTTGACAGTGGAATTTGCTGCCAAGGAGTGTGGTGGAGTCTCCTACTTTGGAGGTCTTTAAGCAGAGGCTTGACAACCATATGTCAGGAGTGCTCTGATGGTGTTTCCTGCTTGGCAGGGGGTTGGACTCGATGGCCCTTGTGGTCTCTTCCAACTCTATGATTCTATGATCTGGGAACCCGAGGTTGAGAGGGGCTGGTGTAGGCAATACTGACCAAGGGGATGACTCCATATAAGGCCTGTTTCTATGAGTTAAGAGGGTACCTGCATGGAAGAGGGTTGAGGGATGGGACTTCAGGATGGAATTCCATTCTGTCTGAGAGTTCTAGGTGGGGCACCATAGGCAGCATGGGGGGAGCAGTGAGATCATGGAGCCGCTGCTGTCCTTGGGGGTTGTATTGGTGTGTCAGTTCTCCCATGCTGACTCCTGCCTGCTTTATTGAGGCAGGGGAGTCTTGCGCTTTGAGCGAACGTCTTAACATCTGGCGCTGGAGCTCCCAAAGTAGGCCTGTGGTGATGTGGCCTTGCTCCCTGCCTTGCTGCCTAGCCCTGTAGTTTTCCTGCTGACACGTACGAAAGCCGCGAAACAGAAAGACCACAATTGGAATACATTATTCCAAGTAAGCTGATGAAGGCAGAAGCAGCTGGCAATTCTTCTTGGAAGTTCCCTAGCTGAAGAAGCGCAGATTTATTTTTCTTCTTCATCATCATCATCATCTGGGGCTTGTGTGGGAGAGAGCTGCAGCAGGACCGGCCGATCGTGCTGCCCCAGCTCTTATAAAAACCACGGGCCAAGCCTACGGCTGTTAAACTGGCTTAGGTGAAGCTGCTTTGGATGTGAGTTTCTGTTGAGGCAGAGGAATGGCATTCCCCTGGGGCCTTGTTCAAAAGTTGTGTTTGTGCATCAGACCAGCGCATAAGCAGGGTTGCGCCGTGTGGCCGCGCCCCTGAGGTTGCGTGCGCCAGCCAGCCTTCCCCTCCAGCATGAATGTCTGCAGGAACACAGGAAGCCTCTGTGTTCCAGGACATGCCCTTGGTCCATCTAGCTTGGTATTGGCTACACTGACTGGCAGCAGCTCTCCAGGGTTTCAAGGTGCCACGGATTGAAGCTTCTGTGTGCAGCACAAATGCTCTCACTTAGCTATGGTCCTCCTCGAAGGAGGAGGCCTTCGAGCATCCCTGCATGTGGGCGTGCAGGATGTGTGGCCGCCAGGCGATGGCACTGCTTGGCACATGCTGCTCAGTACCACCTGCTCACATGTTGTCCTTGCTTGTGTGTTTACTGGCTCAAAGGGACTTGAGTGTTGGGCGATGCAGGTTAAAGTGGGTCATGGTGCAACAGCCAGCACAAATATAAGCTTCTCCCAGTGACCAACTCCATGCCTAGTGGAAACCCCTGAGTGCAACTCTCCCCAGTTGTGATTCCCATGTCTCCAGCGGTGCAGGTCGGACAAAGCCAACACAGTTGTCTATCACAGGCCTCTAGCAGCTTTGCTCTCCCTCCTTTCCCAGGGATCTACCTGAAACGGGAGAGAACACTGCCAACAAAAGCCTTTGTTTGGTCTTGGATATAATCGGAATGAGAGGGAGAGGGAGAATATTTTAGATTCTTAAGTGCTTGGCGTCCTTCCAAGCCTTGTTATAACTAAAGAACTCCAGCTTCCCACCCCCTTGACAGAGAGGCTTGTTGTGAGCATGTTCAGGAATTCCTGAGTTAACATAACTTTTTATATAGCCTTGAGCAAAACTCCTCTCTCTTGAATGTAACCGAGGTCATCATAAATGGGTACAAAAATAAAGGAAGGAGAAACATCCCTTGCTAATCTGATGGGTCAGCAATTATAAAGGAATGGCTTTCCTTATTGTTTTTTCCCCTGCCCCAAGCAGAAATGCCTCTTTCCTGATGTTAACTGTAAGGGGTTTCGGCTCTTTCTCCCGCCCCCACTCCTTTCAGTGTAGAGTTTCTTGCCTCTCCGAAGAATCTGGTGCTAACCATTGTTGAGTGGGTGAGGGTTTAAACCTCTGCCAGGAATGTTGAATAATCAACTTCAAAGCAACTATTTCCCACAGTACTGCGGGTAAAGAATACAGAGAAACCTGCATTCAGTTCTCGGTTTTCAAGCAGGCCAAGTAAAAAGTCCATTCAAAGCAAGCTTCTTTGGCTGGATGAGGAATCTGCCCCACTTCACTCCCCACCAAGGCACCTTTGTAATCCTATTCTGCAGAGGACCAGTGCCCCAAAGCACCTACTTCACAAAGGAAGGCATAAAAGAATGTCGTTGACAAAAGCTTCTTTTTCTGTCCCCTGTGAAAGGTGTAACCAGATCCCATTTCCCGGCTATGCGCAAGGATCTGCTTTGAAGCTTGCAGATCCAGTCTGTGGCAGATGAGCTATGGGAGGGACATGTGTTCCTAGTCACATGGTCGGACCACATGACTGTCTCATATGTGTTTGGAAACCACTGTGCCCAGCACTTTCCAGCACGCACACACAACACACACACACACACACACACACACACTGCTGTGGTGCTCATGTGGCTTTTGCACATGATGCTCTCTCATCTCTGCGCTCTGCCTATAAAGGAAATAGCGTCAGTATTCAGAGTCTTATGTGCCCTGTCCTATTTTGTGTTCCGCTGATGCCATTTACTGCAGCAGTTCTGTAGCTTTGATTCCCAACAACGCTGGCCTTGTTCCAGAAGATGGCAGGTGGGATGGGGTTGCCATTGATTGTGGCAGAAAGGCAAGGCTTTGTGTGGCTCCTCTTTGTGCACTGGGCTTCCAGCAGCAGCCCTGTCTGCTTGCTTGGTTGTGACTCTTACACAGAAGCAAGGCTTTGAGGTCAGTGCTCTTCACCCTCAGAGGCTTAGAGGGAAAGTTGAAGAAAAAAGTAACTGCTGGGTCCTGTTCCTAGAAATTCATGCTAAAGGTTAGAAATCATAGAATTGTAGGGTTGGAAGGGACCCTGAGGATTATCTTGTCCAATGCAGGAATATGCGATTGTCCCCATACAGGGATCGAACCTGCAACCTTGGCATTATCAGCACTATGCTCTAAGCAACTGAACTAGACATGAGAACAAATACAGAAGCCCAGACCAGACACTGCTCTCATGTGGTTTTCAAATAAAATTGTTGGCTGTCGATCTCTTCTTGCCCTTAATGTCTTTTGGAACCTGCAGTTTCTCTTTTTAATCATAAAGCTCTTTAAAAAAACAGCAAAACAGCAACACCCAAAGTCCAACTAATTGCCCTGCTGCTGATTCTTAAGCAGTTTGTGGCTGATTTTTATGGCAATAAAATGTGGAAGGGGGATCTTGTTCCCCAAACTCGTATCTTAAGGATCTGGATTTTGATTCTGCTTTGGAAAACCCATTGTACGTCCAAGCAAGTAGCTGCAAAAGGTGACTGGCTTAATTGTGCCCTCTCCACAGAGGAACTGAGGGCTTGACTCCCCTTCTGTAGGCAACCCACCTGAATGCTAATGACCCCACAGCAGCTGCTGGCCAGGAGTGTAAACTGACATTCGGTGGAAAATGCCCCCATTGTTTGCACAAATTAAAGTGTAAAGAACAAAGTTCCGGAAGAAATTAAGAGCATAACTTGTTTACATAGACATCTGCCAAATAGGAGTTCAAACATGGCCATCTGGAGTCGTGTTACTGCTGTTCTTGATTATTCAGAAGAAAGATCTGGCCGTGCAGCTGCCAGTTCCTTTCTGTCATAGGGCAGCACTGAACTGAGTGGCTCATGGGCCTAAGCAGGGCTGGATTAACTATTTCGGCTGTCAGAGCGGAAGGGTCTTAGCTCAGTGGTAGATCATCTGTCTTGCATACAGAAGGCCCCAGGGAGGGCTGGGAGAGACCTCCCCCTCTGAAATCCTGGAGAGCCACTACTGGTTAGAGTTGATGATACTAAGCTAGAAGGACCAATGGTTTTGATTTGGTGTAAGGCAGCTTCCAGGGATGTGTGTGGCGCTGTGGGTTAAACCACAGAGCCTAGGATTTGCCGATCAGAAGGTCGGCGGTTCGAATCCCCACGGCGGAGTGAGCTCCCGTTGCTCGGTCCCTGCTCCTGCCAACTTAGCAGTTCAAAAGCATGTCAAAGTGCAAGTAGATAAATAGGTACCACTCAGGTGGGAAGGTAAACTGTGTTTCCGTGCGCTGCTGTGGTTCGCCAGAAGCAGCTTAGTCATGCTGGTCACATGACCCCGAAGCTGTACGTTGGCTCCCTCGGCCAGTAAAGCGAGATGAATGTTGCAACCCCAGAGTCGGTTACGACTGGACCTAATGGTCAGGGGTCTCTTTACCTTTTTAAGGCAGCTTTCTGTGTTCCTTAGAAATTTTCATGTGCTCAGTTTACCAGCTGAGAGACAGGAGAAGAAGAAAAGCACTTGAAGGAAACGAGTGCAGATTATCTCTCTAATTTCAGTACACTTGCTAACTTTCAGATAAGTTGTTCTTGTTGCTGCATTTAGCCTCGTGATCTTAATCTAGGCCTGAGTCCAGGGCACATGAAATTGTGGTGCTTGAGAGCAGTGTTTGAAGTTCACCAGGCACATCTTGCACCTGACCATCAACCACTTGTGACCAAATGGAGATGCCCGGGTACCGGGATAGCACCTGACTTCCCCACCCTCTGGAGGTGCAAGCCTAGGGGATAACTGAAATCTTGACTGTTTTCACACATAGCAGCACATCCTGTAGAATTCTATCCCTTACATTTTATCTGCACAATCAGAACGAATTTCAGGAACCAGAATGCATTTTCTGTGCAGCCTGAACAGCAGCAGTCAAGAAACGTTACCGTAAATTGTTGATGCTTGTCTTCGCTTACCCCACCCCACTGCTCTGCTCACAGCTGTGATGAAGATTCTTACGTTATGAATGGTCTGTGTAGCCATTAAGAAAAAGAGGTAGGAATAGGCCAATATATATATGTGGACTGTCCCTGGTTAAAGTGATTTTTCTTCTGTAAGTTCTCAAAGGTCTTAACCTCAAGGTTATCATCTGAACTAACCACATATTTAACTGATGATCAATCACAGTCAATCCATCATTTGTAAAATAACACTTTAGAGCCATCTTCCCCCAAAATGGCAACTAGACAGTCCATTTTGGCAAATATAACCTTGGTTTAAGGAGCCGTTTGGCACCTAGCTTCTGTATCTTGAGTTTCTAGCACGGGTTTAGATACTGTTGATTGGTTCATCGCTTGTGCATTTGCTGCCCTGGACACCTTTGGGGAGGAAAAGCAGGCTATAAAGTTAATAAATAAATTAAGATTTTGCACTCTTCTTTCCTAGGATGGCTTCTATCACTTCTTCAACAAACATGGCTCTGATGCAGCTGACCAGAACAGTACCATAAGCAATGCTATAATGGCGGCAGCTGGCTTTGGCTTGGCTGGGCTGGCCTTCCTCCTGGCGGTGCGATAAAAGACTACATCAGTGGACTTGACTTACAGGAAGGAGGGCGAGGTGGAGAAAACTCTCTTCTAACACTGCCAACATGCTGGTGAAGAGTCCATTCTATATTTCTATAACGGTTGGAAGACAGAAGCATATATATATATATTTTTAACTATAAAGTCGGAGCAGAACATTGACAAGCACATAACATTCTAGCAGTACAAGTGAGAAACGAATGCCGCTTAGATTTTTGAGTCCTGGGGTTGGGCATCTTCTTGGATCTTGGTGCGTGTGAGAGCTGCAGTTGCCCCAGTTCATCCTGGCAACTGCTAAGCGCTGGATGTTATGCTAAATGTTAATGGTGGGCTTGCAATGGAACCCAAGTGAAGATGTGTTTGGATTTCTTCTTTGTGTGTTTGCGTGTATGTTGTGGGGGGCGGGGCGGGGTGGGGTGGGGAGATGTTGCCTTGTGAAATGTGAGCCAGTATTAACAAGAATGAGGAGCTTAACTCCACCTGTGCTGCAATGCAAACATTCTGAGGCCACTCGTCAATATATAGCTGCCAGATCCGTATTGCACAGAGCATTATAGCTTACGTGTTTTTGTTATAATGACGTTAGTATAAGTTACACTACAAGTAGGCGACAAGAATGTTGATACCAAAACAGTAAAGTCTGCAGAACCAGTTCTTAACTATTGGAATGCTTGTTTGTTTGTTTTTAATTGGTCTATTTGGAAGTCCATGTGAAGGCTGGGATTTCTGTGGATTTCCTGTCAAATCCATAAACTCCATATAACTTAATATATTTTTTGAAATATTTATCATTGTATAATACTGGTAGCTGATTAACATCTATTTTTGTTAAATGCCTTTTTTTTTTTAAGAAAACAAACAAAACGGAACAAGCTCTCCAAATTGCTTTCTTGGCTGTCCCTGTCGTCTACCTTGTTTAACAGTTCTAGTTTGGATATCTGTTATATTGCATATTGTAAAGAAATAGTCTTCGGAAGTGTTCGATGTCCTTTTCCTTTAGCTTGTACAGTTTTAATATGTGAATAAATATAACTGAATATTTTTATTTTAAATGAGCACCTGTTCTTGGCTTGACCTGACATTTCCATACATTGTTCTTGTTTACACGGGCACAAAGCACTTGTAAAACGATGCCTATGAACCTGTCCTATATAGAATCGGACCAGTTGGTCTACCTAGCCCATTGTTTCCTACACTGACTGGCAACGGCTCTTTGGGGTTTCAGGCCAGGAATTTTCCCCCAGCCCATACCGGGAGATGGCAGGGATTGAACCTGGGAACTTTTGTGTGCAAAGCAGTGCCTTTGTGGAGGAAAGAAAAACGGTTCCTTGAGAAGTGAAAAGAAAATGGTTCCTTGATAATTTTTTTGATGGTTTTTGCTACAGATGGAGATAAAGTGGTGGCAACTCACTGGTCACATATTAGGGTAAGGTTTGACAACTACCCCTCTGGGTGCATGGCAGATTCTTTGCAGCTAATTTGTCTGTTTATGGAATGCCGGTTGCTGCCCTGGTACATCTTTGTCCAGAGATGACTCTAGCTCTGGGGGTACATTTATTTATTAGTTTTCTGCCCCTCCAAGAAGCTCTGGGCAGCACATGGTTTTTACTCCTCCCTACGACACAGGTGGCATTGTGAGTTAAACCACAGAGCCTAGGGCTTGCTGATCAGAAGGTCGGTGGTTCGAATCCCCGCAACAGGGTGAGCTCCTGCTTGTGCCCACCTAGCAGTTCAAAAGCACATCAAAGTGCAAGTAGATAAATAGGTACCGCTCCGGCGGGAAGGTGAACAGTGTTTCTGTGCGCTGCTCTGGTTCGCCAGAAGCGGCTTAGTCATGCTGGCCACATGACCTGGAAGCTGTATGCCGGCTCCCTCGGCCAATAAAGCGAGATGAGCGCCGCAACCCCAGAGTTGGCCACGACTGGACCAAATGGTCAGGGGTCCCTTTACCTTTACCTAACAACAACCCAGTGAAGTAGGTTAAACTAAGACAGGTTTCCTCAAACTCGGCTCTCCAGATGTTTTTGGCCTACAACTCCCATGATCCCTAGCTAGCAGGACCAGTGGTCAGGGACATAGCTGTCAACCGTCCCTTATTTGGCGGGAAACTCCCTTATCCCAGCGCCATGTCCCGCTGCTGCCCCTTATTGATGATGTCCCTTAAATTTCCCGGGTTTCAAAGGAAGCAGCTCCTCTCCCTCCCTCCCTGCCAGCCAGGGAGGAAGGAGGCTCCAACTGTGTTGCTTGGCTGCGTTGCTCACCCAATAAGGAGTCTTAAGAATGACTTGGGGGTGGAGCTTGCATGCCTTGTGCCGATCAAATCGGCCACATTGCCTGGGGACTTGCCTTTGCTCAGCGCTTCCCAGCGGAGAGGTGATGGTGGTTCCCCTTGCTGCATCCCCTTTGCCGGGTTGCTGCGCTGTGGGAACCACCACTTGAGGCTTCGTTTGGCTGCTGGCTGGGCTTTCTGCCTTTGGCTCGGAGGGGCTCAGAAATCGAACATACCTGTGCTTGGGAAATCCCTTATTTTGGCTGCTGATCCCTTATTTTCGAGGCTGCTGGTCCCTTATTTTCAAATCTGCAAGTTGACAGCTATGGTCAGGGATGCTGTGAATTGTAGTCTCAAAACATCTGGAGGTATTGGAGTCTCAGCTTCAGGAGCTGTCCTTCCAGTGAGCACTCAGGGCTGATTTCCTTCAGAATGGAGAGGTTTGACCTTCTTGCAGTCCATGGAACTCTCAAGAGTCTCCTCCAGCACCATAATTCAAAAGCATCAATTCTTCGGCGATCAGCCTTCTTTATGGTCCAGCTCTCACTTCCATACATCACTACTGGGAAAACCATAGCTTTAACTATACGGACCTTTGTTGGCAAGGTGAGCCAAGGGATATACCTGGAGATTATTGCAGCTGCCCAAAGGCCATGCAGATCTCCAGCCACAGTGCTTCTGAATGTTCAAAGCACTTTGCCTACATTATGTTGGTGTAATCCTTCCCAACAACCCTGTAAGATTGATCGGTATCCCACATGGTGCAATGCTAAGCCACTGTGTCTCACTTGGAGCCTTAAGGTTACCTACTACATTCATGGTAGAGGTGAAATTTGAACCAAGGACTTATGGAGTTGTAGCTTTCCCTCTACACCAACTGTTTTCACTGCACCTGTCGCCTTCTATGAGTTTGTGTGCGCAGCTTTGGAGAGCTTGCAGCTTAGGAGCATCCTGTGTCTGAGTAAAGTTCAGAATTTAGACCGCTGGACTTTTCAGCAGTTGTGTAAAGTGAAACTGCCTAGGCTACTTTGGTTCAAATTGCACAGCTTGAAAGAAGAATGCATTTTTCGAAAGAAGGTTTGAAACCAGCTCATGCATCAATTTACCACTGCTGATGTATTAAAAAGTCCTTAACTAAGGCGTTGTGACGCTTCTGTTTATCCAACACCTGTGTTAAACTTTAAATGCAAAATAAGCTCGATGGGGACAGAAGTCCAGGTTAACCATATACTGGCCCATTAGTTGTGTATAGTTGTGACAATACCGAGAAAGAGAACTGCAAATGGCAAGATCCCTGCAGTAGTAATGTTTAAGAGGCTGGGCAAAGAATAATGCAGAAGGCAAGGCACATGCAACCTCGGGTTTATTTTAATTAGCCAAGGTGCATGAAACGGAACAAGGAAGTGATTAAAAAGTCCACGAGAGTACTTCAGTCACTTTTATTTTCTGGATTTGAATCATTACATAGCCTTCACACTTTTTAATTTTCACTTTCTGGTTTGCTAACAAGAAACTAGGAGGTCATAGCAAGTTCCTATAGTTCCAGGTACTCTGGTTTTGCCTGGAAGAGCTGGGGAAGGTGTGTTTTTTTTATTGCAACCTCTCACATTACTACTAAGAAAAAGTGTCTTGTTTTGTAAGGGATATTGACATAACAACATTTCTGCTGCTGGTGATCCTTATTGAGATTAATGGAGTCTGTGCAGCAGCAGCAGCGATGATGGGTTGGATCCAGTCGCTTGCTGTGTGCAAATCCACAACACATGATACTTTAAAAAGTAGAGCCCTAGATAAGAACCCCCCAGTAAGTGCTTCAGAATGTTTCCATTCTGCTCTGGATCTCGTCTTCTAGATCATTTAGACTCATCGCAACAACTCACACACTCAGGGCAGTTCCTGTGTTTAATTTAGCACGTCCTTGTATTTATTTTTGAACAGAGGAGCCTCCTCCCAGTGTAAACCTAGATTTGCAAGGAATAATGAGAGGAACTCCACACCCTTTTTCTTTTTAAAGTAAGAAAGTATTGTCTGTTTCACAGTGATGCTAAGATAGGTAGCTCTCATGGGTGGTGCAGACAGAAGAGGGCTTGGGACATTCCTAACACAAGAGCAGGCAAGGTGTGGCGATGCTGAACATCCCTCACACGTGGTCCACTCTAGCTCAGAGGTAGGACATCTCCCTTGCATGCTGAGAGTCTCAGGTTTACTTGGACGGGAGAGCCACTGCCAGAATAGACAATACTTAGATAGATGGACACATTGTCTGATTCCGTATAAGGCAGCTTCCTATGTACCATTAATTTTATGCGTTGGCTATGTGCATTAGTACCGCAGCTTTAGCTGATTACTTTGATCCATTATTTGGGTTGGATCAAACGAAAAGGTGTCTCCGATCAGGAAGTTCACCTTAGATTGCGTTTTTTATACGAGTACATAGCCAGTCAACAGAGAGAAGCCGCTAGCACCACCCTGAAAGAGGTGTTCAGTTTATGCACACATTCAATCTGTGCATAGGCACATTGCACTGGAACCTGGAAGTGACCCAGAAATGTCACAAATGGGGTGGGGCAAGGGGGCGGAGGAACGGGGTGTTTGCAGGCTTTTTCAATGGTATTTCAAATCTACACGATTTCACGTAAGCACACGGTGCCCTGGAACGTAAGGTAAAGGGTAAAGGGACCCCTGACCATTAGGTCCAGTTGTGACCGACTCTGGGGTTGCGGCGCTCATCTCGCTTTACTGGCCGAGGGAGCCGGCGTACAGCTTCTGGGTCATGTGGCCAGCATGACTAAGCCGCTTCTGGCAAACCAGAGCAGTGGTACCTATTTATCTACTTGTACTTTGATGTGCTTTCAAACTGCTAGGTTAGCAGGAGCAGGGACTGAGCAACGGGAGCTCACCCCATCACGGGGATTCGAACCGCCAACCTTCTGATCTGCAAGCCCTAGCCTCTGTGGTTTAGACCACCCACGTCCCTTTTGCCCTGGAACGTAAGCCCGGCATAAATTGGGAGGTGCCTGTACTGGAAAGAATGCCTCTTTGATTTTAGATTTTGCTTTATATTCCCCAGAGCTTTCAATGCTTTGGAAGCGAGGACCGGGGGGGGGGGGAATAATCCCCTTTGTTTTAGCAGCATCAACTTTGGGACTTTACCTTGCACCTGATACCAGGCGATTGACAGGTGCCTGGCCCTGCCCACCTGCCAGATTTGACCTCTGAAGTCTATCCTGATAAGCAGTGCTTTTTTCTAAAAAAGATGTTTTGGGGTACTCTCATTTTGACTCAAGAAAATCACCATTTTATAGTTCAAATCGGGGAAAATAAATACAATAAATGGACAAAAGTACAAAGGTTCACAAAATCTGTGTCCCACCCCAGAATAAAGCACTGCTGAAAAGGATCTGACCATGGAGTCAGAAAAGCTTCCCACCCCTGCTTTAGAAGGCTGGTGAATCAAATATAAACTCTTGAACAAATTCATAGGATTAATCAGTTCTTTAACTGGGTAGTAGTATTAATATTGAGAGTCCCATGGACTGCAAGAAGATCAAACCTCTCCATTCTGAAGGAAATCAGCTCTGAGTGTTCACTGGAAGGACAGATCCTGAAGCTGAGGCTCCAATACTTTGGCCACCTCATGAGAAGAGAAGACTCCCTGGAAAAGACCCTGATGTTGGGAAAGATGGAGGGCACAAGGAGAAGGGGACGACAGAGAATGAGATTGTTGGATGGTGTTCTTGAAGCTACCAGCATGAGTTTGACTGAACTGCGGGAGGCAGTGGAAGACAGGAGTGCCTGGCATGCTCTGGTCCATGGGGTCACGAAGAGTCGGACACGACTAAACGACTAAACAACAACACAGCATTAATATTTATAGAAGGTTTTTCGGTCATAATACTTCGCAAGGCGGATTACAGTAAAAACAGCTTTGGGTTCACAGGACTAACCAGAAAAATGTCCTCCAAATGTGGTTGGACTACAATTCCCATGAGCCCCAGTCAGCATGGCCAGTGGTCAGGGGTGATGGGAGGGGTTTCCATGTTATCCCTGCTGCTGCTGCTGCTGAAAACCAGCAAGAGTATTTTCTGCCTTTTCCAGATGCAGCCTGTGCCCATTCTATGCTTTTTAAAAATATTTTTTAAGCCAAATACATATACGTGAATATGAACCGAGGCATTTGATCAATGCATATGCAGGTAATTATGTATTTATTTGAGAACTTCAGCAAATGTTTACAACTTTCCCTTTCTGCGGCAGAAGCTGCAAGTAATCGCAGTTCAATTCGAACCACATCTGTAGGAGTGACTTGTAACATCTGGCCCTTGTTAGCGGTGCCAGCTAGTTCCCTTTTTGTGGAATGCAAGATGATTTCCCCATCTTGCCATTTCGGAATAGCATTGGGCTTAACCCCTTCGGCTGAAGCCTCGGAGCCCAATATCCTTAGACAATGTTTGGAGAAGAACCGTGGCTCAGGGGAAAGAGCATCTGCTTTGCATACAGCGGGTCCCGGGTCCCGTTTCCAGGTCGGGCTGGAACAAACACCCACCTGAAACCTTGGGAAATGGCTGCCAGCTAGGGCAACGCAATATTGAGTTAGCTGGACTGTGTGTGTGCAAGGCAGCTTCCTATCTGACAGGGCCTAGTGCAATCTGAACTTCCTGCTAGCTTTTGAAACTGTGTTCCTACAAATGGCACAACCTCGCCAATATTTAACAGACATAATAAAAACACACCCAGATCCCAAAGCCCTGAGATGATTTGAGGGTGGTTGCTCTATTCACCTTTCTGTCATGAGAAAAAAAAGCCTCCCAAGGGAATAGTGCAGTTCTTTTTGCATGCAGTGTGTGTGGAAGTTAAGAGCATTTTGTTTTCTTTGTACGCCCAGGAACGTGACAGTGAGGTCCCTGGGAAACACCTTCAGGGCAGAATAGGCCTGGGTGACGTATCAATATATCGCCCAGAACCGGTATGAGGAGCAGACCGCAATGGCGGTTTTACTCAGCAGTATATCGCTGGTGAAACCGCCACCGCTCCTGAGTCCCTCTGCTAGCGACTTCCTCCAGCGAGTGTTGTTAGCAGAGGGACTCAGGAGCGGTGGCGGTTTCACCAGCGATACATCGCTGAGTGAAACCACCATCCCACTCTGCCTTCATCCTGCGCAGAGGGAGAAAAACATTGTATTGGCGAGGCGCCGATACAGCTTGTTCCTCCCTCTGCATCTTTATTTATTTATTTTTAATCAATATTTTATTAAGTTTTAACATTAAAAAATGTTCAAAAAAATACAGACAGAGAAAATACAAAGTTACAAAATACAAAAATACACACTTTAAACATGAAAAAGGAGAAAGAAAAAGAAAAACACATATAGAAAAAAACAAAAATTCCCTCTTTGTTAATTTCATCTTTAGTTAACTTGTTTTCCTGACTCCCTCACGTCTCCTGTTCTTGTATCCCTTTTAATATTTAGTTCAGCAAAATCTTTTCCTATTAGTTTTATCTATTTATTAATCCAATCTTACATTTTGCCTTGTTGCTAGAGCCCCTGCAATTTATTTCAATGTCATCAACATTCAAAAATTTTACAATATTTCTGCAAATAATTTTTACATTTTCTCCAATCTTCTTCCACCAACTCTTCTCCCTGGTCTCTGATTCTGCCAGTCATTTCCGCCATCTCCATGTAGTCTATTAGTTGCATCTGCCAGTCTTCCAGGGTGGGTAGTTCTTGTGTCTTCCAATGCTTTGCCATGAGGATTCTTGCTGCTGCTGTAGCATACATAAAAAAAGTTCTGTCCTTCTTTAACACCGATTGGTCCACTATGCCCAGGAGGAAGGCCTCTGGTTTCTTCGGGAAAGTATATTTAAATACCCTTTTCAGTTCATTATATATCATTTCCCAGAAGGCCTTGATCCCTGGGCACGTCCACCAAAGGTGAAAGAATGTACCTTCAATCTCTTTGCATTTCCAACATTTATTGTCGGGCAAGTGATATATTTTTGCTAGCTTGACTGGAGTCATGTACCACCTGTACATCATTTTCATAATATTCTCTCTTAAGGCATTACATGCTGTAAATTTAATCCCGGTGGTCCACAACTTCTCCCAGTCAGCAAACATAATATTGGCTCCCTCTGCATCTTTAAACTGCTTGGCTGAGGACTGGGGGGTGGCTGCTCCCCTCAACTGAGCAGTTAAAGGGTCCCCCAGCCTGGCGCTGGCTCCCACACAGAGCACTAGGGCTGGCTCTGTCAGGAATGAGGAGCCCTCCCGCACCCCAGCGGAGCCTTACAAACACTTTATTGAACCAAGCTCTCTAGGCACTGGGGTGAAACCGCCTCAGCTCCTGCAATGAGAGCTGTGGCAATTTCACCTGGCGCCTCGCAGGCTGAGGTCAACGCAGCTTGTTTTTTCAACACCGCATTATATCGCCAGGCCGCGATGTTTAGCTGGTGATATATGTTGAAAAGCCGCTATCGCCCAGCCCTAGGACAGAAGGTAAGAGAGCTTACACGCTTCTTAACATACCTGTGTCGTCATTTTCAAATTGCAGAGAGTTCCAACATTTGCATTTTTTAAAAAGGGCAAATTCTTAACATGAAAATGTGCTCTGTCATGAAAGATGGAAGAATTTCTTTAACTGGAAATATTTTGGGGTTTAAAAATAACCACGATTCCTTAACTCTCACATGTGACCTCGAAGCAGTTGCTATTTAAACAGCTTTCCAATTCTTTGCCACAAAACAGCTTGCCACGCCCATATTCACCCTTGATTTAAGGAATGCAACTGTTCCCCTCAATTATCATGCACACTGGACTGAAAACCTCACTTCAGCCGTATACACATGATCCGTAGGAGTATGCATATTTGGTACCTATTAGCCAGCATCTGTTTTCTTGACGGACCGGTTATCAAAGCTCTCGGAATGTGTATCTTTTTGCCTGGGTGGATTTTTGTGGGGGAACTTGGTGAACTGTGTGGTTTGGGTAGGTCAAAGGACTATGTGAAACGAGAAACCTGAGCTGAAGCACTCTACCATCTGGTGAAAATTTGATCCACTGTTATATGTGGGCTTCCCGTAATCGCCGATGCCCCATTGTTGCTTATGTGCATTGTTGGGAGGCTTTGAACTCGCACAAATTGCCACTGGAGAACTGCCCTGGATTTGCATTACCTCTCAGTAACAGGAACTGCCCTTCAGAAGCTCTTAACATAGCCCAGACTTAGCAGCTGAGGGGGTGTCTCTCTGCGTCTTTCCGTTTCTCAGCTGTCAGTCAGTGAAATGTAATAGTAGCTGCAAACCATATGAGCTTTGGAAAAATGGTAGAGACTTGATCATTATTACAGTTTCTAATGAATACAGCAGCTGCTGAGGACTGATCTAACTGATGCCAGCTGGTGTCACAAACCCAACGGCAGGCTGCTGACCCAGGACTGCTGGAGGACTTCGCACTGGGGGTGAAGGGGGAGCCTTTTTGTTCAGAGACAATGCGAGAGAAGGGTACAAAATGAGGCGTGGAGCGGAGAGAGGGGATGGAGGAAAGGGGTTTTCTCCTCTCATAAACACTAGGACTTGCGAACATCCAACGAACTGGCATTTGGGAGTAATCAGGACAGTCAAAAGGAAAGACACCTTCTTGCAATCTTCATGCAGTGCATAGTTGAACTATAGAATTTGCTCCCCCATAGGTGACAATAATGATGGCCGCCAACTAGGGTGGCTTTAAAAGAGGGTTAGACATTGGAGGTAGATTATTAGGGTAAAGGACGTGGGTGGTGCTGTGGTCTAAACCACAGAGCCTAGGACTTGCCGATCAGAAGATCGGTGGTTCAAATCCCTGCGACGGGGTGAGCTCCCATTGCTCAGTCCCTGCTCCTGCCCACCTAGCAGTCCGAAAGCACGTCAAAGTGCAAGTAGATAAATAGGTACTGCTCCGGTGGGAAGGTAAACAGCGTTTCCGTGTGCTGCTCTGGTTCACCAGAAGCAGCTTAGTCATGCTGACCACATGACCCGGAAGCTGTCTGTGGACAAACGCTGGCTGCCGCGGCCAGTAAAGCAAGATGAGCGCTGCAACCCCAGAGTCGTTTGCGATTGGACTTAACGGTCAGGGGTCCCTTTACCTTTAAAAGACCCTTGAACGGTTAAGTCCAGTCAAAGGTAACTATGGGGTTGTGGCGCTCATCTTGCTTTCAGGCCGAGGGAGCCGGCATTTGTCCACAGACAGCTTTCTGGGTCATGTGGCCAGCAGGACTAAACCACTTCTGGCACAACAGGACACCGTGATGGAAACCAGAGTGCACGGAAACACCATTTACCTTCCTGCCGCAGCGGTACCTATTTATCTATTTGTACTGGTGTGCTTTCAAACTGCTAGGTCGGCAGGGGCTGGGACAGAGCAACACAAGCTCACTCCATTGTGGGGATTCGAACCGCCAACCTTCTGATTGGCAAGCCCAAGAGGCTCAGTGGTTTAAACCACAGCGCCACCCGCATTCCACCCGCGTAGACTATTAATGGCTACTAGCCAGGATGGCTATGCACTGCCTCCATGGTTGGAGGTAGGCTATTTCTGAGCAACAACAGCTATAATTAAAAAATAGCATTTGCTAGAAACCACAGGAGGGGAGAGTGCTGCTGTGTTCAAGTCCTGCTTGTGGGTTTGCCAGAGGCATCTGGTTGGCCACTGTGGGAACAGCGTGCAAGAGAAGGTGGGCCTTGGGCTTGAATAAACCAGCTTCTTTCTCATGGCGTTATGACTTCATACTTCAGTTATGCTCAAGACGGCAGTGGTTGCTGCCCATTGGGACTGGTTGGGTGGAAGGCCAGGAGGCCAACAGTAGGGGGCGCCCAAGCCAATAACAAGCAGAATCAACTAATTTTAGTTTTGTCCCCATCCTCCTCCTCCCCACTATTGAGTTTGGCCAGAGATTTCTGTCAATTTCTTCCTTCTTTTCAACAGTATTTGATGGCCCTGGAAACGGTTGTGGATTGGAGGGCTAAAAATTCAGGAACTATGCCTTCCAGACATGGCCTCTATTTTTTTCACATTCTGCAAATATACTTCTTTTTTGGTACCAGAAGGTGAAACTAATAATGTTTTAAAATACAGTGGTACCTCTGGTTACGTACTTAATGTGTTCTGGAGGTCTGTTCTTAACCTGAAACTGTTCTTAACCTGAGGTACCACTTTGGCTAATGGGGCCTCCCACTGCTGCTGCGCCGCCGGAGCACGATTTCTGTTCTCATCCTGAAGCAAAGTTCTTAACGCTAGGTACTATTTCTGGGTTAGCGGAGTTTGTAACCTGAAGCGTATGTAACCTGAGGTACCACTGTAGGCCATTTTTGCAGGGAAGCCCATTTATGAGAATATAAGAAGACCCTGTTGAATCAGGCTAATGGCTCACCTCAGTCCAGCATCCTGTTATCTCAGTGGCCAAGCAGATTCCCGTGGGAAGCCAGCAAGCTGGACACAAAGGCAACAGCACCCTTTTCTCCTGAATTTTCCAGCACCCAGTATTCAGAAGCATATCCTCCAACAGCAGGTGTAGAACATATACCCATCAGGGTTAGTAGCCACAGGTAGCCATAAAGGTAAAGGGACCCCTGACCATGAGGTCCAGTCGTGGCCGACTCTGGGGTTGCGGCGCTCATCTCGCTTTATTGGCCGAGGGAGCCGGCGTACAGCTTCTGGGTCATGTGGACAGCATGACTAAGCCGCTTCTGGCGAACCAGAGCAGCTCATGGAAAACGCCATTTACCTTCCCGCCGGAGCGGTACCTATTTATCTACTTGCACTTTGACGTGCTTTCGAACTGCTAGGTTGGCAGGAGCAGGGACCGAGCAACGGGAGCTCACCCCGTCACGGGGATTCGAACCGCCGACCTTCTGATCGGCAAGTCCTAGGCTCTGTGGTTCAACCCACAGCGCCACCCGCATCCCTTACAGGTAGCCATACCTTCCATGAATTGACCAATTCCTCTTTTAAACCATTCAAATGGGTAACCCCTGCCTGCAGCCTGAAGTCCATGCAAAGTGTTCAGTCAGAAAAACCAGCATTGAGAACTTCAGGCCACCCAAAAGCAAATCTTCCTTTGGCTGCTCAGGCTGGGTTGGACCATCTGGAGTGTTGCAGATGGGAAGCCCACGACTGAATAATATCCGTCTGGAGGTTTACCCAGGAGGGCTTCCTAATTATATTTTGTGAACTTTTTTCGGTTAGCCCTGTTTACAGCACAGCAACCTTCCATTGTCTGTTGCTTCTAGTAGAGCTTCCATAGAGGATATGCGGTTTTATTTACTGTCATTGGCAAAGGGAAGCAGTTCAAATTCCTAAAATCGTCCCAGCGCCAAATTTACAGCAAACATTGAAAGGGGGAGGGGGGAGGGAAGAGGAGCCAGGATGGATAAAGAAAGTACAAACATACACACACAGACAACACACCATGTGATTCGCTGGCCTGTTTTGCATGGCATGCTAAACCATACCTTAGAACCAAGGCTGTTCAAAGTGGTAAGACCCTCCTTTAAAGGTGCCGTTCCAACAGGGAACTGGAGCCATGAAGGAAACACTTTTAATCCTCATGTTTTTTGTGCCTGCTGCCCTTATACACCCAACCTGCTAATATTAGTGCCAGGGGAGCAAACAGGTACCTGTAATCCACTGGCCATTCTTTTCCCCCTTCCCACTAATAGGGGATTTAGGATGGGAACGTAACCATGTCTACTCAAGAGATAAGCCCCATTCCATGGGACTTAAAGGGACCCCTGACCATTAGGTCCAGTTGTGACCGACTCTGGGGTTGCGGCGCTCATCTCGCTTTATTGGCCAAGGGAGCCGGCATACAGCTTCCGGGTCATGTGGCCAGCATGACTAAACCGCTTCTGGCGAACCAGAGCAGTGCACGGAAATGCCATTTACCTTCCCACCGGAGTGGTACCTATTTATCTACTTGCACTTTGACGTGCTTTCGAACTGCTAGGTTGGCAGGAGCAGGGACCAAGCAACGGGAGCTCGCCCTGTTGTGGGAATTCGAACCGCCGACCTTCTGATTGGCAAGTCCTAGGCTCTGTGGTTTAACCCACAGCACCACCTGTGTCCCTCCATGGGACTTACACCCAGGAAAATGGGGTTGTGTCTGCAGTTTTCAGTCAGGAAAGTTCAGGGAAGAAAATGTAAGTACCCCCCTCGCCCAGTGCCACAGCCACAACCATTAGTGGCGCTGGAGATTTTAGAAAATGGAAGATGGAGGTTTGATCATTAAATTCCTGTGCTGCATTTCTTTTGACCCTCATTCTCCACGCCTTCCGCTTTTCTCCCATAAGTCAGTCAGCTAGGGCCTGCTGTTTCCTGCCCTCTGGTAAGCGGCTTGCCTGTACGCTCTTGGTTCCGGACCTATAATCAACCAGCAAATTCATCCACGGTTGCTGAGCATCACAGATCCACCGCAGACTTCACTGCTGGCCACAGTGGAAGGAAGTCAGAAGCCACCAAATACTGCACATTCCATTGGTGAATTCCTGGTCTGAGCACAAACGCGGCTTTTTCTCTCCCACCAAACCCTCCCCCCAATAGTTGATTTCTGTCTTCAATTATATGCTCCGCGTCTGCTCTCGCTCAACCACCAGTGTTGCAATTCGGCTATGGAATGTGCTCTCGCCCTCTAGGTTATGTGCAGGCAAAACATTGCTGCTACGAGCCTGCAGGTTTTCCATTAGTTTAATCATCAAAAGAAATGCATTTTTCTTTTTAACGAAACCGTGTGTGTGTGTGTGTGTGTGTGTGTTACAGGAAGAGTTGCACATTACTGCAGGAGGCCAGGAAAAGGCAGCTTTGGAAAGGTAGACTCCACAAAGAGAGTGCTGATTTGGATGATGAGATTCTCTGGTTTGGTGTCATATATGGTTTGAGTGTTGGGCTCAGGCAGGGGGGCCAACTTGAAGAAAATATTGGGGGAGGGGCAGGTAAGGCCCACCCTGCACAACTGATCTCAAGACATGGCGCATGCACAGCATTTGAATGGCAATGCTCATTGACTCTGGGGGAGGGCAGCACCCTCAAATATTTTACGAAGGGACCTCAGCTCCTAGGAGTTGGCTCCTATGGACTCAGACCTGAGAGACCAGGCTTAAAATCCCCACTCAGCCATGGAGCTCTCTGGGTGACCTTGGAGCAGTTCAGAATTTTTGCTCTCTTTGCCAAATTTAGTGATGTGCCCACTTTTCAGAGGACCTGTGGACCAGGTGTAAGTGGACTAGTATTGCAGAGAGAACTTGGGAGGTTTCAAGTATATATATATATATTTATTAAATTTCCAACATTTCTCAAATTAGCTTCAAATTAGATAATTACATAACAACTTTGTTTCGTAGATTGACTTGCCACCCACGCCTCCAGAGTGTTTTCTACTGCATTATATAATAAACTCTTATCTGTTACAAAAAAACCCACTGTAATACAATTATTTTATCTTTTTTCTTCTGCTGCTCATATCTTGAATCTGCCTGCAATTTCATTTAGGTATAATGCTTTTTCAAATAGTCCAAAAAAGGCCTCTACTCTTCTAAGGACTTGGGGGGGGGGAGAGTTCCATTCACCTGGAAATCACAATTCTAGCCACTAACAGGAGAAAGAAGATTATTAGATTTTTCTGTAGGATGCCAAGATTGACCAAGGCACCAATGGGCAGCAAACAAGGAGTGGAGTAATTGCATATTATGAATGGACTGCTTTAAAATAAATATTGTTGGGGGAGGGGAGAGATCAGAACATATGACCACCAATACTGGGGAGGGTGAAATTTGCTATGAAGTTATGGACAAGTCCAGAGATCAGCAAACTTTTTCAGCAGGGGGCCGGTCCACTGTCCCTCAGACCTTGGGGGGGGGGCTGACTATATTTTGAAAATAAAAATAAAAATGAACGAATTCCTATGCCCCACAAATAACCCAGAGATGCATTTTAAATAAAAGCACACATTCTACTCATGTAAAAACACGCTGATTCCTGGCTGGATTTAGAAGGTGATTGGGCCGGATCCGGCCCCCGGGACTTAGCTTGCCTACCCATGGACAAGTCCTAAACCTCTGGAAAAGGCTAGTTCCTTCCAGACATTTGCATTTGCAGCCTGACCTTGTTATGGATCCAGATGTCATTATTGTTTTTCCTCTCTCAAAGTTTTATCCTGCTATCACTCATGTGAACCGTGTGGCTTTTCCTTTCCAGTTATGCAAAAGGACAGACTCCTATGAACACTATCAGCCAAGTACCGTATTTTCCGCTCTATAAGATGCACCCGACCATAAGACGCACCTAGTTTTAGAGGAGGAAAGCAAGAAAAAAAAATCTGAATATGCGCAGCGCCTTTCTAGCAAAGCAGGAGGAGAAACGGAAGGGGCTCCATTATCCTCCCACTTCACTGAAGGGGCGCTGCACAGCTCTCCCTCTCTGCGCAGCGCCTCTCCAGCGAAGCGAAGTCAGAGCAGCAAGAGGGATTGCTGCGCAGTGAAAGCAGCGATCCCTCTTGCTGTTCTGGCTTCTGGGATAGCCCGCCAAGCCTGCATTTGCTCCATAAGACGCACACACATTCCCCCTTAGTTCTTAGGAGGGGAAAAGTGCGTCTTATAGAGTGAAAAATATGGTATTTCTTGCTTGTAAGTTCCTTGCTTACATGACTTTTCTTTCTTTTTTTAAATACCTGGAGCATATTTCAAAACTAGTGTGAGACTTCATTTTTTATTTTTTATTTTTTTGGAGAGGTGGACAAATCCGTCCTTGATGACAAAAAATAACACAGGAAGCTGCCTGAGTCAGACCATTGGTCCAAGCAGCTCAGTATTGCCTAGTGACCGGCAGCGACTCACCAGCATTTCAGGCAAGGGGTCTTTGCAACCCGACCTGGAGATGCCAAGGATCAAACCCAGGGCCTTCTGCATACAAAGGAAACACTCAGCCACTGGAATGTGGCTGCCAAGACCATATCATACCAGTCCTGAAAGACCTACATTGGCTCCCAGTATGTTTCCGAGCACAAGTCAAAGTGTTGGTGCTGACCTTGAAAGCCCTAAATGGGCTTGTCCCAGTATACCCAAAGGAGCATCTCCACCCCCATCGTTCAGCCCAGACACTGAGGTCCAGCTCAGAGGGCCTTCTGCCTGTTCCTTCATTGTGAGGATACAAGGAACCAGGTAGAGGGCCTTCTAGGTGGTGGCACCCGCCCTGTGGAACACCCTCCCATCAGATGTCAAGGAAATAAACAACTATCTGACTTTTTGAAGACATCTGAAGGCAGTCTTGTTTAGGGAAGTTTTTAAAGTCTGATGTTTTACTCTGCTTTTAATACAGTGGTACCTCGGTTTAAGAACTTAATTCATTCTGGAGGTCTGTTCTTAACCTGAAACTGTTCTTAACCTAAAGCACCACTTTAGCTAATGGGGCCTCCCGCTGCCGCTGCGCCGCCACTGCACGATTTCTGTTTCATCCTGAAGCAAAATTCTTAATCCGAAGTACTATTTCTGGGTTAGCGGAGTCTGTAACCTGAAGCGTATCTACCCTGAAGCGTATGTAACCTGAGGTACCACTGTATTCTGTTGGGAGCCGCTCAGAGTGGCTGGGGAAACCCAGCCAAATGGGCAGGGTATAATTATAATTATTATTTACACATCCGTTTGCAATTATTTTTTTCAAAATTCCTCATGAAAAGCAGGGTTTTAGTGCAAATTTCTCATAAAACACAATTTTTTTTAGCATGCAATTTTGCCTACTATGCACATTTTCTTTCAAAGCAATTTCCTCATAATATCTATTTGTTTTTGTATGCTATTTTCACTAATGCATTTTTATGCACATTTTACACTAGAGCAGTGTTTCCCAACCGGTGTTCCACAGCACACTACTGTGCCATGAGACATTGGCTGGTGTGCCGTGGGAGGGAGGCGGGCGAGTCGGGCGGTGAGAGGTGGCGGCGGCGAGGATCCGCGTCGAGCCGGGGGCGGCTCCGCGGTGGTGGTGCCAAGCGGCGGGGCAGCGTGTGCAAAAGGGAGGAGCGCGAGACAGCGGAGGAGGAGGAGGCCGGCATGTCCGGGCAGCAGCAGCAACAACAGCAGCAGCAACTCCCGGCGACGGCTCCTCAAGCCCCGCCGCCGCCCCCTCCTCCGCCAGCAATCGCCGCCACCACCACAACAGCCGCCGCCGCCTCAGTTGCCGCCATCCCTCAGTCCCTCGCTCTGCTGCCTCCTCCCACCCCCAAAGCTTGGAGGTTCCCCGGCAAGGGGGAGGGAAAAAACTTTCACTTTCGTGCATCCCTCCCGGCGTGACGCTGCGCGCTGACGTCACGGGGCTGTAATGGTGGTGTGCCGCGAGATTTTTTTCAGTAAACAGGTGTGCCGTTGCCCAAAAAAGTTTGGGAAACACTGCACTAGAGAGACAACTGCCTTTCAAAACTTGGACAAGTACACATTTCAAAGGTTGTGTGGGGCAACACAGCCAGATGGGCGGCATATTAGTATTAGTATTATTCGTATTGTTTCTATTTGAATTTTGTTTAGGGAAATGTGAATCAGGTAGGTTTGTCTTCAAATGTCTTCAATGCAAGCTGAATTAAATTCCCCTGCCAAATCCCTACAGGTTCAGATATATGCAAATAAAAAAGTTAAACAAATTTAGGTATTTTTTGTTTATTTTAAGAAAACATGTTTATTTTCAAAATAAAATACAGGCCTTATAAAGAATACACAGGAGAATTGCTTCAAAGCCCTTCTCAGATTATGCCCTCTATCCAATTAGTCCAAGTTGCAGAGATAATATAGCTCATCCCCAGCCTAACAAATCCTTCTAGAGAGTGCCACGCTTGGAGGTAATCTATTTTATTTTTAATAGCATGTGATGCACCCTGAATGTTCAGGCTAGATAGAAGCTGATGCACATGAATAATAAAGCAATTGATGGACATTTACCCATTGACCAAATGGCTGTATAAAGATTAGAAAGGCAGCCTTTTGATCTGAGCTCTTGCCCGAGGGAAGTGGTGATCAATCTCCCCCTTTTCATTCCAAAAAGCCCTTTTATATATGTGTGAAAATGGTCAATATGTTTCTTTCCAAGTCTCTTCCCTCCAGGCTGAACATTTTCAGTATGTCTATAGGTCAATACACATTATTGAACGAATCTTAGTGTAAATGTACATAAGAATGAAAGCAAAAGTACTTTCATGTGTGCATCTTTGTCCCAACAGAACACATTTTTTTAAAAAAAGCATCCCTTTCCCTGTATGGGCATATGAGTGAAAGGGGATTGGTTTTCTAAGATGGAATCTGTTGTAATAATAAAATATTCCTAAAAAGCAATGACAAACCCAGACAGCATCTTAAAAAGCAGAGACATCACCTTGCCAACAAAGGTTCGTATAGTTAAAGCTATGGTTTTCCCAGTAGTGATGTATGGAAGTGAGAGCTGGACCATAAAGAAGGCTGACTGCCAAAGAATTGATGCTTTTGAATTATGGTGCTGGAGGAGACTCTTGAGAGTCCCATGGACTGCAAGAAGATCAAACCTATCCATTCTTAAGGAAATCAGCCCCGAGTGCTCACTGGAAGGACAGATCCTGAATCTGAGGCTCCAATACTTTGGCCACCTCATGAGAAGAGAAGACTCCCTGGAAAAGACCCTGATGTTGGGAAAGATGGAGGGCACAAGGAGAAGGGGACGACAGAGGACGAGATGGTTGGACAGTGTTCTCGAAGCTACCAGCATGAGTTTGACCAAACTGCGGGAGGCAGTGGAAGACAGGAGTGCCTGGCGTGCTCTGGTCCATGGGGTCACGAAGAGTCGGAAACGACTAAACAACTAAACAACAACAAAAAACATCCAATGCACACAAAGAATAATTCGATGGCAAAAATATGCAAAAGTCCTTGCATTTGGACATCCGCCATACTTGATGAAAATGCTATTAAATTGGTTGAATTAACTGGTTATTTGGGTGGAATCCTGTACATGTCTACACAAAAGTATGGCCTGTTGAGTTCAACAGGGTTTAGTGTACAGTGGTACCTCAGGTTACAGATGCTTCAGGTTACAGAAATAGTACCTTGGGGTAAGAACTTTGCTTCAGGATGAGAACAGAAATTGTGCGGCGGCGGCGGATTAAGAACAGTTTCAGGTTAAGAAAGGACCTCCAGAATGAATTAAGTTCTTAACCCGAGGTACCACTGTAAAGGAAATGAGCTTGGGATTGGTGGTTTAAATGCAAGAAGCTTGGACTAAATATGAGTGGAATAAAGAACCAATGTAAAGAATGGTAAGCAGTAAAAAGCTGGTTCCATCACCTGCCTGAGTCACAGGGCTTGTACAGGTAACCTGTTTATTGAGCATGCACCTTGATTTGCTTGGGCAGAGCTCACACGGTAGTTAGACTATATCTGGCCTTTATTGAGCTTTTGTTATGATTTGTTTGTGGGGAGGTTATATGACAATGATTTGTTTGCTGGTGCTTATGCCTCATTCCACACTTTCTAGCACACCTCCCTGTCACTTTCCGAGCCGCAAAAAAGTGTGCTTGAGTTTTCCAAGTGGATTTGTTCCACCAGAGTGAGAGAACACAAAACTTCCATTTCCTGGTATGTGCCTGAATCCCTTCTGTAAAATAATAACTATCTGAAAGTGCCCTGAGAAAGAAAAGGCTTTTTAAAAACAAGCAAGCAAGCAAACAAGCAAACAAACACCAGTAGGTTTGGCTGCAGCTGGTTGGAAACACCAGGTGAACCAGCCCAGGTGAGATCGTGGATGTAACAACAGCAAGAATGGAGATTAAATGGGGGGGGAGTGTAGAAATGTGTGTGGACTTGTGGCCCCCCAGTCACCAACCTTGCTGGGCTTCTCTTGTCGTCCCCTTTTTATTATAAAGCTTGCCAGGTTTTCTTTTCTCATATTATATACAATGCCAGTTTCTACTTGTGGTCTGGTAGCTCAAGGAGACAGGACGAGTTCTGCTTTAGCTGTGTGTTTTTCCACCAGAATGAAAAAGAACAAATTCGAGCCTATGAAAAAGGATAATCTCCCATTATGATTAACTGAAGATTCAAAAGCCTAGGTAAATAGGAATGTTTTTGCCTTATGCCTAAAGGTAGACAGTGATGGTGCCATACAGGTTTCCCTGGGGAGAGCATTCCATAATCAGGGAGCCACCATGGAAATGACCCTCTTATTGCCACCCTTCACATCCCTTTTGGAGGAGGTCCACAGTCTCCATGAAAGTCTAGACCAACTTGTTGAGCCTGATGGTGACCCTGTCTTTGACCTCCTTGGGCAAATATATCTGTGCCTATGGAGGGATGCAGTGAGCCAGTAGGCAGTGCATTTCCACACATTCCCTTATATGCTATTTGGACTGGTTTATATTCTTCTGGTTTATATTCCTCTTGATGCTTTTGAATTATGGTGCTGGAGGAGACTCTAGAGAGTCCCATGGACTGCAAGAAGATCAAACCTCTCCATTCTGAAGGAAATCAGCCCTGAGTGCTCACTGGAAGGACAGATCCTAAAGCTGAGGCTCCAATACTTTGGCCACCTCATGAGAAGAGAAGACTCCCTGGAAAAGACCCTGATGTTGGGAAAGATGGAGGGCACAAGGAGAAGGGGACGACAGAGGACGAGATGGTTGGACAGTGTTCTCGAAGCTACCAACATGAGTCTGACCAAACTGCGGGAGGCAGTGGAAGACAGGAGTGCCTGGCGTGCTCTGGTCCAGGGGGTCACAAAGAGTCGGACACGACTAAACGACTAAACAACAAATATTCTTCTCATTTATCATACTTCATACCAGTTGTTTCCTTCCTGGAGGAGAGGCTCCCCCCCACAAAGAAAAAAATTCAATTGTAGTTGACATTTCAAGTTGACATTTAGGTGAAAGTTAAGAAGTCTTAACAGCAGTAACATCATGCCATTCAACAAAGCCAGGAACTTCTAATGGGAGGCAGGCTGACATGGAAGGGCCTTAAAAAAACACACCAATACTTTATTTAACGCCAGAGTGATAGATTTTTAATTTCCTGGCTTGCTTGTTTTGCATCACGCAGCATGAGACTCCCCATAGAAAGCTGACACTGTTCCCTTTTAAGCTTCAATTACTTTGCAAAGTCAGGTCCAGCCCCACGCTGAAACACCTCCCTGCGAAAAGGCCTGGTGAATGTAATTAAGAGAAGATGCACAGCTGTTGGCAGCTGGAGGCATTTGGAGTATTAGCTCATTACTGAAATCCAAACTTTGAAGAGGCGGCAAGCTCCCTCACGGAGCGATCTGAAATATAGCAGAGAGCTCCGGCTTGTTTTGAAAAGGCCCTCAGCAGCTGTGGTAGGTAGCGTATCACAGCGACATTTGTAGGGGTAATTCCCAATCTAAGAACAATTTCTTAACCTCAAATGCTGGCTTTGTTTCCCAGGCAGAGGATGGCTGTTAGATGTCATGGACCAGTTGGACGCAGAGGACTGGTGGAAGGAACCAGCTGGGGAGCCACCAAGGGAAGAAGGCTCAGAGCCCAAAGAGTAGTGGTGAGACAATGATGACAGGGAGAAGCCTGGGAAGAAGAGGTACCAGAAGCTGAAGGGGTAACAGGGCTTAGTGAGCAGGGAGAATCTGTGTCAGAGGAAAGTCCAGAATCGGAGGCAGAAGCTGATGCAGGAGCAAGGGAGGAGGGCGGCCAAGAGGCAGAGATGACTCAGGGTAGGTATCTTCCACTCCTCCTGGGAGAAGCGCCCATCTCCCTTTGTCTCCCAGAACCAGAAGAGGCATGAAAAGGGCAGAGGAGAGGTTGGCTGCACACAAACACAGTCTCCGCTTGCTTGGAAAAAGCCCGAGAGAGGAGAGGAATTGGATGGCTGCAAGGAGGTGGGGACTCTCTGTCTTGGCAACTGATTTTCATGGAGTTAGACTCAGGGAATGAGCTGCCTAACACTCAGCCAAGACTGCGGAGACCACGTTTTTGCTAATAAAGAGTTAACTCCAACTTAGATTCACTGCCAGCTTGCTCTTTGACCTTAGAGAAGACAGGGGCATTCTGTCCAAGACAGTTTCTTGAGATACCCTTGGGGCACCATCCTATTGAACCACCTACCCAGTGGAGACTGGTCCTTTACGGCAAGTGGGGCAGTGCCCCCATAACCTCAGTCAGTCCCCACCTGCCTGCTTCTTACAGCCAGGTATGGCACTGCCTGAATGCTTCTTCCTCTCAGTGTTCCTGTGAAGAATTTGACAGAGAGGAGAATGGGGTCAAAACGAGAACAAATGGTCTTTGCCAGCCATTGGCTCTGGCTCCCCCTGCTCTTCAGCTTCCCTGCCTTCTGTCTTACCAATCCCAGCAAGCAGCAGCCACCCTTGTAGCGCTCACTGCCAACAAGCCCCTGCCAGGTATTGCTTGACACAAAGGGGAATGAGGCATCAGGTCCTTTTTTCTCTCAAGTTCCAGCTTGGCGGGTTGCAAGAAGGGTGGGGTGTTGGCGGCAGCCAATAAGAGGCCATTCTAAGATGGATCTCCCTTCCCCACAGAAGTGCTTCATTGTACAGCTTTCGGTGAGTACTGAAGATGCACCTCTTTAGTCTGTCTTGCGACACTTGAGATACAGTGGTACCTCGGGTTACATACGCTTCAGGTTACATACGGTACACTTCAGGTTACAGACTCCGTTAACCCAGAAATAGTGCTTCAGGTTCAGAACTTTGCTTCAGGATAAGAACAGAAATCGCGCTCCGGCGGCGCGGCAGCAGCAGGAGGCCCCATTAGCTAAAGTGGTGCTTCAGGTTAAGAACAGTTTCAGGTTAAGTACGGACAGAGGCGCCGACTTATAAAAAATATTGGGGGAGCCTGCGAAAGCTCATGAATAATAAATAAGCTCATGAATATGCAGATAAAGTGGCGCCGCCTCCTCGTGAGCGAATAGGGGAGAGCGTGCTGCGCCTATTAATCAGCTCCGAAGGAAATTGGGTGGAGCTTTTGCTCGGGAGGGAGGGCAGGAGGCATGCAGCCCGACCCTGTGCATTTTGGGCTGGCAGAGGGGCGGCGGTGGCGCTCTGCTGGAGGGGCGCCCGAGATTATTGGGGGGGCGGAGCCCCCCAAACGAATTTTTGAGGGGGCTCGGGCCCCCTCAGGCCCCATGGAGTTGGCGCCTATGAGTACGGACCTCTGGAACAAATTAAGTACTTAACCCGAGGTACCACTGTATATATTTTTAGCATTTACCTTCTTTCTGTGATTATGAGTTGTTTAAAACTATTTTTAACATTGTGTTGTAACCTGTACTGAGACCTTAGGCAGCTAAATATTACTACTAATAACCAGTGCTCCCCCCCAAAAAAAATGTTTAGGGGTACTCTCATTTTGACTGAAGAAAATCAACATTGTATAGTTCAAATTGGGGGGGGGGAATACAGTAAATGGACAAAAGTACAAAGATTCACAAAATGTTTAGGGGTATGCATACCCCTGCATCTCCCCAGAGCACTGCTAATAATGATAATATACATTGATAGGCAGTGGCTCTCCACGGGCTCAGACAGTGGCTGTTCCTAGTCCTATCTGGAGTAGAGATGGACAAATTTGCCAATTTTGGTTCCTCTCAATTTTCCACTCTTAAGGTCAGTTCTTGACATTTCCACTTCAGTTTGTGTTTTTTTTTTAAGTCCTCATGAAAATTCAGCAGCATTTTAGCGCAAATTACATACATCTTTGTATGCAATGTTGCCTGAAATACTAATTTTTACAAAGCAATTTCCCATTACATAACACATTTTTATATGGTGTTTGCACTAATTGTATCCATAATTGTATGCACAGTGTATTTTAAAATGGGGTTTCAGAATTTTTAGGGGTTTTTGAAGGTTTTATGTAGTTTTTCAATTTCATTGTTGTGCATAGGACAATGACAATAAAGATATCGTATACCGTATAACACACTTTAGAACATAGAATCATAGACACACATTACTTGGTTGAAGAACTGTGTTGCAAAATTCAGATATTTGCAAATTTTGAATCATGGCTGTGTTTCAGTCTGCATATTGTTTCGGAAAATGTGAATTAGATTCACCTATGGATGCAAATGGATTGAACCTGGGACCTTGTGCAGGCAAGCAGGCAGATTCTCTTTCACTAAGCGACAGCTTTTCTCCCTCCTGATATGCCCTTCCTAGAATTGCAGCTGAAGCCCCACTGAAGTCAGTGGGAATTATTTCCAAGTAATAGGATGGTGCTGCAAAGTGCATAACTTTGGCTGGGTCACACCAAACAGTTCCATTCATTTCTGAGTACAACTCCGGAGCCTTCACCCTGTTGTATGAAAGTGGCTTTATTTTATGCTGTCTTGTTAGCTTGCTAGCACGTTTATTTTTATCTGTCCCAAACACAAACATAATTCAGCTCCTTGGAGGTTGTTAACTAGCCACTAATCCATTGTGGAGGGACGCTTTTTGTAGACTTCCTGTCCACCTTCCAATTAACGTCAGCACTGCAAAGAGGCATGCTATTTTAATCTCAGGAATTTGTTTAGGATTTCACTTTTTATTTTGACTGTGCTAATCTTTTCCATCACAATGAACTTTACGGACAAGGCACAGCTCTTTATGGAAATCTATTCAACGAGAGCCCACATGGAAAAATGGAAAGAGTTTAAAAATACCAAACACAATGGTTAAGGGTGCCTGGCTGGAGGGAGAGTTAAAAGCTGTCCCTTGAATATTGTGCTCCTATATAAATGCAAAACAGAGAAGATTGTTCTTCCACCAAGGAAATGCTTGTGATAAACAAGATATGTACAGTCAAATTTCTGTTCCCGAACGCCTCCATTATCATACGTTTTGGCTCCTGAACACCAAAAACCTGGAAGTAAATGCTTCGGTTTTCAAACGTTTTTTGGAATCTGAATGTCCGACTCAGCTTCCGCTTGAGTGAAAGAAGCTCTTGCAACCAATCAGAAGCTGCGCTTTGGTTATTGAACATTTCGGAAACTGAACAGGCTTCTGGAACGGATTACCTTACATTTGACAGCCAAGGTTTGACGGTATTGAAATTCCACTACTGTTTTCCCCCACTTCTGTTTGTGGGTATAGCTTCATCATTCATACTTAACAGATGAACACCTGGCTCATTAGATCTGCATTGTGCTTTTACATCAGAGCGGGGATGACACACAATCAATCTATGTTGAAGATAACACAGAGTGATGTCATCTGAATCTAAAAAACATGCTCACTAGCAACAACCTACTTATTGAGCATTCAACTTGATTTGCTTGCATAAAGCTCACAAAATGGTTAGACTAAGGCCTCATTCACACCCTACATTTGAAACACTATGATACCACCATGAACAGTCATGGCTTCCCACAAAGAATTCTGGGAGCTGTCATTTGTTAAGAGCTACAGTTCCCAGAATTCCCTGGGAAGAGGGGTTGATTGTTAAACCACTTTGGGTATTGCAGCTCTGTGTTGCCTAGAAGGGGGTGTCCCCACCCCGATTTCCAGTTTCACTTGAAAGCTCAGTCATGCACATAAACAAATGTGCTAACCCAACAGCTTTTATTTTAGAGCAAATGCTGCTGTAGGTCCCAAGTCAGGATCTGTTCCCATTCTGGATTGGGTCCCTATACTGGTTTTGTGATTAACACCATACATTTAAAGCACATTTGTTGTTCAGTCGTTTAGTCATGTCCGACTCTTTGTGACCCCGTGGACCAGAGCACGCCAGGCACTCCTGTCTTCCACTTCCCCCTGCAGTTTGGTCAAACTCATGCTGGTAGCTTCAAGAACACTGTCCAACCATCTCGTCCTCTGTCGTCCCCTTTTCCTTGTGCCCTCCATCTTTCCAAACATCAGGGTCTTTTCCAGGGAGTCTTCTCTTCTCATGAGGTGGCCAAAATATTGGAGCCTCCGCTTCAGGATCTGTCCTTCCAGTGAGCACTCAGGGCTGATTTCCTTAAGAATGGAGAGGTTTGATCTTCTTGCAGTCCATGGGACTCTCAAGAGTCTCCTCCAGCACCATATTTCAAAAGCATCAATTCTTTGGCGATCAGCCTTCTTTATGGTCCAGCTCTCACTTAAAGAATCCTAGGAGCTGTAGTTTGTTAAGGGTGCAGGGAGTTATAGCTCTGTGCAGGGGAAACTACAGTTCTCAAATTTGGGGCAACAATGTCCTGTAAATGTGTGAATAAGAAAAAACAACAACACTCAATCTAACAACCAATAGCACCTGATGGAAACTAGGTATGCCATACTTGCCATTAACAGGAAAAACAGCCACCACACACCAAATGCAGCCAGACGTGATGCAAATTCCTAGACGGCAAGGCTATCAAGGGCTGCTAGCTAGGATGGCTTTGCTCTGCCACTGTAGTCAGAGGCAGTAATGCTTCGGATTATCAGTTGTTGGAAAGTGTAGGAGGGGAGAGAACTCCTAGCTCAGGCCCTGCTGGCAGGTTTAACACAGGCCCCTGGTTAGCCATTGTGAGAACAGAACACTGGACTAGATGGGACATCGCCTTATCTTGCAGGTGCTTCTTATGTTCTTATGACTCATTGTGAGGCAGCCTCCAGAGATACCGTATTTTTTGCCCCATAGGACGCTCCGTCCCATAGGACGCACCTAGTTTTTTTGGGGGGAAATAAAGAAAAAAATATTTCCCTTTATTTCCCCCCCAAAAGCAGGTCGGGGAAACACAACCAGGTCGAGGAACAGCGGGATGGCGGCGCTGCGCCTCCCTGCTGTCCCCCGAGCTTGTGGGGCTGGCCGATGTCTGCCCCGTGCGAGGGGGGTGCTCCACTTCAAGGCGCCCCTCGCACCGGGCAGCAGGCTGCTATCTGCAGCGTGGGGAGCCTTGCCGGGACCTCCGGCAAGGCTCCCCACACTGCGGATGTCTGCCTGGCGCGGGGGGCGCTCTGCTTCAGGGCGCCCCTCGCGCCGGGCGGCAGGCTGCAATCCGCAGCCTAGACATCCCTGCCGGACCTCCCGTAGGGCTGCCTAGGCTGCGGATGTCTTCCTGAAGCCTGGAGAGCGAGAGGGGTCGGTGCGCACCGACCCCTCTCGCTCTCCAGGCTTCAGCAAAAGCCTGCATTCGCCCCATGGGACGCACCCAGATTTCCCCTTCATTTTTGGAGGGGAAAAAGTGCGTCCTATAGGGCGAAAAATACGGTACACCATTAAGTTCATTTAGTATCATGCCTAGTTTGGCAGTAGGACTTTCAGAAAACTGGCTTGAAAAACAGAGCATGAAAATTTGATTTCAACCCTGTGCATACTCTCCAACATTTCTCTGATGAAAGTAGGGATGTCCTTTTTAATAATAATAATACAGTGGTACCTCGGGTTAAATACTTAATTCGTTCCGGAGGTCCGTTCTTAACCTGAAACTGTTCTTAACCTGAAGCACTATTTCTGGGTTAGCGGAGTCTGTAACCAGAGTCTGTAGCCTGAACCGTATGTAACCCGAGGTACCACTGTAATAGGTAAATGTAAAACGGTAAAGGACCCCTGGACTGTTAAGTCCAGTCAAAGGCAACTATGGGGTTGAGGCGCTCATTTCGCTTCAGGCAAACGACCAGGCGTTTGTCCACAGACAGCTTTCCGGGTCATGTGGCCAGCAGGACTAAACCACTTCTTGCGAAACGAAACACCGTGACGGGAACCAGAGCGCACGGAAACGCCGTTTACCTTCCCACCACAGTGGTACCTATTTATCTACTTGCACTGGTGTGCTTTAGAACTGCTAGGTTGGCAGGAGCTGGGACAGAGCAACAGGAGCTCACCCCATCATGGGGATTCAAACCGCCGACCTTCTGATCTGCAAGCCCAAGAGGTTCAGTGGTTTAGACCACAATGCCACCCACTCCCTAACAACAACAACAACAACAACAACAACAACAACAACAACAACATTTATACCCCACCCATCTGACTGGGTTGCCCCAGCAACTCTGGGCAGCTTCCAATATATATAAAAACATAATAAAACATTAAACATAAAAAACTCCTCTGTACAGGGCTGCCTTCAGATGACTTCTAAAGGTTGTATAGTTACTTATTTCCTCGGTTCAGGGGTCGCATAACTCCATGCCCTCCAACATTTCTCCAGTTAAAATAGGGACATTCTACCACACCCTTCAACATTTCTTTGTTGAAAATAGGGGCGTCCGAAGGAAAAGTGGGACATTCTGGGATCAAATCAGAGACTGGGATAGCTTCTGTAAAACTGGGACTGTCATTGGCAAATACGGACACTTGGACCATCTGTGCAAGGATCACAGTGACTCTTCTAGGCCTCTGAAAACTGTTCCAGGAAAGGCTTAAGTATATATGCATGCAAGTCTACAAAGAAAAAGATAGCAGAAAAGGGGAGAGGACACCAGAGCAGTGGAATTTCCCATCTTCCCCAGCACAGTTGTTCTTTGTCAGCTTACAATGGGATTTCTAAAAGAGATCTGCAGGTTTTGCAAACTGCCCCATTTCCATCACTGGTGGTTCTAAGCAAATGTGAGGAGGAGTTGCTCTCCCTTCCTGATGCCCATCCATATCCTTGGTTGACTTGGGCAGACACTGTGGTCAAAAGGTGCAGTGTGCAGGAAACTGAATAATGCTGCGGTTGTACCTTGTGCAAAAAGTAGTTTTTATAAAAATAGGGACCAGCTAAAAATATCTCCCTTATTTCATCTGGAAAAATACAGGTTTCACCAGAAGCATAAACAACACTGGCACGTAACAGAGAAGCTGGTTGCAAAACAGAGTTTTGGGTGCCTTTTTTATGGAGCTGTTGTGCGTTTCGGCCTAGTGAATATGCAGTTTGATCCTATGTCTGCTTCCTCAAAAATAATTCCCAATGAGTGCAATAGTATTATTGTTTACTCACATATAACAGTACTACAACCTTACATTATTTGAATAGCTTTAAATCATCTCAGCAACCTCTTGGGCTTGCCAATCAGAAGGTCGGCAGTTGCTTTTACACAGGCCAATCCTTTCCCACAGCAGCCAACCAGAAGCCTACAGAAAGTCAACACGGTACTTGTCTTGGTCATGTGCTTGGTCTGCTCTGATGTCACAGTCTGGGTTTTATTTAGGTCAGTGAAGCAACTAAGCCAACATGTTGTCCAAACCCAGAATTGCAGCTGAGGTCTCTCCACCTTAACCACATATTATTTATTATTTTATTTTATTTTGAGCATGATTTGTACCCTGATTTTCGGCCAAAAAATTCTCCCAGAGTGGCTTACATACAAGCAGAACAAGGCAGTCCCTGTTCACAGGTTTACAACCCAAAAAACCCCAAACACATAAGGGGACGGGGAGAAAAGACGAAAATACAGTGGTGCCCCGCAAGACGAATGCCTCGCAAGACGGAAAACTCGCTAGACGAAAGGGTTTTCCGTTTTTTGAGCTGCTTCGCAAGACGAATTTCCCTATGGGCTTGCTTCGCAAGACGAAAAACGAAAACGTCTTGCAAGTTTGTTTCCTTTTTCTTAACACCGTTAATACAGTTGCGACTTGACTTCGAGGAGCAACTCATAGAACGTGGTGTGGTAGCCTTTTTTGAGGTTTTTGAAGACTTTGGTGATTTTTGAAGCTTTTCCAAAACTTCTTTAAACTTTTAAAACTTTTTTGGGGGTTTTTGGATTTTGGGTTGGGGTGTTTGGAATTCAAGGACTTGGTGTTGGGGAGGGGTTTGCAAGAATCTGGAAGCTTGTGTGTTTTTTCCCCTGCATTTTTATGATTTTCTATGACCATTGGGTCACTCTACTGTTTTTTTAAAAAAATTCTGGATTTGAATTTCTGTGTGGTGGGTGGCTGGGGGAACAGTTGAGGAGGGGGTTCTTCAGCAAGAAGCAAAGAGTGGAAGAGGAACCTCTTCTTCGAGTTGTCCCCCAGAGTCTTAGAAAATGTACTGTACACTTTGTTGATTTTTAAATGTTTTTCTGTCATGTTTAGAAACTTAATTTATTGTTCCTTCAATTTTTGAAATGCTCTTTACAGTATGTGTGATTTTAAAGAGCACTTAATAAACTCTTGTTGTACCAAATTTAGCTTTGTTTAGACTTTTTTTGACCATAGGAATGCATTAATTGAATTTCAATGCATTCCTATGGGATTTTGTTCTTCGCAAGACGAAAAATTCGCTAGACGAAAAAACTCACGGAACGAATTAATTTCGTCTTGCGAGGCACCACTGTAAAAACTGAGGCACCAATTTCTAAACAGTTGTTCCTATGCTGACCAGCAGGCACAGTTCAGGGGCAGGAGGTGCATGATGGAGCTGAGCTTCCATAGAACCATAGAATTTTAGAGCTGGAAGGGACCATCGGTATAATCTAGTCCAACCACCAGCAATGCAGGAATATGCTGCGGTCCCATATGGGGATCAAACCTGCAGCCTTGGTGAAGTGTAGGTGGGTCCCCACGAGGCAAGACACAGTGATAACAGCAAGAACTTTTATTGAACTAACAGAACTGGACAACAGGGGCAAAGCAACTCCTTATATACATTTCTGAAGGCCTGGGCCACTCCCACTCCCAACGTGATTGGCTGTCTAAACTTCCAAGCTGCGAATCACGACTCAGAGTTCAAGGGCCAATGGCAGAGGCCCAAATCCTGAAATGTTCTGTGATTGGATATCATGCATCGAATCAGAACACAGGGGCAAAGAATCCTTAGTTCAGACTCAAGCTCAGGCAAACACAGACCACTGAATACGTAACACTTGGCATTGTCAGCCCCACGTTCTAAGTAACTGAGCTACCATGCTTCCTATCTTTCCCACTGAGACAGTCTGATGGACAGGGGCAGCCCATCCTAGTTCACCGCCTGAGGTGATACAGGGAAGTGACCCCCTGCCTCCCCTCCCAAGCCTCATTTACTGAGGTTGTGCAGTGGTGGCTTCCGGCGAGATCTTGTGAAATGTTGCAAGAGTTCTGCAAGACTTTGCATGATCTTTCCGGAAGCTGCATGATCTTGCCGGAAGCTGCTTCCCCGCTGAGGAAATGCCACCCCATGCAATTCTGCTGCCCAAGGTGCTTGCTTCAGTCTGCTCCTAGGAGGGCCGGCCCTACTGATGGAACGGCTGCCCCCAGATGACACTTAAGGGGAGAGGAGGCCCGATGGAGGTGGCCTGTCACAGCAGAGCCAATGGACTTCTAGCCAAAGTTTGCCCTTGGGGTTAAGGAGGAGATACCTTAACTACAATTCAATATTTGGAATTGGCCTAGGTGCCATCCTGCACTGTCATCGAAAGCTAAGGGAAGAGCAAGCTCTGGCATATGGTCAAGTGCAGAGGTCAGTATATATTCCCCAGAACACTTTGAGTTCCTTGCATACCGGTTACAGGTAGGTGGGAATGTCCTGTGTGAACACAGCCCCCAGTTTCCTTTGCAAATGTCCACTCTTCTCCATCTGAGACCCTCTCGTGCTTCGATGCCCCCACAGATTTCCTGTGGCTGAGGCAATATAGCCCTAAAATAACTCAACCTCTCAACAATGTGCCTGCAGGATTGAAAAGGAGCGTAAATTTCATGCAACGCTGAAATATATCTGTCTTCTGCTAAGAGCTGCCAACAGCTGCATAATGCCCTCAGTATACAACAGTGGGAAGTGGAGATGGAAATGGCAGCCAATGAAATTATGGGGGAACTGGAGCTATGCAGAATGTAATGAAGTGGGGCCGTGGTTGGCTTCTTAACGCCAAGCTCAGCTTCCTTTTTCCGAGACAAATGATCTGGGATAGCCAGGGGACAAATGGCTAGGGGGATGTTTTGAGAAGTGCGGCATCCTCTACGACGCCGACGCAGATGAAAGAATTGGCAGGGCTAATTCCCATCTATTGCCCCATTCCCTACAAAAACCACTTGCCATTTGTTTCGTTCATTAATGAACACTGAACCAACTGGGCTTCCTTTGTTACAAAACGAATGCACATCATTGTTAACTACCATATTTTTCGCTCTATAAGACGCACCAGACCACAAGACGCACCTAGTTTTTGGAGGAGGAAAACAAGAAAAAAAATATTCTGAATCTCAGAAGCCAGAACAGCAAGAGGGATCGCTGCGCAGTGAAAGCAGCAATCCCTCTTGCTGTTCTGGCTTCTGGGATAGCTGCGCAGCCTGCATTCGCTCCATAAGACGCACACACATTTCCCCTTACTTTTTAGGAAGGAAAAAGTGAGTCTTATAGAGCAAAAAATACGGTACATTCCTCGGGGAAGGGGAGCCTGTGGCCCTCTGGATGTTGGGGGACATACAACCAGGGTCAGCCCAAGACATTTTGGCGTCGTGAGGCGAACCACAAAACGCCACCTCCCTCCCCGCAAAGGAAAAGGGTGAGTGAAGATTTACACCAGGAAGTAGAAGGGAAATAAAATCTGCATCAGGATCTGCTGTCCCTGTGGATCCTGCTGCCTGAGGTGCTCACCTCACCTTGCCCCATGGGTGGGCTGGCCTTGCATACAACTCCCATCATCCCTGGTCATAGCTGTGCTGGCTGGGGCTGATGGGAGTGGAAGTCCAACAATATCTGGAAGGCAACTAGTTGCTCAGCCACGTCATACATGCTTATTTTGTAGGAATGTAATCATAGGCCGGTAGGTGCTCACCGTAGGAAACTAACAGAAGTCAAGTTGCATTCTTCTTCAAGGAGACGTTTTTACATCTGCCATAACTGCAAATCACCTGCAAAACAGGAAATTCACGTATACAATTTGAGCTTGCAACCGGACACAGAGGAGACTTTGATCCCACTGAGTTTGAGACAGGTGCTGCAAAGCCCATGCAATTAAGAAATAAAAATAAATTTAAGCACAGCGCCACTGTGTAGGTTGCAGACTGAATGAAACGTTCAGTGCTAGATGGACTTAAAATAAACATGGCTTTCTTTTCCTTAGAAAAAGTAGAAGGATATGAGTAATAAAATGTCACACAACACACCCTATTATCCCTCAGTGTAAACATCCTCTTTCTGGGCTCAGAGGCTGTGGCAATTTGCTACACAGCAGGATCAATAAAGAGAGACCCATTTTTTTATTATTTTATTTTTTTATTTTTTTAGTACTGTGTCAGGAAAACATGCAATTTCCTTCCGCAGCTGCATAGTGCAGGGAACTGTCATCAATCGGAAGCTCTCTGCATTCTGGGTTGCATCCGACTTTCCTTCAAAGCAGACCTATTGAAATGAATGGGCATGTCCAAATAAATGGACCAAAGTAAAGCAAAGCTCAATTTTACTTGTTTATTTATGCACATATTGATTTATTGTCTCCCACCCACCCGCCCCTGCACATCTCAAGGCAATGTACAAAGTATAATAAAACCAACTTTAAAACAATTAAAAACAACACAGAGAGTAAGAGCAGATAAATATAAGCGCTTGTAGCCAAGTAAGTTCTACAGCCAAATGATGGTCTACTCTGAGCAGGAATAGCCTCAAAGCAATACAAAGTAGACATGCAGGGCGGAGATATATTTGTCCTGCTGGGAAAGTTTTTCGAGCCAAAACTGTCTTCAACTGTTTCTGAAAATTGCTGATGGTGGGCACCTGTCATATCTCAAAAGAAACCCCTGCAAGGGCTCCTTCCTTCAAGGACACATTCCAGCCAGACCAAAGACCTCAAGGGTGTCATCGTCCCCCCAGGAAGCAGGCATGTGGTCTGGGGAGAGGGCATTGCCTGAGAAGGGTCCTGAGGGCCACATAGGGAGGACTGGAGGGCCGCATTCAGGCCCTGAGGTTCCCCATGCCTGCACTATGCCATGCTGGATAGCATAGAGCAAAAATGTAAAAAGATTCTGGCTCAGAAAATGATTTGTCGCTGCCTGCCTTATCATTGCTGCAAAGCTAATGATTGAGAAGAATTGGAAAAAAGAAAACATCTCCTGCCGAATCTGAAAAGATTGAGAAGATCTGGTCTAGATCGACAATGATCAAACTAACCTCCTATAAGACACATTACAATCAACCCAATAGGTTTACGGAAAGATGGGGATTTTGTGTGTGTAACGCATACCCCCCCAACCTTTCTCCGATGAAAATAGGGACGTCACATTCCATAAAAATAATTTTACTATTTATATCCCACACATCTTACTGGGTTGCTCCAGCCACTCTGGGCTTCTTCCAACACACAGTGGTACCTTCAGGTTACATACGCTTCAGGTTACAAACTCTGCTAACCCAGAAATAGTACCTCGGGTTAAGAACTTTGCTTCAGAATGAGAACAGAAATTGTGCTCTGGCAGCGCGGCAGCAGCGGGAGGCCCCATTAGCTAAAGTGGTGCTTCAGGTTAAGAACAGTTTCAGGTTAAGAACGGACCTCCAGAACAAATTAAGTACTTAACCTGAGGTACCACTGTATATAAAAATATTAAACATTAAAAAAAAACCTTCTCTGTACAAAATTGCCTTCAGATGGTTCAGGGGTCGGGTAACTCCATACCCTCCAACATTTCTCCAATGAAAATAAGGACAATCCTAAGGAAATGTGGGATGGGATGCAGGTGGCGCTGTGATCTAAACCACGGAGCCTCTTGGGCTTGCTGATCAGAAGGTCAGCGGTTCGAATCCCCATGACCTGGTGAGCTCCCGTGGCTCGGTCCCAGCTCCTGCTAACCTAGCCGTTCGAAAGCATGCCAAAAAAAGTGCAAGTAGATAAATAGGTACTGCTTCGGCGGGAAAGTAAATGGCGTTTCCGTGTGCTGCTCTGGTTTGCCAGAAGAGGCTTAGTCATGCTGGCCATATGACCCGGAAAGCTGTCTGTGGAAAAATGCCGGCTCCCTTTGCCTGTAAAGCGAGATGAGTACCACAACCCCAGAGTCGACTGGACTTAACTGTCAGGGGCCCCTTTAGCTCTACCTTTTTAAACGAAAAGTGAGACATTCTGGAATCAAACCAGAAACCAGGACTGCTTCTCTAAATCAGGAACGTCTCTGGCAAATAGGGACACTTGGAGGGTCTGGTAATGCCACAGAATAAGCCTATGCTGTCTTTAATTTACTATAATGTTATTAGTTATTCATTTGTTTTAAGGTTACTTGGTGGAAATGAATGAAATAATAATAATTTAATGTAGCTCTTCTTCAAATGGTTTTGCAATTGGAAGACCAACTACACTTAACGTTTCTAGTTTTTCGTTCCTTTTTTTAAAAAAAGAAAATATTGTACAGAAGATACAGAAATGCTGCCAGCTGAGCAGCAAAGGTTGGAAGCAGGAGTCAGTGCAGCAAAACAACCTTACAGCACTCCTATGACACTTGTAACATCCCCGCTCCCCCACAAAGAAACCTGCTTGCCCATTTTCTGCTGCCCGAAAGGATTGATTCAGCTTTGAAATATGAAGTTCCGCACGTGCCGTTCTTGTTTTCTTCACGGAAAACCCTTTTGCTGGTAAATATTGCAAGAAGAAATGGAAAGAGAACCACAAACTGGTTAGGAGCAGCTCTGAATGGGAATATGGTCAACAGTGATTGCACTTGACCTGTGGTTACGCCTTAAGGGCATGACATGTGCTTGTTTTGAGAAGAGAGAGTGGTAGCTAATGGTGGCCCAGGGCAAATGAGGTTTTATTGGATTGTTGTTGAGGCTGTGTGTGTGTGTGTGTGTGTGTGTGTTGGGGAGAGGGGGGGGGTTAGTATTCTCAGGAAGAGAATTCATTTGCAGAAATAGGATGACTGAATTGGCTTGAGCTTTCAACACTCCCAGATCAATAGCAGTCAGGGTAATTTTATCTCCAGGAGCACACACGAAGCCAGCTGCATGATCTACACAGCATGTGTGCTGGTTCCATGCTTGTTGCTTGCTTTTAGGGCACTTATTTATTTATCAGTAAAGAAAAGGCTAAGGAGTAAACCCTACACAAATTCGGAACGGAGTCCCTAAGGCAGTTGGGTGGCACCTTGCACGCCTCCGTCCGGCAACTCCTGCAGCCAAGCTGGTGCCAAAGGTATTGCTCTGGGCACTCTCTATCTTTTTTTAAAATTTTTTTGGAGCACATCAGCAAGGCTGAGAGGGGGGGTCTTGTCAACTGAGCAGCCCAGGACCTCCATAAACACAGCCCAGGCTTCCACCTCAGGGAGGTCACTTTGGTGCTGCTAACACAGCCTAACCAATGTGGGAGGCAGCAGTTCTGAATGGTGGACAGACACTATATTGTTCAGTGTTCAAAATGTTGGTGCTGACCTTTAAAGCCCTAAACAGCCTCAGCCCAGTGTACCTGAAGGAGCGTCTCCACCCCTGTCGTTCAGCCCAGACACTGAGGTCCAGCTCTGAGGGCCTTCTGGCGGTTCCCTCACTGCAAGAAGCGAAGTTACAGGGAACCAGGCAGAGGGCATTCTCGGTGGTGGTGCCCACCCTGTGGAACACCCTCCCATCAGATGTCAAGGAAATAAACAACTATTTGACTTTTAGAAGACATCTGATAGTAACCTTGTATTGGGAAATGTTTAATGTTTGATGTTTTATCATGTTTTTAATATTCTGTTGGGAGCTGCCCAGAGTGTCTCAGGAAACCCAACCAGATGGGCAGAGTATAAATAATAAATTCTTCTTCTACTACTACTTCTTCTTGTTGTTCTGAGTTGTTAACCTAACAAAGCAAGGTGATGAGCCCTTGAGAGGGACACTCCCTTCCCTGAGCTCTGAGATAGTTAGAAGACAATGTCAGAGTTTTAGCTTTGACATTCGCAGGAACGCAACACGGTAGTAAGGTAGCGAGCTAGAGAAAGAGGAAATGCAAAAGGCCTGTTGTCTGACTGATTCCTGGGCTCCTGTGGCTATGAGGGAACAAGAACCTCCGGGGCTGTACTGCTGGGAGTCCTTCCATCATGGGCTCAGGTTGTATATATGTGTAAATAAACCCTATATGGTAAAGCAGTGTTTCCCAACCGGTGTTCCGCGGCACACTAGTGTGCCGCGAGACGTTGCCTGGTGTGCCGTGGGAGGGAGGCGGGCGAGTCGGGCGGCGAGAGGCGGGGCGGCGGCAGCGAGGAGAGGCCGCCCAGCGCGGGGCTCTCGCCGTCTGCCTGCCTGGCTGCCTGCGTGGCGCTGACGTCACGGGGCTGTAACGTGCCCCACATAGGCACACGCGGGGCGGCGAGCGAGCTCTCTCCCACATCCCATCGCCGCTCGCTTCGGCCGGCCTACTGGGCTGTCGCAGGCGGAAGGCCTGCGCATGCGCGAGGTTTTCGCGCCTTCGGGATTCCCTTCACGCCTTCCTCCTCCCGGGTCCTTGAGAGCGCGGGAAGCGGCAGCGCGAGACCGGCGTTGAGCCTGGTAGGTATTGCGCTTGCCAAGGCAGTCATTTGGGAAATGAAAACTTGCAAAGCAAGCAACCAGTTCAATCTGAAGTACGTGTATGCTTAATATCCTGTATCTGAAACCTGTTCTGCCCCCTCCCCCACACTTGGTGCCATTTTCATCTACACATGCAGCAGAGTAAGTTGACCCAGAATAGTACCAATTCAGATGGCAGATGGGAGAATGACAGTGCTGAATGCTTTCCCATGTAGAACAGTCCCTGCAAATAAAAACCTAGCATATTTGGAAGAGGGATGCTAGCCTAACCATTACCTTCTATGCTGTTACTATTTTTTTATTTTTTTTTACATAAGTAAAAAGTGACCTTTCCCCATCTGGCATGGTGGTGTGCCTCGAGATTTTTTTCATGAAACAAGTGTGCCTTTGCCCAAAAAAGGTTGGGAAACACTGTGGTAAAGACACCACAGTCTCTGCTGTGCCTCATTTTCTAAAAGTACGCCTGGAACTCCTGGAATATGACACTGTTCAGAGACTGAGGTGACGTGCAACCATATTTTATTATTAGTTACACACTCTCTCACTTTTCTTCTAAAGAGCTCTAGGTGATTCCTCTTCCCTGCTTTTTATCTTCGCAACCACTATCCCGTGGGGCAGGTTTTGGGGGTGGCGGGGAGAGCAAATTCACTGAGGAAACGCTCCAAGCCACAGCTCCGGTGGTTCACCACAAGAGGCAGTTGACGGTTCTAGTCCCCAGTGACCTGATATGGATTTAAACTTGCCTAACAGTCCTTACCTCTCACTCCAGAATTGTGGGAATTGTAGTTCTGCGAGGCAGACTCGGGCTCCCTGTCAGAGAATTCTAAGCATCCTCATCAAACCACAGTTCCAAAGCTTTGTTGTAATTTTTCATACTATGTTCCAGAAAACTGAAATTTCTCAGAAGATGCCTCTGAGGATTCCTCGACGACCTTCCAGATCAGTCATGGCAGACGTATTTCCCTAAAAGTTAAATCATCTAATTCTTCAACATGTAATCATTGGTGATTGTTGGGTGTGCTTCGCATGCGTTCTCCATTGATGTAGGCTGACAGTGAAGTCTAAGAGGCTCCATGTGAACTAAGGGTGTGCCTTGAAGATGCCCCAGAATTCTCCCCACTGTCTGCGGCTCTTTGGCAACAGAGCTGGTTCAAGGCATGGGGCTGCTGGAGATGAAGGAGATGAAGACCTCACTCCATGTAAAATCAATGAAGATACATGAGAATTAGGGAGGTTGGAGAAATTGTTGATGTTCATTTATTTGTCCTTAGTCTGGAATGGAAACCAAGCAACTGGTATTCAATGTTGTTGTTGCAAAACTGCAAATGATACATAATTCCCCCTCCCTCCCTTTGCACTGTGTTTCCTTTGACTGGGACAACATAATGGCAACGTAACTTACAGAAGTTATGTAATTCCATTGCAGGGGACAGCAAGGTGAACAATGTAGCTTTTTGCAGGAGACAGACAGAAGCAGAACAGAAATAGCGCTGCATGTGAAGAATACAGGGCGGAACAGAAAAAGATGCACAGCGCCATGGTGATTCTTAGGATGCAGTCCTAAGAATGCTAAATCCACGAAGGAGGACTCAGGGCCTGGGTAGTGAGAGATGGAGCTGGGAAGAAAGGGTGTGACCTGGGGAATGGGCTTTAGCTGATGAAAGTCCCGAGGGCCACATACAGAGACCTGGGGGTCCACATTCAGTTCTCTACCCCTGAGCTACACTGTGAGCTCTTTGACAGAAAACTGGAATCCAACAGAAAACTAGAACCCAAAACAGACCAATTCCTCCTGTCAGAGCTGTCTGGGTGAGCTCTTGTTGAGATGGTAAGTGGTTCTTGGTGCTGCCCAGTCCTAGGCCAGGCTTGGTATTGATGGGCACCCAAATATTGTCATTAATTGACCAGAATTTCTTTGACAGAGTAAGCACCTTCCTCTTCACAGATGAACCCCCTTTTGCGGATTCTTCTTGCTTTGGAGTATAATACACTGAAGAGAGGAAAGGAAGAGGTTGATTTTTAAGAAGAAAGCAACACTCTGAGCAGCCCGTTCAGAAATTAGTTCTGCCAAAGTTCTTCGTCTTGAGGAATTTTGGCCACTTCCTATTATCTGCTTTTTGTGTGTGTCTTGTGACTCTGACTAAATATATGACGTGATTTTTCTAGCATTAAGATTCTTTTTTTTTGCACATCAGGGTGTTTTTTTTAAGCGACCTTCTTGCTGAAACAGAAAATTTCCCCAAGATGTAGCAATGTTATGTTCTTGTAACCAAACACGGCCTAGAGGTCTGGCAGAAAACATTAAAAGCTTTCTTAGTTGGGTTCTCCGTTTACAACCAGTGAGGGGTTATTTTTAATATGTACCAGCTCCTATTTCAAAGTTAAGGTGTATTTTTTCTCTCTGGGCTACCATATAATGTCAGCCGAGAAGCTATACTGTGAACTTGGTTTCAATTGCTGTGTGAAACGCATCAGATTAAAGCAGAGCGATCATCAGGGCCTTGTCACATTAACTGGCGTTGATTGACAATTTCATGCTCAGTTATAGATGAAAATTCTAAAGATATGAACCAGGGATGGAGAATCTGGTGGCGTTGGATTCCAGCTGCAACAACCTCATACCTTCCAACATTTCTCCAATGAAAATAGGGACATCCTATTCCATAATACTAATACTAATACTAATTTTATTATCTATACCCCACTCATTTGACTGGGTTGCCCCAACCACTCTGGGCGGCTTCCAACATATATAGTAAAGGTAAAGGGACCCCTGACCATTAGGTCCAGTCGTGACCGACTCTGGGATTGCAGCGCTCATCTCGCTTTATTGGCCGAGGGAGGTGTCGTACAGCTTCCGGGTCATGTGGCCAGCATGACTAAGCTGCTTCTGGCGAACCAGAGCAGCACACAGAAACGCCGTTTACCTTCCTGCTGGAGCGGTATCTATTTATCTACTTGCACTTTGATGTGCTTTTGAACTGCTAGGTTGGCAGGAGCAGGGACCGAGCAACGGGAGCTCACCCCGTCGTGGGGTTTCGAACCACCGACCTTCTGATCAGCAAGTCCTAGGCTCTGTGGTTTAACCCACAGCGCCACCTGCGTCCAACATATAGAAAAACATAATAAAACATTAAACCAGTGTTTCCCAACCACTGTTCCGCGGCACACTAGTGTGCCGCGAGATGTTGCCTGGTGTGCCGCGGGAAAAATTAAAAAATTCGAAAGATTTTTTTTTTAAAGTAAAATTTTCGATTGGGGCGCCGTCACTAGATGACCCCTGGGGTTCCCTCCCTCCCTCCCTCCCTCTCTGCGCCTCCCTCCTCCTCCTCCTCCGGGGAGGCCCTTCCTGGCTCTCGGCCAAGGCTTGGCGGCTGCCACTCACTCACTCGCTCGCCCACCCGTCCCTCCATCCCTGCACCCGGCCTCTCCCCCTCCGTCCCCGGCGCGGGGGCTGCCGGGATCCATAGTCCCCTCGCCCTTGGGCTCCGCACCCGCGCGGGGTGCACGAACTACGTTTCTCAGCGTGGCCTGGCGGGCCGGGCGTTTTGTTTGAAGCGCTCTTCTCCCGGCCATGGAATGAGCGCAGCGGCGGCGGCCGGGCGGGCAGGGGCTCTTCCGCGCAGACCCCGCGCAGCCTGCCTGCGCCCCCGTGGAGATCGGGCGGCAGGATGGAGCCCGGGGATCCCTGCGGAGGCGGAGCGGCAGAGGCGGAGGCTGCCCCCCAGGTAGGGCTGCGTCGGGGGGGTTTTATTTTTGCAATGCTGCATCCGCGCCGGAGGGGACGCATCGGACCGCGGGGAGACCCCTTGGCGGGCGTGCAAGGCAATGCATGCGTGCAGGCGTTGCATGGAGTGCAGTGCAGTGCAATGCAATGGCAACGCGGCGCCCTGCATGCATGCATGCAACTTCCACCGGCGCTCCGGACTTGGCAGGTGAGGGGGGTCCCCAGTGGGCGGCAGAGAGAGCCGGGAGGGCGAAGGGGAGCCGGGGGGGAGCAGCGCTGCTCCCCGAGCCGAGCCCGGGGGGAAACTTCGGCGTCGTTGCGCCGGGTGCTGGAAGTGGAGGCTGGCGGGGGCCCCTCACCTGCAAAACCTGGTCGCCTCTCGTATATTTCGTGCATTGCATTCATCACCCGCTTTCTCCTCCAAGGAGCTCCCGGGGGCGCGTGTGGTTCTCCCCGTGTTATCCTCGCAACAACAGCCCTGCGAGGTGGGTCAGGTGAGTGGCCCAAGGGAGCACCCAGGGATTGTCCTGGCCAGGTGGGGTGATTTGAACCCTGCTCTCTGCCCGGTCTTCGTCCTCATTTAGCCCCCACATGTGCATGACTGTGCATGACTGAGGTTTTCCCCCCTCGTCTTGGCTATGGTGTGAGTCTGTCCTGTTAATTAATGGGGTTCTGCCTTCGGAGAAGATGAGCCAGCCCTCAAGGAGGTGATTATGTAATTTGCTAGCAATTCATGTCCCTCCCGGCGTGACGCTGCGCGCTGACGTCACGGGGCTGTAATGGTGGTGTGCCTCGAGATTTTTTTCATGAAACAAGTGTGCCTTTGCCCAAAAAAGGTTGGGAAACACTGCATTAAACATTAAAAACTTTGCTACATAGGGCTGCCTTCAGATGTTTTCTAAAGGATGTATAGTAACTTATCTCCTTGGCTTGGGGGTCACATAACTCCACACCTTCTGACAGTTCACCAGTGAAAATTGGGTTGTCCTAACATACTCTCCAATGTTTTTCTGATGAAATAGGGGTGTACTAAGAAATAGCAGGACATCCTAGGATCAGATCAGAAACCAGGATGGCTTCCATAAATCTGGGACTGTCCCTGGGACACTTGGAGGGTCTGCACCCTCAGCCAGCATGACTAGTGGTCAAGGAGAAGAGGTAGAGTCCATCAGCATTTGGAGCACCACAAGTTCTACATTCCTGATCTAAATTCTTCTGAAACTGCATTCAAAACGTTCCAGCAACTGTGTGAACAAAGTTTCCACAGCAGAATGCACGCAGTTCAGCTTGAGTGAGGTAAGGGTATATTGTTGGTTTAGCTGGGATTAAGATGTAGAAAGCACAGTGGGCTTACTCCCAGGTAAGAGTGGATATGACCAATTAATGAAGGGCTGCCATATGTCTGGATGTCCTCAGACGTTATCAGGATTTCAAAGGTGCAAATGACGTTGGAGGAATTTCCGAAATATGGTGCTTTGTCAATCAAAAAAATCTCATTTTTTGGAATTTGGAATTTTTGGTTTTTCCTTTAAAAAGCTCAACAATTTTGGGGTCTTCCTAAAAAAGGGAAGTCAAGATTTCCTCACTTCCTGTTATTAAAGGTGGCATCCCCTAGGACCCAGAGGTGAGAGAGCAGGGAATTTCACAAAGCAATGATGGTTAATCAGCCTGTTATTGGAATGCATGTTTCTAGAAGTTTTATAGTACAGCAAAGTTACATAATCTCATTTCACTTCTGCTTCCAGCTTTTGTTTTAAATCATGGATGTTACTTCAAACAGATAAAACTCGGGGCATTTTCAATGGCCCCGACAGATTGCATACGCTCGTGTTTTTTAATTGCCATTTTGAAATAAAAAATGCATTATCATCCATATCCTTCACAACAGTTACATCATAGTAAATAGGAAGGTTCTGCAAAGTATTTGCGTATATCTTACAATTTACTATGGTTTATTTATTACTAAGGATATTGATGATAACATGTTTTGATTTTAAAATAGTAATGCTATCAGTGTACGTGCTGAAGAGTCGCTGAATAATACAGGAGGCACGAGCCTCAATTATTATTTTTAAAAATTAAAAAATTAAAAAGAAAGGGGAAAAGGTGGAAATAGGAGGCAAGTTCATGGAGGAGAAGGAAGCCATCAATGGCTACTAGCCATGATGACTGTGCTCTACCTTCACAGTCAGAAGCACTATGCTTCTAGGGACATGGGTGGCGCTGTGGTCTAAACCACTGAGCCTCTTGGGCTTGCCGATCAGAAGGTCAGCGGTTCGAATCCCCGCAGCGGTTTGAGCTCCATTGCTCTGTCCCAGCTCCTGCCAACCTAGCAGTTCGAAAGCATGCCAGTGCAAATAGATAAATAGGTACCACTGCAGCAGGAAGGTGAATGGTGTTTCCGTGCGCTCTGGTTTCCGTCATGGTGTTCCGTTGCACCAGAAGCGGTTTAGTCCTGCTGGCCACATGACCCGGAAAGCTGTCTGTGGACAAATGCTGGCTCCCTCGGCCTGAAAGCGAGATGAGTGACCGAGACCAGGGAGAAGAGTTGGTGAAAGAAGACTGGAAGAAATTTAAAGACTACTTACAGAAACATTGTAAAATTAATGAATGTTAGAAGGATGTTGGATAGAAACTAAGTGGTTTCCAGCTGTAATGCTTTAAGAGATATAAAAAAAAAAGTTTTACAAATGGGTAAAAGTTTAATGGTAAGGATTTGCTGAACTAACAAATCGAACTGGAATACAAAGAAGGGAGGTATGAGGAGGTCCGAGGAAATAAGTGTATGGAAGTTATGTTATTGAAAATTAATGTGTGTTTTTAACTGTTTTTTATTTTGTATGTTTATTTTTCTTTTTTTGTTATATCTTAAAACTTTCAATAAATATCTTTTTTAAAAAAAGAAAGCGAGATGAGTGCCGCACCCTGTAGTGAAGTTTGACTGGACTTAACTGTCCAGGAGTCCTTTACCTGTACCTTTTACTATGCTTCTGGATGTCAGTGGCTGGGAACCACAGGAGGAGAGAGTGCTCTTGTGTGTAGCTCCTGACTGTGAGTTTGCCACAGGCATCTGGTTGGCCTGATACAGCAGCCTCTTCTTATGTTCCTAAGTAGAATAAGAAAATCTATACTTTAAAAGAAATCAGAATCACATCTCATAAAATTGAGGGAGGTTTATAATGAACACCCACTTTCTTACTACAGTGGTACCTCAGGTTACATATGCTTCAGGTTACATATGCTTCAAGTTACAGACTCTGCTAACCCAGAAATAGTGCTTCTGGTTAAGAACTTTGCTTCAGGATGTGAACAGAAATCGTGCTCCGGCGGCGCGGCAGCAGCAGGAGGCCCCATTAGCTAAAGTGGTGCTTCAGGTTAAGAACAGTTTCAGGTTAAGAACGGACCTCCAGAATGAATTAAGTACTTAACCCATGGTACCACTGTATTCCTAAATTCTGTAAATTGTGCCCAATCCTGTTCAAATCTGCTTATCTTCTTTACTCCTCATTGAACCAAAAAAATCCAGTGATTTTACTCAGAATGGCCATTTCCCCACAATTTGATATACTGTTCTCTCAAATGGGGAATTTCATTTTTCTTCCAGAATATTGCATATAGAATCCCCCTACCACATCACTGATTTTGGAACTGTTTGGGGAAGTCCACTGGCTATCCTCTTACTTCCCTCTCTTTGAAACTAGCATGCTACAACGCCTTGTACTGGCCCTCATCCAGCCCATCAAAGCTTCCACATAATGATTCCACACCTACACAGCTTTGCCTGATGTAGATGAGCAGAGGGTCACTTGCATTTTGATGACCCCTTTCCCCCAAATTTCTGGATGAACGCTCCTAATGGCTTCATATTGATGCTTTAAAAGGTTGAACCTTGAGGGAGGGACCTCGTAAAATGACTGACATGGGGCCAAACAAGGGTCCCCCACTGCTATTCCTTATCCACCAACACCTATTGCAAACTGGCCTCCTTTTCAGTCTCCTTCTCATCCCCACTTTTAAATAATAATTGTCATCGGGGAGAGGTGCGTGGTGGAGGAGTCATTATCAGTGGCAGTGACAGTGGAGGAGCCAGCGATAGAGGGAGTTGGCTACAGTGGGTTTTTTTGTTGGGAAAGGGGTAAGAGTCATCTTCAGGGGGGTAGCAGCAGCTTGGGGGTTGGCCTTTTCTCTGGAAAGAGGAATTGATTGGTAACCATTTTGAGAACTGCAGCTCTGTGGGAGAAAGAAGGCTCTCTGAACTATTCTCAGCAGCTGTAACAAACTACACTTCCCAGGATTCATTGGGGGAACCCACGGCTGCTAAAGTGGTATCACAGTGATTTAAGTGGATAATGTGGAAGCGGTCAGAGTGTTGGTATCTGAAACTGAATGAAAGTATGACAAGATGATTAAACAAAGGGGGTGGGGAAGGAGCAAGAGATCTGGAAGTCTGTGCAAAAGACCCAGAACTCAGACCTCCTAACAACATCTTGGCTGGGTAGTGCTAGGAGCCCCATTATGGAAGCAGTGCAGTTTCTGCGCTGAGATGCTGTTTTGGTTATAAGTGAGAGGTCACGAGATTGCTTCTTTCACCTCGAACCCAACAAATTGTTCAGCTCGCACCAAGTTGCTGACAGAATATGATCCGATTGAAGTTGCAATAAATGTGTGCTGACCCCGTGTTTCGTTCCCTCAGAGGGCAATAAGCCTGATGAGTCATATACCCACACACTGGATTTTCAAAAGGCTTTGCCCTGGAGTCATTCCTTGTCCGTGATATCGTAGGACTTGTGACTTCAGACGTAAGTACAGAGAGCTATGTCAATATTAGAGGGAAACTTGTTCATTAATTTCCTCAACCAATGTATTTAAACAGTAGCGTGGCAGTTGAATTAAAACACAGGAATCAACTTGTGCCTTGTTTATTCTATTTTATGATATGAAGTAGAAGCACAGCATATAAATAAAACCCTGAATGAGCAAGAAAATACCCACCAAGGTAGTGAATATATTTTTTTAATAGCACTTGGCTTCTTATTTTTACTTCTTCTAAGGCAGGCTTCCTCAGCCTCGGCCCTCCAGATGTTTTGAGACTACAATTCCCATCATCCCTGACCACTGTTCCGGCTAGCTAGGAATCATGGGAGTTGCAGGCCAAAAACATCTGGAGGGCCAAGGTTGAGGAAGCCTGTTCTATGGATTAGTAATGGTGCTGTGAGCCTCCAAGCCATAGCCAATATGATAAGAAGGCACAGCGACAATTAATTAAATGATCACACTGTTAATTAAAGTTGGAAGAACAATTCCAACACTGGCTGCACAAGAACGTTAACAGCATCTCCAGGACAAGAAGGCCTGTCCAATAGCTTGGAGAGGAGACTGGCATGTGGTTGATTGATATGTTGAACTGCTTTAAAGTTCTGATGAGGAGGGTGAAACTGGATTTGGAGGTGCACAAAAATTCAACCCCTCCAGCTAGAAAAGCCTTATCCCAATACAGTGGTGCCTCGCAAGACGAAAATAATCCGTTCTGTGATTCTCTTCGTCTAGCGGTTTTTTCGTCTTGCGAAGCAAGCCCATTGACGGATTAGCGGATTAGCGCTATTAGCGGCTTTTAGCGGCTTATCTGCTGATCGGATCAGCTGATAAGCGGCTTAGCGGCTTAGAAAAAGGGGGGGAGGAAAAAAAACCAGCAGGAACTCGCAAGACGTTGTCGTCTTGCGAAGCAAGCCCATAGGAAATTCGTTTTGCGAAGCTCCTCCAAAATGGAAAACTCTTTCGTCTAGCGAGTTTTCCGTCTTGCGAGGCATTCGTCTTGTGGGGCACCACTGTACAAGGAAAGCTCAGCTCCAGGATCTCAGCCTAGGCTCAGTTTGTTGGGCTTGGGTGCCCTTCCTTTCCAGCTTACTTGTTGGCAAGGCAGGGGCACAATGGCTGAGAGGTCTCACCCCCCACGCCTCCCTAGGGATGGAGGATAAATTAAATTTTGTTTGCCTTTTAATGTGAAAAGACCTGTTCTGCAGTTCTCCAACCAATACGTGGACACAGTGAGCCTTTGAAGTTTGCCCTTCTCCGAATTTTGCAATTGCGTTCTCTAACAAACTAATGGAGGGACATGGGTGGCGCTGTGGGTAAAAGCCTCAGCGCCTAGGGCTTGCCGATCGAAAGGTCGACGGTTCGAATCCCTGCGGCGGGGTGCACTCCCGTTGCTCAGTCCCAGCGCCTGCCAACCTAGCAGTTCGAAAGCACCTCCGGGTGCAAGTAGATAAATAGGGACCGCTTACCAGCGGGAAGGTAAACGGCGTTCCGTGTGCTGCGCTGGCTTGCCAGATGCAGTTTCTCACGCTGGCCACGTGACCCGGAAGTGTCTCCGGACAGCGCTGGCCCCCGGCCTCTTAAGTGAGATGGGCGCACAACCCTAGAGTCTGTCAAGACTGGCCCGTACGGGCAGGGGTACATTTACCATTTACCTTTTAACAAACTAATATGTACAAAAATGTATAAATTAGTGGAAAGTGTGCATTGTTTCACACAGCTTTGACCTTTTGCCTTCCTAACTAACTGACAGTTGAGAAAGGGGAAACTACCCACCGACATCAGCTCTAGGGGGTTGAGGTCCCTTGGCTCCCCGATAGTTTTCTACTGGGGGGTCTTTTGAGTTGAGAGGAGGTTTTCAAATCCCCATTATGAAGGCATCTGACTCATTAATAGTCCCCTCCCCATACCAGCAGGAATCCCCGTGGGGAGATCTGGATGGAAAGGAAGACAACTGGCGGATTTAACAAGTCTAAATATAGACACAAATCTAGTCCTTTGGATATCCTAGGTACCCGCTTAAATTATTGTCACACAGATCGTCTGCCAATCCAGTTGCCAAGCATTGTTCAATACCGGCAGCCACAGTGTGGTGGGCTGTGAAGAGTTCACATTCAATTCTGCTTTAACCAGACGCATGAGGATGTTACCCAAACAAGCAAATTCACGTTGGCTCTTTTGGTTCTTCAGCAACAGCTAGCTGGTTTGCAGAGTTGGTCTCCTTTGTCTATTCCTTTTTGTTGTTGTATTGAACAGGTGAACGGAAAAGGTCGGCATCGGGCCCAGTGAAGAACCAAGATAAAGTGGGTCAGCGTCATATTGTAGCCTCTGGCCTTTCAAAATGACATTTAAGCCCTGAGTTGCATTAGCACGATGATGGAAGTGAAAAACACTCGTTTGGTTGGGACACCCATGGTGACCTGATGCCTCCATGTGCTGTTTTTAGCTTCTGCACGCTCTGTAAAATGTTGGCCTTTGAATTACTACACTTCAGTCATTTCTGCCAACCCCAGCGAATGGCATTCTCTAATAACACACATATTATATTCACATATTATTAATGGGGAGTAATTGAAGTGTTTCTGTAAATAAGGATAGTGAGATATGAATTAGAAAGGGTCTGCATTAGAATTTGAAATATATTTTTTAAAAATTCATATAGGCCACACCTGCACATTACATTTAAGACAAGGGACGCAAGTGGTGCTATGGTCTAAACCACTGAGCCTCTTGGACTTGCCGATCAGAAGGTCGGTGGTTCAAATCCCCACAATGGGGTGAGCTCCTGTTGTTCTGTCCTAGCTCCTGCCATTCAAGCAGTTTGAAAGCACTTCAGTGCAAGTAGATAAATAGGTACTGCTGCAGCGGGAAGGTAAATGGCATTTCTGTGCTCTCTGGTTTCCGTCATGGTGTTCTGTTGCACCAGAAGCGGTTTAGTCCTGCTGGCCACATGACCCGGAAAGCTGTCTGTGGACAAACGCTGGCTCCCTTGGCCTGAAAGCGAAATGAGCGCCGCAACCCCATAGTTGCCTTTGACTGGACTTAACCATCCAGCGGTCCTTTACCTTTTTCTTTTTTACCTTATTACATTTAAGGCACTATTATGTCACTTTAATAGCCACAGCCTCCCCCAAAGAATCCTGAGAAATGTAGTTTACTGAAGATGCTGAGAGTTGTTAAAGGGACCCCTGACCATTAGCTCCAGTCGTGGCCGACTCTGGGGTTGCGGTGCTCATCTCGCTTTATTGGCCAAGGGAGCTGGTGTACAGCTTCCGGGTCATGTGGCCAGCATGACTAAGCCGCTTCTGGCAAACTGGAGCAGAACACGGAAACGCTGTTTACCTTCCTGCCGGAGCGGTACCTATTTATCTACTTGCACTTTTGACTTGCTTTCGAACTGCTAGGTGGGCAGGAGCTGGGACTGAGCAACAGGAGCTCACCCTGTCACGGGGATTCAAACTGCCGACCTTCTGATCAGCAAGTCCTAGGCTTTGTGGTTTAACCCACAGCACCACCCACGTCCCTTCTGAGAGTTGTTAGGAGACCCCTATTCTTTTCAGGGAGGTACAGTTCCTGGAGTGGTTCAACAATCAATCCTTCTCTTCGGGGAGCTCTGCAAATTGTAGCTCTGTGAGTGGAACTAGGGTAGGGGGTCTCCTAACAACTCTCAACACCCTTAACAAACTACAGCTCCCAGGATGCTTTGGGAGAAACCATAACTGCTTTAAAGGGAAGATGTGGATGTGGCGGAGGCTTCTCCTCCCTCGCCCCCACAAGGCATCTTTGGAACTTGCTTGAGGAGGCTGAAAATGTCCTGACACAGATCTTTGTTTCTTCAGAGAACAATCTTTGGGAATTGTGCTTCTTGGGCCTATTTTGCTGGCTCAAGCAAAGGACAAGATAGAATCTCTCCACCAACACTAACACCAACACTTGAAGCCAACTCCATCGATGGTTGAATCTGATTTCAGCAGCATCTTCAAGCACACCTGAGAGGAAGCTGACTACTTAAGAGGCATGGAGCAGGCTGCAGATTTTTTAAAAATAAAGCAAACAGGCTCTTAGTTTGCTGAAAGACAAACTTACCAAGGGAACTCAGTCAACTTCTAACAACTTGAGTATCTAAGCGAACATATAAAACCTGAACCAAGTGTCATAATTTGGAGAGACAGCTAGGGTCTTGGAGAATTCACCTGGAAATGGAAATAGGATGGTCACCGTGTTTGCCCAAGGTCAGGAAATCATGCAAACAAATACAAGTGGCATTTGCTATCATTGTTTCTTCGGCCTGTGAATGTCACATAAATTATTGTGTTATTTTCTGCATTCTTATTGACATTTTTCACTGAAATGCATTGAAGTTAATTATGTGATTCATTGCATGATGAATTACATTAGTTTTAGCCATAATGGATAGTGGGAACTGAATTGTAGTATAACAGAAACAGTGCTGCTTGCAGAAAACACAGGGCAGGGCAGAAATGGCTACTTCCTTGCATCCCAAATTCATGGAAGAGATGTGTGGCAACAATTGCCACATGGCCCAGTGAGGGAGTTCTCTTTTATTTTTTTTTTGTATAAGCAGAGTGTAATTCAACTTTGGAGCTTGCACAAATTCTTCAGTAAAGAGACCACCAGATGCTCGATGAACTTATGGGAAATGTTTGTGTTTTGGGAACCAACCTAATCCTATTTTGAATTTTGGGACCGACATTTACATATAGGGCTTCAGACTTAGTTAGTCCTGCCTGACCTCCATGCTCCTGAAATGATTCGATCCCTGGTGGAAGGTCTTTAAGTGGATTTGACAGCAAGCTCTTGAAGCATGGATCTCTGCTGCAAGTTCTGGCACTTACCTTTATGTTAGGAAGCAATCATATACCAGGTCAGACTATTTATCCATTGTCTGCTCTGACTGCCAACAGGTTTCCGGGATCTTAGGCAGAGAGGGATCCTCCCTGTCACCTGACCCTTTTAACCAGCCATATCCGGGATTTGAGCCCAGAACCTTTCCCCTAACGAAGCATGTGCTGTATCACTGAGCGATCATCTCTCCCACCCCCCATGTGGAATGCTTCTTGAATGCCAGTGCCATCTTTGGGCTGTGCTAATCTCCTCTGCATCCTTCCAGGCAGAGTATGTATCACCAATGCAAGCACACAGGTCCTTGGGAATTGTCAGGGTGCAAACTGTGAAGAGATTACTATTATTATTTCAAATCCAGTGCATTTTAAATAGACCTTCCCGAATAATGTGTTTTGCACATAAGAGCCAGTCACCATTCCTCACTGGCGACAGCGATCCATAGAGACAGGGGTCAAGTGACAAGATTTAAATGTCACTCTGTGTGTGCAAGTTGTCTTCCCCCCCCCACATCCCAAGATAAACGGGTTGCCTTTAAATCTGCTAATGACGTGCACATTGCAAATGATGTCATTTCCTGCTTTGGGCATTAATTAGTATTCTTGTTCACCAATATATGCTATGTTCCACTCCCATAGAGCAAGTGACAACTTACCCTGCCATAGAATTCTGAATAATTTAGTAGTAATAAAGTATTTTGTTCTGTTTTTATAACCAAGCAGTATATCAATCTTGTTTAAAAATGTGTGTGTGTGTGTGTGATGAATGGATAAAGGGTTTTAAAAAACCAAACTTTTATTCTCCTTCCCTCTCCCTTTAATTTTTTTTTTTTAAATCATGCACTGTCAAACTGAGTTCACATGTCCTAGGTGACAGAAATTCACATGTCCTAGGTGACAGAAATTAGCTTGCAGCATGAGTGAATGCTGGCCGGAATATTAACAGTACAAGTGTAGAAAAGGTTTTTATTGCTTTCCGTTTACTGAGTCTGGCTTTCTTCATATCTTATCTTCAGCACGTTTGGGGGGGGGGGAATAAAGTGGTTTATAAATCTGTAAGCAGAGGGATTTTTTTTCCTGGGGGGACTCAGGGATACACATACCCCTAAACAGTTTGTGAATCTTTGTCCATTTACTGTATTTATTTCCCCCGATTTGAACTATAAAATGGTGATTTCCTTGAGTCAAAATGAGAGTACCCCTAAACATTTTTTTTAAAAGAAAAAAGCACCGAGTAAGTAAATAAATAACTGTGGTGAGTGGGACCCCACAATGGGCTATCTGCTAAAATCACGGTGCCCTAATGCTATTTCTGGCACAGCTTTTGCTGGTAAAGAAAACCACCATGCATTGTTTCATGCAATCTCACTCCTTTTTATTTTTATTTTTTTGCTGGAGAGTTCTTTCCCTCTTTGCATGAATGAAGTGCAGACAGTAATCATGTGCTGTCCTTGAGAATGCAGTGTGGGAAGCCCCTCTCAACTGTCCCTGGTCCTTTGTTCTAGGACGCGAAGTTCAAGCTGGAGATTACTACAGGAGAAAAGTGGCCGGAGATCTGCTGAAGGGGGAAGAGCAAGCACACGGCCTTGGCTTGCCTGCAGTCTGGAGTCTGGATGAGATAATGGAGCAGAGTGCAGCGCAGTTGGCAAGGCGGCTTAGCTTGCTTGCTCAGGTTGCAACCTTGCCATTTGTTCTGACCTCATCCAGGCCTGATCAAAGACCAGGCGCTTGAAAGGAATGTCGGCGCAAGGCAGCAAGATGTGCCTAACTCAGCACGCACGCACACCTGGCTCTGATGTCATTCCCGTTCGGGGCTGCTGAGGAAATAGCGGCTGCCTCTCCCCCAAACACAAGTGGAGAACGTTCTGAGAAAATTCTGCAAAGTAATCTTCTTTTGTGGGAGGACAGGAAAAGAAACATCTCGGAAATCCTCTGAGGATTTCTCTAGAAATACAATAAGCCACAGATGTTTCACGCAGCAATACAGGTGAGGACAATATGGGGCACCTTTGCCGGTCCCCGGACCTCCATCCTCCCCATCTGGATTTGGGCTGAAAGACTGAAATATACTCAGAGTCGCAAAGTGATTTCATGCTCTTTATTCACCTCATAGTGGTGAGGAGGAATGAATGAAAGTCCCCTCAAAGTATCTGCTATATATACATTATTTACACAATGGGCTGCACATGATTGGTTAATTCTGGAATTCTACTGTAAGCCAATCAGGTTGTGGATTCACTTATATCTGGAGCATGATTGGGTGGTTCCTGCCAACCAATCATACTGCTGCATTGTTCTTGGACCAATCAGACTGCTGCATTCTGAATCCTATTGTTCTAGGACCAATCAGACTGCTGCAGTTTGGATCCTATTCAACTCAGTACTACATAAAGACCAAGGGAAAGTGTGGGCACGTGGAGAGAAAATTGTAAGCAAGCGCTATTTGTGACATGGCTCAACATCACTTCCCTTCTTCTCTTTCGGTGGTTCATTTTGCATACCATACATCCCTGCATATTTTATGTTATGTGCTGAAGTTCTCACCCTGGGCCAGCAGGGGGATACTGTAAATAGTTCAGGTCCACATATGCAAATAAGGGATCGAAAGTGATGTTCAGTGATTGGATAGTTACAGAAAGTGGTTACTGTTGCGTTGTAGTGGACCTCTATATAAGCAGGCTGGCTGAACCCTTCAGTTCTGTTCTGTTCTGGCCTGTGAATAAACAAGAGCTGTTTGAAGAATCGCTGTGTCGTCTGATATGTTCACCCACAACTTAACATTTTACCTGAACTAAACCATTCAGTACTCCATTATTACATCATCAAAACTTATTTATACTGTTGATCTGGAAGGCTTCAACAATTCGTTAGGTTGGCATGCGTATTTGTGGTATGACAAGGGGAAAACACATGGAATGTTTAAAAACCATATTGTCAGAAAAGCAATATATATGGTCTGGAAAAAATATAAAGACTTATTGGAAAGCAAAACTCCGAGGTGGATTTCACCAATAGAGGCCAAAGCTCGGAAAACACCCAATATGGAGGCATACTGGCCGAAATATTGGGAAATAATAGAAAACATTGGAGGTAACTGGAGGTTGCAGAGCTTTGAAAAATTAAAGGATAAGGTGCAAAATTGGCTACACTATGCCCAAATTAATGAGGTTTTTAAGCTAGATAAAAAAACAGGATTCCAGGTGGAAAAATCGAAACTTGAGACAGAGTTGTTAGAACCAAAGACCAAGTTATTATCGAGAATGTACAACTTGCTGCTTAAATGGAACACCCAGGATGAGATAGTTAAATCAGCAATGATAAAATGGGCTCAGAACATTGGTTATAATATCATGTCTGAAGATTGGGAGAGGTTATGGACCACCGGTATGAAATTTACTGCATGTAATGCTCTGAAAGAAAATATTATGAAAATGGTATACAGGTGGTACATGACCCCGGTCAAACTGGCTAAGATATACCATTTGTCCGATAATAAATGTTGGAAATGTAAGGAAGCTGAGGGGACATTCTTTCACCTCTGGTGGACTTGTCCAAGATTGAAAGCCTTCTGGGAAATGATCTATAACGAGTTAAAAAAGGTGTTTAAGTACACCTTTCCCAAGAAACCAGAGGCCTTCCTTCTGGGCATTGTCGGCCAGAAGGTGTTAAAAAAGGATAGAACTTTTTTTATGTATGCTACAACAGCAGCAAGAATCCTTATCGCCAAGCATTGGAAGACCCAAGATTTGCCCACACTGGAAGATTGGCAGACGCAATTGATGAACTACATGGAACTAGCCGAGATGACTGCAAGGATCCGAGACCTGGGAGAAGAGGCAATGGAGGAGGACTGGAAAAAATTTAAAGACTATCTGCAAAAGTATTATAAGTTGTATGAATCATAAGATGCCGTATGATTTGGAACGTTAGCCCCAGCAACGAAATTTAATTATTTATGAAATTGGACAACATCTATGAAAGAATCAAAGTTTAAATGGGTAAAAACGACATTATGTTACATTTTTAGAGTAAATGGAGAATAAGAGATTTAAACTTAAACTGCAATTGAAAATATAAAGAAACATACGAAATAAGGGTATAATTTGCTGATAACTTTATTATCAAGAATGCATTATGCGGGAGATGTGGGGAAGTCCAATGGAAATTTGAAATAAGTTCCTGAAATGGTCGTGATTTTCTGTTCTTTTTCTTTCCTTTCTTTTTTCTATTTTGTTCATTCTTTTGTTCTTTTTGTAATTTGGAAAAAATGCAATAAAAATTATTATAAAAAAAAAATATACTGTTGAATTTATCTTAATGCTACCAGCATTCTTAAATGAACACAATTTTTACCCATATATTCAGTAAACATCTTCCAGTCTTCTTTAAACGTGCATTCTTCTTGTTCTCTTATTCTATATGTTAAATCTGCAAGCTGCACATATTCCATTGGTTTAAGTTGCTATTCTTCTTTGGTTGGGACCTCACTCATTTTTCATTTTTGGGCTAGTAAGACATGGGCAGCAGTAGAAGGGTACATAAATAGTCTTTTTTGACACCTGGGAATTTCCCTCTGAATTATCCCCAACGAAAAGGACTCTGGGGTTTTTTGAAATGTACTTTTAAACATTTTTTTTCAGTTCATTAAATATCATTTCCCAATACTCTTTTACCCTTTTACAAGTCCATCACATATGATAAAACGTACCCTCAACCTCATAACATCTCCAGCACTTATCTGATTCAGACTTATCAACATCATTCCTGATCAGATCATTTTCAGTGTCCCTTCTTTGTGGCCCTTCAGCCAACAAAAGATTTTCTTAACTCTGAACTTAAGCCGCAGTTTTGTTTTGTTTTGAAATCACTGAATCATTGGATCTATCTGGTTTTTGGAAATAAAATGTATTAAAACATGAATGTCTATTAAAAATGAAAGTAGTTATATGAGAAAGCTACAATTCTCAGGGCAGTTCAACAATCAATCTCTCTTCCCAGGGAACTCAGGAAATTGTAGCTCTGTTAAGTGGGAATAGGGGACTTTCTTAACAACTCTCAGCACCCTTAACAAACCACAGTTTCCAGGATTCTCTGAGGGACATGTAACTGCTGAAAGTGGGATGATACTGCTTTAAATGTCTAGCGCAGATGGAGCCGAGCTTTGTTGTACTTAGAGCCTATAAGCAAACATAAGAAACAGATGCCTCCTAGCTAAAACATAAAGGCTGCACAGAAAGCATAGCTGCAGAATAAGGACAGTTTAGAGGGAGAAAGCCCCCTCTCTCAAAGCTGTTTGACAGTGGCGTGTTTGAAATTCCACAGGGGGGAAAGCACTATGGAACTGTTAGGAAGAAGTGACAGGAAGGGTTAAGCACCTCTTCCCTTTTCCCCTCCAACTCACTGCAATGCTTCTTTGCTCTAAATTGCCCCCCCCTGCTGAATCAGCTCTTCCTTAAGATAAAAAAAAGCAGCTGTCAAGACCTAATTACACACGTCTGACTGTTTCACTAGGCTCTCAACAGAGAACATGAAGAGTGAGAACTTATTCTCATTTTGTCTTTCTCAAAACGCTTGGCAGTTGTCATCCAGCAAAACTGACTGGCAGTTGGTTTAAGACAGACAAAAGAACACGCTTCTTCATTCAGAATGCAACCGACTGGTGGAATTCGTTTCCTCAAAATGCTGTGTGATAGTTACTCTTTTAGATCTTTTTTTAATGGCAAATTCATTGAGGATTTACAACATTCGAGACTAAAAGATTGTGTCTTTGAATGGCGATTAGACACGACAGCTGAGAGTGGAGCCTACATATATCTCTAATTGCTAGGTGATAGAGACCGGAAATGAATAATGGTGGTCTACATTAGAGACCTCCAACGCCCACCAGCCCCAGCCAGAACAGTCAATGATCAGGGATGATGGGAGTTGAAGATCAGCAAAATCAGGAGGACCACAAGTTCCTCATTCCTGTCCTACTACATTCCATCTTACAGATCTCTTCAGGAGCATCTGGCTTCCCATGTTAGCCACAGGGCGCTGGCTTGCAAGAACCTTTGCTGCGATCCACCCAAATAGTCTGTGCCCAGGGTCCACAGCTGTGAATTCACCTAGCAAACGTATCTCAGCTCTTCCTCCTCTCTTAGTTCTGACGTATCCAGTGGTCCAAGACGAAGCTGCCCTAAATGTGTGTGGGTGCTTACATAGATACAGTGGTACCTCGGGTTACAGACGCTTCAGGTTACAGATGCTTCAGGTTACACACTCCGCTAACCCAGAAATAGTACCTCAGGTTAAGAACTTTGCTCCAGGATAAGAACATAAATTGTGTGGTGGCAGCGCGGTGGCAGCGGGAGGCCCCATTAGCTAAAGCGGTTGTTGTTGTTTAGTCGTTTAGTCGTGTCCGACTCTTCGTGACCCCCTGGACCAGAGCATGCCAGGCACTCCTGTCTTCCACTGCCTCCCACAGTTTGGTCAAACTCATGCTGGTAGCTTCAAGAACACTGTCCAACCATCTCATCCTCTGTCGTCCCCTTCTCCTTGTGCCCTCCATCTTTCCCAACATCAGGGTCTTTACCAGGGAGTCTTCTCTTCTCATGGCCAAAGTATTGGAGCCTCAGCTTCAGGATCTGTCCTTCCAGTGAGCACTCAGGGCTGATTTCCTTCAGAATGGAGAGGTTTGATCTTCTTGCAGTCCATGGGACTCTCAAGAGTCTCCTCCAGCACCATAATTCAAAAGCATCAATTCTTCAGCGATCAGCCTTCTTTATGGTCCAGCTCTCACTTCCATACATCACTACAGGGAAAACCATAGCTTTAGCTAAAGCGGTACCTCAGGTTAAAAACAATTTCAGGTTAAGAACAGACCTCCAGAACGAATTAAGTTCTTAACCCGAGGTACCACCATATACAAGAACTAGGGGTTGCGACCTCTGCTCGCTCTGTTTGTCAACTGCCTTTCCTCTACACCTGACTACCCCCTCTCTTTAAGCCTCCTCTCCCCGCCTCTTCCCGCACAGTTTGCCCCAAGCCCCACCCCTTTTTAAAGGAGAGTGAGTTGCTTCACAGAGTGGCTTGCTAAGCTGCGCTGTGAAACCCCTCCTTGCTCTCCATTAAAAGTGCCTGCAGAGAGGTTTAACGGAGGGGGTGGCACTTCACATAGCAGCTTTCTGCAAAGCACCTCCCACTTCTCCCCATTAAACAGCTGGCTTGGGGGCCACCCGCCATCTGTGTGGCTTCCTCCGTTGCCTGCCTGCTGTTCATCACGCTGCAGTTGGCATGACCACCTATTGGTGGCCACGCAAACTGGGTAGCATGATGACAACCTTACATTTTTATTTATATAGCAAGATGCTCCTGGCTTGCATGCTATTCCCCATGAAGTGTGGGAAACATTTGGCATCATGAGCCTGGGGAATCCCCATGTTTACAAACCTGGGAACCAGCTCAAAAAAGAGGCTCCTTTTGGAGGTGATATTCAGCTGCAGGCAGGGGTCATTTCAGCTGTGTATTTGCTTCGCAAGACTTCATATTGTCTTCTTTTAAAGGTAAACAAAGCTATTCTTACCCTAAAAGAACAGCCTGGTCATGTGCACTGGTTAAATATTTGTTGGCATTGCAGGCAACTCCCTTCCACTAACTGATATTTTGGATGCAGACCTTGGCAGTCTGGTCTTATAAGCAAAGCTGGCCTGCTGTTGTTTATCATTCTCAGACCAATTATGATGAGATTTTGAGCCTTAACTGGACACACAGGGGCTGCTTTGAATTACTTGCCCCAGGCTAAGGTGAACTTACTGCTGCTGATTTTCTTTTTTAATGTTTCATGTTTTATTATGTTTTTATATACAGTCCTACCTTGGATCCCGAACACCTTGGCTCCCGAATGATCGAAACCCGGAAGTGAGTGTTCCGGTTTTCGAACGATTTTTGAAAGCCGAATGTTTGGCGTAGCTTCTGCAGCTTCCGATTGGCTGCAGGAGCTTCCTGCAGCCAACCGGAAGCCATGCTTTGGTTTCCGAATGTTTTGGAAGTTGAACGGACTTCCAGAACGGATTCCATTCAACTTCCAAGGTATGACTGTATGTTAGAAGCTGCCCAGAGTGGCTGGGGCAGCCCAGTGAGATGTGTGGGATATGAAATAATAACAATGCTAATGCTAATGAATAAAGGTAAAGGGTAAAGGGACCCCTGACCATTAGGTCCAGTCGTGACCAACTCTGGGGTTGCGGCGCTCATCTCGCTTTATTGGCCGAGGGAGCCAGTGTACAGGTTCCGGGTCATGTGGCCAGCATGACTAAGCCGCTTCTGACGAACCAGAGCAGCACTCGGAAACGCCGTTTACCTTCCCGCCGGAGTGGTACCTATTTATCTACTTGCACTGGTGTGCTTTCGAACTGCTAGGCGGGCAGGAACTAGGACCGAGCAATGGGGGCTCACCCTGTTGCGGGGATTCGAACCGCCGACCTTCTGATCGGCAAGTCCTAGGCTCTGTGGTTTAACCCACAGCGCCACCCAAAATAGAACGTTCCTATTTTCATTAGAGAAATGTTGGAGAGTATGCAATCAGAAGCCGGGACACACTAATTTTGGGATGTTGCATATGACTGGTGCTGAGATAATGGGATCAAGTATTGATTTTATCAAAATTATAGTGTTTATTATTATTATTATTATTATTATTATTATTATTATTATTATTATTATGCCTCCCTATACTCGCAGGTCTCCGGTTCACAAGATAAAATCACAAGATAAAAACACAAAATACATAATCAAAACAAAAAGAACCCAATTATATTTATACCATTAGATGATGCTTTGGGGGGGGGGTTGGCCACCCGCATTGACATTCTGCCCAGTCAGGAACGATTCCCTTGCCTGTTACATTTCTGGTGATGGGCCTGAATGCTAATGGAGTCATTTGTCTGGAGCAAGGGCCTTGCTTGCCTCTCTTGACAAGGGGCGAGTCTCAAGGCTCTCCAAAGCCCCTCTACCTGTCACCAGCTCTATATTTTGCAAGTAGGTGCCGTGCAGATTTCATTTTCCCAGCAGATGCCTTTGGTGCTAAGTTCCCTTTGATGCTGATTGCACCCAGGCTGCCGTTCCCCACGCTGTCTCCAAGTTGTTTTCAATAGCCCAAGTGTTTGAACTTCTCGGCTAGACGTGCGGATACATACATTAGATGCAATGTAAACACATCCCGAGCTCCAGAATCAACCGTAATTATGGAACTAAAACAAGTCTTGCTGTGTTCCCATCTTTCGCGTGTTTCATGGTACTTATCTGTTTAAGTTGGAGGCCCATGAAAAGATCAGTATGTTTCACTTCAAAGGGCGGCTTGGATTGCTTTCCCAGTGGCAGGGCTTTGTAGGGATTAAATTAAGTTGCATTGCAGCCATTGAACTTTGCATGTTAGTCAGGTGTTCAGGTATAACTCTTGTGAAGGCCTGCAGTAGGGATGGGCGGATCTGACCGTTTCAATTGCTCATCTTCTCCAGTCTTAAGTTCTCCACTGTTCCTCATCGGTTTGCAATCCTTTTAAAAACACAAAAACCCTCATGAGAATTTGCCAGCCTTTTAACACAAATTTCCCCTATTATGCACCTTTTTCTGCCTTATATGTGCAAAGCAATTTTTCCCCAATATAAAGGATTTATGTATATTATCTTCACCAATATATGCATTTTTATGCACACTTTATCGAGGTGCATGCGTTTTTGTGCACACCTGACATGGCAGAAGAACTGCACTGCAAAATTTTTGCAAAAGTGTGAATTTTGAAGCATGGCTGAACTTCAGCTGGCACATAGTTTCAGAAAGTGTGAATTAGGTAGACTCACCTTTATATGTGAACTGATTTGAATTTCACTCTGAAGTGACTGAAATAGGCTTTTGCACAACTAGGGACCAGTACGTCACATGACGCCAGGCACACAAGTAAGATCAGACAAGGCAAACTAATTACGTTGAACACCCTTCAACTATCCTTTGGCATTTCCATAGAGTGTATTTTGCTTCTCATCCATTCAATGCAGATTTATGGAAGGAGAGGGACTCCTGGTCAGTGGAAGCATAACGGGAGGCCACAAGGTTCTCAAATTCCCATGGCTGCATGTAGAAATGAAATCAGACTTCTGTTGTGTGTTGTTTTGCTATTGATGCACAATTACTGTTGCAATTGCAGTCAGCTTTATGAGCACATTATATTTTCCCACTCTTTCCCCCAATTTGTTCGTTCTTTTGATGTTCTGTTTCCCTCTGTTGTTCTCTATTCTTCTACCTCTGATAGGAAATAAGTTGTTTCAAAAACCTGTGAACAGGGCTGCATCTTTAAGACTGCAACATACCACTCTTCCATTGCATTTAAAGGTCCTAACAGTCTGACAGTGTCAACCTTTCTTTTACTATCCATGTTTGCCCTCTCGTGGCAGGAAAGAGGAAACACAGAAAAAGCAACAACATTATACACGATAAAGGCCACCTCTCTTTTTTTTGCAAATGGGAAGGAGCTTGCTACTGAAAAGAGATGCAATTTAGTAATGAAATCTCCAGTTCCATGCATTTCCTGAAAATTATTCACCCTAATTCCAAAGAATCCAGGGAACTGTAGTTTGTTAAGGGTGCTGAGAGGGGACGCGGGTGGCACTGTGAGTTAAACCACAGAGCCTAGGACTTGCCGATCAGAAGGCCAGTGGTTCGAATCCCCGCAATGGGGTGAGCTCCCGTTGCTCGGTCTCTGCTCCTGCCAACCTAGCAGTTCGAAAGCACATCAAAGTGCAATTAGATAAATAGGTACCACTCTGGCGGGAAGGTAAATGGCGTTTCCATGTGCTGCTCTGATTTGCCAGAAGCGGCTTAGTCATGCTGGCCACATGACCCAGAAGCTGTACGCCGGCTCTCTCGGCCAATAAAGCAAGATGAGCGCCGCAACCCCAGAGTCGGTCACGACTGGACCTAATGGTCAGGGGTCCCCTTACCTTTAAGGGTGCTGAGATTTGTCAGGAGCCATCTGCTCCCCTCACACAGCTGCACTTCCCAGAGTTTCCTGGGAAGAGGGATTGATTGTTAAACCAAATTGGGAACTCTAGTTTTGTGGGAATTACTGTATTTTTCCATGTATCAGACGAGGTTATTTTTTATAAAAATTATACTAGAAAATGGGGGTCGTCTTATGCACGGATAGTGGAGAGGTGGGACTGATGGCTGCCGTGAGCAGGAGATTGTCTGTGGTGTTTTTGTGGGTGATTGGTGGGTGCGGCAAGGTCCGCTGGCTATTGGCTGCTGCAGCAATTGGGCGGGTGATTGATGCTTCCATTTGGCGAGCGTGCTGCTGGTTGGTAGCTTTGTTGATGTGCGTGTGATTGGCTGTGGCGGTCCTGTGGGTGAGTGATTTTTGGCAATCCAAACCCAACACGGGGGCATGTTATACACTGAAAAATATGGTATATTGCAGGGGCAGCTATCCCATGATGTCACCCTAGCTGTCTGAAATGCCCATCACAGGTTAGTTTGCCCATTGAGCACTGGCCCCCCCAAATTGCACCAATTTCAGCATGTGCTTGATTTCTACCCTTCCTCCTAGTGTTCCTCATTCTGCTCATCATCAAATGAATATAAATAAAGATGGGAAACGGCTATGTATAGTGAATACTTATCTACTTTAAAAATTTCACCTATAATCCTTTTCTTTTACTTCTTTATTTATTCTTTGTTCTTTTTTCTTTTTTTCTGATACCTTATCTTTCATTTCACTCCTTTATTGTGAATAGCATTTTATAAAGGTATAAATAACTATAAATATGAAAAGAGGTATTCTCTAATTTGTTTCCTTGGTTATATGTATTTTCTCTTTCTTCTGTATTTTCTTTTGTTGTAAATATGTATGTTTTCCAATTTGTACTTAATAATTTTTTAAAAAATAAATTATATATTTGAGGCCCGTCTTTCTCTCCAAGGCACTCAAGGTGGTGTACATGCTTCTCCTGTCTCCATTTTGTCCTCACAACAATCCTGAAAGGTTCGCTAGGCTGGGAGATAGTGACAGGCCCAACGTCATCCAGTGAGCCTTCAAGACTGAAGGGGGATTTGAACCCTGGTCTGCCAGGTCCTAGTCTAGCAATCTAACCACTACACACTACATTTCTGAATTCAAGATGTACAGTGGTGCCTCGCAAGACGAAATTAATTCATTCCGCAAGTTTTTTCTTCTTGCGAGTTTTTCGTCTTGCGAAGCACGGTTTCCCATAGGAATGCATTGAAAATCAATTAATGCGTTCCTATGGAAACCGCTTGCCAGGCTGGCGGTGCGTAGAAGGGCTTTTCTCCCCACCGCAAGCCTTCAGGACAGGTACGGGAACAGAGGGGAAGGGGCGCAGCGCTTCTCCTCTGTTCTCGGGGCTTGCGGTGGGAGGAGGGTTTTTCCTCCCCACTGCCAACATTCAGAACAGCATTCTGAATGTTGGCGGTGGGAAGGAAAACCCTCCTCCCACCGCAAGTCTTCAGGACAGCCATCCGAAGGCTGGCGCGGGGAGAAGGGCTTTCCGCCCCACCGCCAGCCTTCGGAGGAGGTCCGAGGACAGTGGGGAAGACGCGCTGCGCTTCCCCGCTGTCCCGGAGATTTCCCTATGGGCTTTCGTCTTGCGAAGGAAGCCCATAGGGAAATTCGTTTTGCGAAGCGCCTCCAAAACGGAAAACCCTTTCGTCTAGCGGGTTTTCCGTCTTGCGAGGCATTCGTCTTGCGGGGCACCACTGTATATACTGCACTGAAGCTGCAAATCCTATCCCCATTAACCTGGGAGTAAGTCTCTTTGAACACTGTTTGGCTTACTTATGAGTAAGCCTAGGAATGCATAACAACAACAACAACAACAACAATAACAACAACAACAACAATAATAATAATAGTACTGTAGTAGGAGTAGTAGTAATGGCTTTAGTATCATACAGCAGGTGGCGCTGTTGTTTAGAAGCATTTTGTAGTTTTCACATGGTACGCCAGCTTTAGAGAATAAAATCAAACCCCAGGACAGAGTTCTGTAGCATATTTAAAAGCACCATTTAGTGCTGTATAAATATTATTTGGTCACCTTACTGGTTATGTTTTAGCTGCTGGTTTTTGTTGTTCTAGAGATTTTGTCTGACTCTTTTTTTGTTTTTGTTTTAAAACGCCTTGAATGTTAGCTGTTGTGTGAAAACGTGAGCTGAAGGTTTGTGGGATAATATATTTAACGATCAATAAATAAATGTATATGTTGTTCCACTGCTGGTGTAGCAATTGTGAAGCGGCGAGGTTCGGGCTTCTACGCTTCGATGGCATGCCACCTCGGAGTAAGTTCCACCGCCGTCAATGAGATTTTTTTCTGCATGGGTATTTTTATATGAACTCTTTGTGCCACAGCATATTTCGTTTGTGCAGGGGGAGGTAAAATACTTAAGTACTTAATTCGTTCTGGAGGTCTGTTCTTAACCTGAAACTGTTCTTAACCTGAAGCACCACTTTAGCTAATGGGGCCTCCCGCTGCTGCTGCGCCGCCGGAGCACGATTTCTGTTCTCATCCTGAAGCAAAGTTCTTAACCTGAAGCACTATTTCTGGGTTAGTGGAGTGTGTAACCTGAAGCGTCTGTAACCAGAGGTACCACTGTAGTTGTTCTTTTATTAGAGAGCAAGTGTTAAGATGGGGCAAGTATAAACAACAACAAGAAGAAATGCAGAAGGGACATGGAAGAGACTTAAGGGCCTCGGACATAAGGCTTCCAGGTTGATGGACTAGATGGATTGGACAGTAAGGACTGACACGATCCGAGACCAGGAAGATGAGACGTTGGATGAAGATTGGAAGAAAATTTATAAAGGAAACTTTCTATTTAGGGAATTGGCTAAAAATTAATGAATATTAGGGAAAATGTTGGAATGAAACTATATGACTCTAGCAGAAATGATATCAGGAGTTATGTATATTTGAAAACTAAGATTTAAGCTTTAAGGTATTTTAGGGTAAGATAAGGTTAAATAAATTAAGGCAATTTGAATAACAGAATATGGGGAAAGATGGTAAGGATTTGCTGAGCTAATTATCAAGTTAAACTGTCAAGATAAATTTTTAAACAAAAATTGAGAAAGATGGAAAGAATTTGCTGAAATAATTAATTAAACTAGAATACCAAAAGGGAGGTGTGAGGAGGTCAATGAAACAAGCAAATGGAAGTTATAGATATGTAATTGGGATCTATGTTGTTTTCTTTTTTCTTTTTCTTTTTTTGTTGTATTGTTGTTTCTTTTTTTTTCTTTCTTTCTATGTATTACAGTGTTGTTTTTAATTTTTCTTTTTTCTTTATAACTTTGAAACTACTAATAAATATTATATTTTTTTTAAAAAAAAGATGGGGTATGTCAGCTTGTAGGAAAGAGAAACTTCTTCCTGCGTTGATTTCTTGGTATTTTATACGTTCTGACTGATAGCTTGCTGCGGTTGCCTTCAAAACCCATAACACCAGGGCCGGCTCACCCATGGGGCAGGGCGAAGCAGCTGCCTCGGGCAGAGGAAATCCCTGAAGTGTTGCCCCCACAGGTGCCCATCTAGTCTGGCACCCTGTTCTTACAATGGCCGGCCAGATCATAATAACTACTGTATTTTTCCGTGTATAAGACAATGGTTTATTATTATTAAAAAATGTTACAAATTGGGTCGTCTTATACACGGATAGTGCAGAGGGGGGACAGGCGATTGGTGGCAGCCATGAGCAGGAGATTGTCAGCAGTGATTGGGTGTGTGGTTGGTGGCTGCGGCAATGCCTGCTGACGATTGGCTGCTGCTGTGGCAATTGGGCGGGCGATTGGCGGCTGCTGGCGGTGAGCGAGCAGACGATTGTTGGCTTCGGTGAGACGTGCGATTGGCAGCGGCGGTCCCCCCCCCAAAAGCTGAACAACTCTGGGCAATCTCCCCCCATTTCCTTAATTTGGGGTCCCCCAAAATAGGGGTCATTTTATACATATGGAGGGACGCGGGTAGCGCTGTGGGTTAAACCGCAGAGCCTAGGACTTGCTGATCAGAAGGTCGGCGGTTCGAATCCCCGTGACGGGGTGAGCTCCCGTTGCTCGGTCCCTGCTCCTGCCAACCTAGCAGTTCGAAAGCATGCCAAAGTGCAAGTAGATAAATAGGTACGGCTCCAGCGGGAAGGTAAACGGCATTTCCATGCGCTGTTCTGGTTTGCCAGAAGCAGCTTAGTGATGCTGGCCACATGACCCGAAAGTTGTATGCTGGCTCCCTCGGCCAATAAAGCGAGATGAGTGCCGCAACCCTGGAGTCGGTCACGACTGGACCTAATGGTCAGGGGTACCTTTATCTTTACTATACACGTGGAAAAATACGCTAGGTCTAACTGTGTGACTCAACACATACACTGCAAAACTTTGTGGACTTTGCTGTTTCCTGCCTCCCCATGTGGGACACAGAAAATCTGAAGGCAGGCATATTGCCACCCTGAATCCTGGCTCCCTTCCTCCTTCATGCGCCACTCCTGTGCCCTCCAAACTCACCTTGCAGCATCAACGAAGGAAATATCTCCACACCCTCTTTGAATGGCTGGTTTCATTCGTAGGCTGGGCTGAAACTAGGCGCAAGTAGAGGACGTGGCACGTGGAAAAGATTAGAGCCAAAGTGAGCTGCTCTCTTTAACTGCTGATCTAATTTTCATCTTGGAGGAAGCCATTTATTTTTGAGTCACATGCATTTATGTGCCCAGGCCTAGCAATGATGGCATCATTAAAAAATGTGAAACATTAACATAGGAGTTTACAATTCACTTCTAGACCAGCTACAGTCATAACAGACCAGATTCCAATATAAATCTTTATGTGTTATTCTTTTTTCAAAAGGTCTAACAGGTTCTTTGTAAGAGTAGGATGATTGCTCACACTTTCTACACAAGGAACTTCTTTTTTGGGCAGGGCCTGGGTTAAAAGGCTTACTTTGCCATATTGGGTCACCTTGGGTGATCTCTCAGCCTAAGCTTCCTCATAGGGTAGTTGTGGGGGGGGGGCGGGAATTGGGGGAGACAGGAATGGACATAATCTTGAGCTCTTTAGAGCAAAGGTAGGATAGAGATGTAATCAACAAAATTAAAAATAAATACATGCCTGTATGGTGTTGTAGAGCCAATTCAGAATGAGGGCAGGAAGTGATCCTGTCATTCTGAATGGCCTAATACTCTGCTAACCTCAAGGTTATATTACTGCAATGCGTTATACATAGGGCTGATGGTTTGGAAACTTCAGCTAGTGCAGAATTCACCTGAGCAAGATGGTTTGAACATATTACACTGATCCTGGTCCAACTCCATTGGCTGCCAATTAGTTTCCAGGCCCAAAACCAGGCTGGTTTTGACCTATAAAGCCTTAAACGGCTCAGGACAGCAATACACCAAGGACCGCCTCTTTCCAAATGAACCTACCTGGACCCTGAGGTCATCTTCTGAGGCCTTCCTTCATGTGCCGCCGCCTCCTCAAAAGGTCCGGAGGGTGGCAACATGAGAACGGGGCCTTCTCTGCAGTGGCTCCCCGTCTGTGGAATGCTCTCCCCAAGGAAGTTCACCTGGTGCCTTCATTACACACCTTTAGGCGCCAGGCAAAAATGTTCCTTTTAAATCAAGCCTTTGGTTTATCTGTTTGACATCCTATGCCCTTTTAAAATGTGGGTCTTTTCGGGGGGGCGTGTTATTGGGTTGTTGTTTTTATTCTGATTATATATGTTGTGAACTTTTCTGTGAACCACCCTGAGACCTCTGGGTATAGGGTGGGATATTAATAATAATAATAATAATAATAATAATAATAATAATAATGTGCTGTTAAAAATGATATCTGGAGGGAGCCACCCTGACGTTCAATTAGAGACTGTAATTTTATTTTGTCAAAATATATGTGCACTGATTCAAAAATAACAGGTGGCTCCCCCCCCCTGCACAGCAAGACAAAGAAAAGGGGTCCTATCTTTTTTTCAGATACTGTGGCAAAAAGTGGCAGCCAACAATGCCAGCCGTGTTTTCACAACAGGAATCCAGATGTGTTTTCAGTTTTCATGCCCTCATGGTAGAGGTCTGCCAAAACGAGTGCTTCTGTCCCCACGTCAGCAGAAAATTCCTGGATGCTGTCCCAGGAAGCCCTTGGAACGGGATTTGGCAAAGCATCTTGCGGGCAACCCTCAGCTTGCAACGATTTTCCTTAAAAAACATCTATAGGCATTTAAAGGCTCCCCCAAATGCCGGATAAGGTCATGCGCACATGTAACAAATAGCTAGATGTAAATAGCCGACATACCAAGCAGGAAAGAAAATGGGAAAACATGACCCAGGATTTTGATGCTTGGCAGAGCAGTGGAAATTTGCCTGTCCATTCATCACAATAGCATCCGAGAAAGGAAGCAGGGAGGCGAGGCGAGAAGCAAGGACACACACAAGCCACAGTGAGAGGGATAATTCACTGCTGAGACTGGATTAGGTGAGCACAATTTAACATTTCTCAGCCAACCGGAGGAAGGACTTTGCAATGTCATTCTCTGGCCATTGTCACTCACACCTTGGTGACGTCCAGATTTGGTTGCAGTAACTTTCTATATGTGGAGGAGCTATCTCTGAACCGCATACCAAAACTACAACTGCTCCAGATGCCTTTTGTCAGAGTTTGAATGGAACGCAGTGTCCTGAACACATAACTTTTGTGTGTTCCCAGTTGGGCTCTGGAGCCGATTCAGAACGCTGGTTGTCAGAAGTCTAAACTGTCTAGGTACCAGGGACTTCATGCCATTCTATCAATATTTTGGACTTGCCATAAGAAGGTTTATCCACCTGGGCCCATATTATCCAGTCAGAAGCTTGCCAGGGTCTTTATTTATTTCTTCTTGATCTAGCAGAAAAATTGCATCCTGCTTAATCATAAAAACCTCTAAGCAGTTTACATAAAGGTAAAGGGACCCCTGACCATTAGGTCCAGTCACGGACGACTCTGGGGTTGCGGCGCTCATCTCGCTCTATAGGCTGAGGGAGCCGCATTTGTCCGCAGACAGCTTCCGGGTCATGGCCAGCATGACTAAGCCGCTTCTGGTGAACCAGAGCAGTGCACGGAAACGCCGTTTACCTTCCTGCCGGAGCCAGGGGCGCCGACTTATAAAAAATATTGGGGGGGCCGCTGGTTCACTCGGGTAGCCGGGAGAACGCAGTTCGAGGTGGCGGTGTTGGGGAGAGACCCTCGCTCAGGGCGCCACGAGACTTGGCGGCCGGCGGCCTATCTGGGGGGTTTTGGAGCGTATTTCGGCGGAGCGATTGGGGAGGAGGGGGCTTGTTGCCAGATTCTTCAGCTGGGCCGGAGATCCGCTGCTGGGGGGTCCCTGGGCCGAGTTGTGAGCCCGGCCTGCTGAAGGAAGATCCAGCCGATTGCGCGACGGGGACGGCCGGGGCTCTCCAGCTAGGGCGCACGGCTGGCTGGCGAGGGAGCAGGTGGGGAGGAGGCGGGGGTCCTCACTCTCTTAGGAAACGCACCCACGCGCCCGATTGCCACGAAGTCCGAAGGGTGCGTGTGTGGAATTAAAAAGCAAAAACGAGATACGGGCAGGGCAGGCAAAGAGTTTTCCGCAAGAGGATGGAGGGCAGGTTGAAGAGAAAATCACTCAGGATGAGACAGTCAAATCAGCCATGATAAAATGGGCTCAGGATATTGGGTATAACATCATGTTTGAGGACTGGGAAAGGTTATGGACCACCGGAATGAAATTCACGGCATGTAATGCCTTGAAGGAAAATATTATGAAAATGATTTATAGGTGGTACATGACCCCAGTCAAGCTTGCAAAAATATATCACCTGTCTGATAATAAATGTTGGAAATGTAAGGAGGCTGAAGGGACATTCTTTCACCTCCGGTGGACTTGTCCAAAAGTGAAGGCCTTCTGGGAAATGATCTATAATGAGTTAAAAAAGGTATTTAAGTATACCTTTCCCAAGAAACCAGAGGCCTTCCTCTTGGGCATTGTTGGCCAGAAAGGGTTAAAGAAGGATAGAACTTTCTTTATGTATGCAACTACAGCAGCAAGAATACTTATCGCAAAATATTGGAAGACACAAGATTTGCCCACACTGGAAGAGTGGCAGACGCAATTGATGGACTACATGGAACTGGCTGAAATGACTGGCAGAATCCGAGATTTGGGAGAAGAAACAACGGAAGAGGACTGGAAAAAATTTAAGGACTATTTACAAAAACAATATAAGTTGTATGAATGTTAAAAATTTACACGATTCGGAAACTATAGCTTCAGCAATTAGATTTGGGAAACAGGAAATTATATTTTAAGTAAGAAAATGTCAAAATCTAAGGTAATACTATGTTTAATTTAAGATATAAGTAACTGATGAAAAGTATGTTAAATTTAGAGGTATAGTATTTGAAAAGTATTTTCTTGTTCTTTTACTTTTTTCTTCAGTGTATGTTTCTAACTTTGTGTTTGAAAACTTAATAAAATATTTATTAAAAAAAAAGAGAGAGAGAAAATCCTTTCGCTTTTCTGGGGCGCAGGGAAGTCTCAGAGCCGGAGGTTGGGGAAGGGACCCCCTTTGCTCTGCCCTCTTCTCCCGTCTTAGATTCGCATGGGGGTCCCCGCCCGAGCTTGCCTGGCCACCGGGCCACACAAGGGCCGCGCTCTACACGGCGCACCTTGCTAGCCGCGCAGCTGTCCTCCGCGGCTGCGGAGCGGCCCTGCGCCGGTGCCCAGCCCCTCTGGGCGCCCTCTGCGCTGCCAATGACAAGCGGGCGACGTCGCGGGCGGGGAAGGCGTCGCTTTCTTTCCCGATCCTTCATCCTCCGAGTCTTCCAGCCCTTTTTTGGGTTGGAAGCTCGTCTCGTTCGCCCTTCTCCTTTCTTCACCCTGCGCGCAATTTTCCTCCCTCGTCTCCCTCCCCATTTCTCCTTCCTTCCTTCCTTCCTTCCTTCCTTCCTTCCTTCCTGATTGACTGACTGACTGACTGACGGGCTCTGGCTCTGGCTCTGGCTCGAGCTCGGGCTTTGGCTCGGGCTCCGGCTCGGGCTCGGGCAGCCACAGCGTCGGCGGTGTTGGCGATCGGTGGCGCGGGGGGATGGCCCTCCCGGGGGAGCCGGCGCTGCTCAATGGGGTTGCCAAGGAGACAGGCCGGCCACCCCCCGCCCCCGGTCCGGCGCCCCCCGCCGCGCCGGTGCCCGTTATCGAGCTGGTGCGCGCCGGGCGCCCTATAAAAGCCGCGGACGCCCGAGATTATTGGGGGGGCGGAGCCCCCCCAAACGAATTTTTGAGGGGGCTCGGGCCCCCTCAAGCCCCATGGAGTCGGCGCCTATGGCCGGAGCCATACCTATTTATCTACTTGCACTTTGACGTGCTTTCGAACTGCTAGGTTGGCAGGAGCAGGGACCGAGTAAAAGGAGTTCACCCCGTCGCGGGGATTCGAACCGCCGACCTGCTGCCCAATCCTTTTTAAGTGGAAATGTCAGAGGTTGGACTTAAGACTTTTTGCATGCACATAATGTCCTCTCTCACTATGCCATGTTCCATTCCTATCTAGTCGGCCTTCTTTTACTGTTTCTGTCCTTCCAGTATACATGTCTTGAAGGGAATCAGGACTGAAAGTGGCCCAAATTGAGATAAAATGTTTGTATCTTACCAGAGATGACAGCAAGCTTATCAGCAGCAGCGTATTTCTGTTATTACCAACACTCCTTAGTCGAATGCTCACTTTGGTTATTTTACAGACATTTAAGCTTTAATAGTTTCTGATTTTCATTTCCTTCTGACTTCTCTGCTTGCTGTGCTGAAGGAAAGGTGTTAAAGCATTACTAACTCTCTCTCCTGCATCCGAGGATGTTGCAAGAGGTGACGCATTCATTATCGTTGGTCCTGGGATAAACTGGGTCAAGGTGTCTGTTAATCCAGTTTGCTGCTAAAACTGCAGTGCTTCCATGCTGAGAAGATAGCAACGTTCAATATTGTATCTGGGAACATTGTGTTGTTGTCTTCCTCTTGGTTTTTTTTTTTTTTTTTTGCAGAACACACAAGATCTCTGATCCCTTTGGGTCTTCTAAGTTCCACCGTCACAAGATATAGGGACAAAGGACACAACTAGGGCTTATGCTGACACATTTGTAACAAGGACTTAAAGTTTTTTTTTTTTTGGTGTGTGTGTGTTAAGCAGTCCAAGTCAATACAGTGGTACCTTGGGTTACATACGCTTCAGGTTACAGACTCCGCTAACCCAGAAATAGTACCTCAGGTTAAGAACTTTGCTTCAGGATGAGAACAGAAATCGTGCTCCAGTGGCGTGGCGGCAGCGGGAGGCCCCATTAGCTAAAGTGGTGCTTCAGGTTAAGAACAGTTTCAGGTTAAGAATGGACCTCTGGAACGAATTAAGTACTTAACCTGAGGTACCACTGTAGATGTTGCAATGTGGCGTCATTTTATGTTGGAAGTGGGGAAGCTTTGGCCCATGGGCTAAATTTGACTCACCGGGCCTCCTCATTTGGCCCACCAGCCCATTCCCCCCAAACAACGCTCACCTGTCTCACACCTGACATCTTCTTGCACCAGACGGGGCAGACAGATATGACAGGACTGAACATGCCGCGCCTCAGCTGTTGAACGGGGACCTCAGTCTTGCTAGGTTTGGGTGCATAAGATAGATAGATAGATAGATAGATAGATAGATAGATAGATAGATAGATACCGTATTTTTCGTCCTATAGGGCGCACCGGCCCATAGGACGCACCTCGTTTTTTGGGGGGGAAATGAATTTTAAAAAATTATTTCCCCCCCCCAGCCCTGGCTGCCGCCCCAAGCCTTGCGCTCACCTGGCCGAAGCACGGGGCACCCTCCGGAGGGCTCCCCGTGCTTTGGGCGACAGGCTGCCACCCCAAGCCTCGCGCACCCAGCGGGACCTCCTGCCGGGCGCGCAAGGCTTGCGGACACTCGCGGGCGCTGCAGGCTGCTGCCCGCAAGCCTTGTGAGCCCGCGGGAACTCCCACGGGCTTGCAAGGCTTGCGGATAGCTTCCTGAAGCCTGGAGAGCGAGAGGGGTCGGTTCTAAAATATAAACTAAAATATTTCAACGCATACTGAACATGCCGCGCATCAGCTGTTGAATGGGGACCTCAGTCTTGCTAGGTTTGGGTGCATAAGAGAATGCCCCTTTTGCACCCAAACCATGCAGAACTGAGTAAAGAGGTCAGTCTCAGAACCCTGTCCCCGAACCCTGAAGAAAGCAGAATTTATCCCCCTGGGCATCCCCTTGATGCAGGGGGAGCTCAGCCCTGCTAGGTGACTATCCCCCCACAGGCCAACTTTGACAGGTAGGCGGGACCTGGCATCTAAAAGAAAATGGTGGTGGTGGCAAGTGGGACCCTGACAGTTGTTCAAGGATGCCATTTTGTAGGCTGGGCTTACATGAACACTTTTACCACAGCAGTCGACACAGCGTGAGATTCCCAGACATGTCAATGCTGGATGAATTCTTATAGCACCCCTGTTCATTTCCAGATGGGGATGTGGACATACTGAGCCTGACGATTCTGCAAACAACATACAAAAAATATGTGTGTGTGTGTGTATGTGAGAGAGAGAGAGAGAGAGAGAATTATCTCATGTTGTTTTGTATTAAGGTTGTTCAAGCTACACATTTGATGTTATTCATGGGGGTTTCCCTTGAGTTCAGTACAGTGGACGCTCGGGTTGCGAACGTGATCCGTGCGGGATGCATGTTCGCAACCTGCAGCGTTCACAACCTGCATCTGTGCACACGTGGGTTGCAATTCGGCGCTTCTGCGCATGTGCAAAAGCGATTTAGTGCTTCTGCGCATGCGCAACCGCTGTAACCCATTCTGGTACTTCCGGGTTTCGGCGGTCCACAACTCGAAAAAACGCAACCTGAAGCATCTGTAACCCGAGGTATGACTGTATTTTCAATTCACAAGTAGCTTGTATGGGTACAGGAAGGCCTAGCTAGATTGTGACCATGGCAGGGCCGGTCCTCCCATGGGGGCGGTGAGCAGTTGCCTCAGGCGGCAGGCTGGAGACAGCTGGGAGGGGCAGTAGCAGATCAGGGCCTCAAGGAGCGCACCACTTACCACCTCCTGCACTTGTCACTCACCTCCTCCTCTGTCTCCTCCACCGTCATCCCATCTGCTCCTCTCTGACTTCCATCTTACTCCCACCCTCCACTGCCTTCTGTGTACTTCAGGGCTTCCTCAGGCTGTCTCAAGTCACCTCAGGCGGCAGCGGTGGTGGAGGCGGCAGGGGAGGGGGATGCCATTGTCTGATTTGCCTCAGGCGGCAAAATGTCCTGGACTGCCCTGAACCATGGCGTGGAAAGGGGGCTTTTTAGAACTCATATCTCATTGCCAATATGGCGGGGTCAGGACACTGCAAGGAGGAAAGACTTAAAGCACTACCTCCCAATATGCTTCAGAGATCCAGACTATGGGGAGCCCGGAAAAATTAATAATTACAATTTGGACTACAATTTGGTGTTTTTTTTTAATTTTAGTTTATTGTTTCTAATTAGATTTTGATGTGGATATGTTGATTGGCTGTTTTTATTGGAAAACCAATAAAAAATATTTAAATAAAATAAAATAAAGCACTACCTCCCACCCGATCCAGTTTGATACTCTCCCCCACCTGCTGATTCATTGCACAAGAAAAACCTTGCACACCACTGCAACCCACATGGATAATGTCCCGTGCAGTTTGGCCTTGTGATAACACCATTGCGTGAATCAATGCTGCACTCTTGACAGCACTGGTTCCTGCTCCCACATTCGGCTCTGTGAGTGGCCTGAACTCCAATTCCCAAACAGCTGAGTGGAAAAAGTAACCGAGAGCATGTGTGACTCATTGACAGCGGGACGGACAGGCTTCTCAGGGACTCTTTCTGTTTTCAGGCATAGCTGAGGCTGCTGCTACTGCTTTCCAACAGGGATAGCCAGCTGCTATAGAGCTGAAACATGCATTTGTTTTTTAAATGCACCAGCCCATTAACTCGCCCTGCAAGCTACGCTGCTCTTGCTCTCCACCAAACTTTGCCAGGACCTTGCCCTTGCCTCCCGTCTGTGGCAAATACTGAATCATCCCTCCTGCCTGTTGAATTTTGTCCCACAGCTGTTAATATTTAACACAGGACCGTTGGCTTGAGGGAAATGAAGGTCTTCGGGGGGGGAAACAGCTGTTTTATACGCCCCGTGGTTTCAAAAACAACAAGGCTCGTAGCTTGGGGTGATCCAGTAGACGTTATCGTTCGTTATTGCTTTTGGGGTTTGGGTTCAATGAACCATGAGCAGAAGGAAAATGGTCCCTGGCAAATGCTGGCACAACAGCAACATAAAAATGTAAGATAAAATACAGTGGTACCTCAAGTTAAGTACTTAATTCGTTCCGGAGGTCCGTTCTTAACCTGAAACTGTTCTTAACCTGAAGCACCACTTTAGCTAATGGGGCCTCCTGCTGCCGCCGCGCCGCCAGAGCACAATTTCTGTTCTCATCCTGAAGCAAAGTTCTTAACCCGAGGTACTATTTCTGGGTTAGCGGAGTCTGTAACCTGAAGCGTATGTAACCCAAGGTACCACTGTAGCAAGAAAGTGGGTGTTCATTATAAACCTCCCTCAATTTTATGAGATGTGATTCTGATTTCTTTTAAAGTATATATTTTCTTATTCTACTTAGGAACATAAGAAGAGGCTTCTGGATCAGACCAAGCAGATGCCTGTGGCAAACTCACAGTCAAGACCTACACACAAGAGCACTCTCTCCTCCTGTGGTTCCCAGCCACTGACATCCAGAAGCATAGTAAAAGGTACGGGTAAAGGACTCCTGGACAGTTAAGTCCAGTCAAACTTCACTATGGGTTGCGGCACTCATCTCGCTTTCAGGCTGAGGGAGCCAGCATTTGTCCACAGACAGCTTTCCAGGTCATGTGGCCAGCAGGACTAAACCGCTTCTGGCACAACGGGACACCATGACGGAAACCAGAGCGCACGGAAACACCATTCACCTTCCTGCTGCAGTGGTACCTATTTATCTATTTGCACTGGCATGCTTTCGAACTGCTAGGTTGGCAGGGGCTGGGACAGAGCTCAAACCGCTGCAGGGATTCGAACCTGAAGCGTATGTAACCTGAAGCGTCTGTAACCCGAGGTACCACTGTAGAGAGCTGGCTGAATCACACTGGCTCCTCTCATTGTGGGGCAGCAATCCACTGAGGCCACCGCCGATGCCCGTGTTGATGCTGCTGGTGCAGGTGTTAAAAGTGTTGGAAATGCAACAGCTGGTAAGCCTGTCAAGGTTTTTAGTTTGCACACAGATCAACACCATGTAGCCTGATCTTATCCACTGGCACCCACCCACCTCTGGTTAAATGGAACCAGGTAACTTAGGAACTGATATTTTGAGGTATCACCTGTACGGGAGGTAGAGGAAGGTCAATTATAATAATAATAGTAATTGTAGTGTTATTACAACCTCAGCACATTTATATATATATATATATATATATATATATATATATATATATATATATATATATGCTTTCGTAGATTTTCACCGGTACAGGAATGTAGGTTTTGGTGTCTTCGGGTGTCTTCCCGTGTAAGAGTCGGGGTGTCTGGGCGACGTTTCGACGAGGTCTCACTCGTCATCTTCAGGCTGGTGCTTTCGGCTTCTTGTTACTGGAACAGAGCAGAATCTGGTGTTTGAGTTCCTATAAATACTGTTGAGGGGTGTGGTGTATAGCCTCCAACGTTCTGGGCAGAGAGGAAGTTCCTAGATTAGTGTGCCTTTTCTTCTTTTGTTCCTTAATTACTTGAGGGATATCTTGAGTGATTTCATGAGTGATATTCTGAATACCACTGGGTGGGTCATTAAGTGTAGATTAGTTGCTAAAGCTTTCGTGTCTTGACCTCTTGAGCTTGTGAAGAGTTTTTCTGAGAAGATGGCTGTGCTGCATTTAGTTGTGCTCTGGCTTGGCTTCGTGTATAGGGGCGAGCTGTAATTTTGTGCCTTGTGCCAGCCAGATCTGTGTAGGGATTGCAGGGGGGTGCAGCATCAGAAAAACTCTTCACAAGCTCAAGAGGTCAAGACACGAAAGCTTTAGCAACTAATCTACACTTAATGACCCACCCAGTGGTATTCAGAATATCACTCATGAAATCACTCAAGATATCCCTCAAGTAATTAAGGAACAAAAGAAGAAAAGGCACACTAATCTAGGAACTTCCTCTCTGCCCAGAACGTTGGAGGCTATACACCACACCCCTCAACAGTATTTATAGGAACTCAAACACCAGATTCTGCTCTGTTCCAGTAACAAGAAGCCGAAAGCACCAGCCTGAAGATGACGAGTGAGACCTCGTTGAAACGTCGCCCAGACACCCCGACTCTTACACGGGAAGACACCCGAAGACACCAAAACCTATATATATATATATATATATATATATATATATAAAACTTTTCAACAATTCCCAACTTTACTGGGTTCAAATAACCTTATTCAAGGGCATAAATGTCATTTCTGTCCTTAATCGTTTAATCTTTTGTTTTGCCTGGCTGTAAATCTTGATTTTTTATGTGAGTTCACTCTTTCCATTAAGCAGGGCAGCAAATCATTAGACTTTCGCCCCCACGGCAAAATTTGTAGCTCCGGCACTGAGTGCCAGAGTAGATTCCCCTCCTCTTCAAAGTCTTTAAAGCGGCCTCTTTTAAATCGAGCCCGTTTTATCATCGGGCATCAACTCCAGTTCTTTGCCAGTCGGCTAATTAAGGATTTGTGCTTAATTTAGCAAGTAAAACTTAGCTGGCCCTAGCAAGATACTTCCAAGTGCTGCTATGCCCTTTGACCCGTCACCTGAGGTGCGCAGGCCCTCTGGCAGCAGCAAGAGCTGAGAATATTCTGGGCAGCAATTGCTTTGTCACATCAGAAGAGTCAGTCCCTTTGTGGGCGCAGCTTCGGCCAGAGGCCCGTGGTATACGCTTCACCTGATTAAAAATCAAGGCCAAAAATCCCACAAGCAGCTCTCCTACACTAAAGAAAGATACAGTAAACAGGCAACAATTTGCTGCCGTTTAAAAACCTGCCCAAATCACTCTGTTTCACTCTGCCTCTTTCTGGAGCCAGCCCTGGGTGACATTTGCTGAATGGCTGGGTGTGGGGCTGCCGTTCAGCTTTTGCCTAAGTGGTGGCTATTTAAAAACATGACCGGCCCAGGATCTTCAGTTGACGTCTCTAAAGGGGAGTTAAAGCTTGGGAGAGGCTCCAGTGATTTCTCTGGAATCTCAAGAGGAGGTTGATAGAGCTTCCTGGGCCAGAACAAGGCAATGGTGTGGCAAAGCAGAATTGGTAAAAGAGCCAGAAATGAAATAGGAGAGCTATAAGGGGAAAAGATAAACAGTGATTATATTCGGATCTTGGCCATTATGAACAGCAGTTCCGCGGGATGAACTGCTGAACAAGCACATCCTGGAGCACACCTGTGGAGGTGAAATTTTGCTTTGGGATAATTACTGTATTTTTCCGCGTATAAGACGATTTTTTTTATTATAAATAAATGCTAAAAATTGGGGGTCATCTTATACACAGATAGTGCAGGGGGGGGGACGGGCAGCCACAAGCAGGAGATTGTCAGCGGCGATTGGGTGGGTGATTGGTGGCTGCGGCAAGGCCTGCTGATGATTGGCTGCTGCTGCAGCAATTGGTCATGTGATTGGCGGTGGCTGGAGGCAAGCGTGCAGACGATTGGTTTCTTTTGTGAGGTGTGCGATTGGCAGTGGTGGTCAGGAGGGTGAGCGATTGTCGGCAATCCCCACCCCAAAAAAGCTCAAAAAGCTCAACAACTCTGGGCAATCTCCCCTCATTTCCTTAATTTGGGGTCCCCAAAAATTGGGGTCCTCTTATACGTGTTATACACAGAAAAATACGGTAATTTGGCACATCCTTATGGCACTGGGGGCTTGTTTTCATTCAAGGTACTGGGCTTACCAAATCATATCCCAAGAAAGGACTCCATGTAGGTTGTGCTAGGCAGTTGCAAGCCATGCAATTTATAATTTTGATTTATTATGATCATAACTGCATATATAAAACTGCTTTGAACTTTACGTTGTATAGATATCACATTACATGTTGACTTTTGTGTTCTGCGTTGCAAACTACCCTGCATTCTTTTGATTAGGGGTGGTATATATATTTAGCAAATTAATAATGAACAGATAAAATGGGATTAAATGGTGTGGGATGCAGCTGTTGCGGTTTAGGTATAGAACACTCACACACCAAATGTGCAAAGTAATAATTGGCAATAATAAAGGTAAAGGTAAAGGTACCCCTGCCCGAACGGGCCAGTCTTGACAGACTCTGGGGTTTGTGCGCCCATCTCACTCAAGAGGCCGGGAGCCAGCGCTGTCCGCAGACACTTCCGGGTCACGTGGCCAGCGTGACAAAGCTGCATCTGGTGAGCCAGCGCAGCACACGGAACGCCGTTTACCTTCCCGCTGGTAAGCGGTCCCTATTTATCTACTTGCACCCGGGGGTGCTTTCGAACTGCTAGGTTGGCAGGCTCTGGGACCGAACGACGGGAGCGCACCCCGCCGCGGGGATTCGAACCGCCGACCATGCGATCGGCAAGCCCTAGGTGCTGAGGTTTTACCCACAGCGCCACCCGCGTCCCGGCAATAATAATTGAAGGTATTTTTTGTTGTTTGTTTTTTTACTAAACAGTGTTTTGTTTCTCTAGGGTGGTCAGTATAAACTAGATGCTGAATCTGCAAATACACTATTGTTGCAAGATCAGTACAGGAGACCCCCCCCCCCGCTGCCCCCGTTCCCACCATTAAAGGAATCATGATCAAAGACCAAACATGTTGATGAAGCGATGTCATTGAACAGATTTGTAAGCCTCTCTGAAGGTGAAATGGTGCTCTGGTGCTTTTAAGAATGGCTAGCTGCCCTTTGCGATTTTGTGGAAAACAGACATTGATGTGAATTTTAATAGGGGCTTCACTTTGTATTGCAAATAAGTACTTTCAGTCATCTGAAGCACCTCTGTATTTTCATTGTTGATGTTTTTAGAATGCCTGGGTTATTTTTAAATCCAGAAGTCATATCTGCCCTCTGACCTAATCGAGGACAGATAGATAACCCATCTTGTCAAAATGCCAAACAGTGCCACAGTTATGAGGTTAGAACAAAAACTTCTGCCTTGCATTTAATAAAAAAATATTTAGGCAGCTTGCAATGCAATTTTCCAAAGTAAGGGCGAGGGACCTTTGGCTTTCCAGATGTTACTGAAACTACAACTCCCATCATCCTTCACCATTGGCCCTGCTGGCCGAGGCTGATGGGAGTTGTAGTTCAGCAAACAGCTGGAAGGCCAAAGGATCCTCACCCCATCCTGAAGAATCGAAGATGACAGGATGGCAATTCATGAGCAGTAAAACTGCTATCGGTTGATGTAACATGTAATTTAACTTGTCTCTGTCAAAGTGGTGACAATCTGTGAGATGACTGTCGTGTGGAGAATCTGTATGAGTGCTTATATGGGTGGCTGTTCACCCAGAGAATATGCTGTTCTTGAACATGGGTGGAATGCATCAGCTTTCTTCCAAAACTTGCTGAGAGGGATTCATGCATGATAAAAACAGGAACAATGTCTAGGTAAAAGAAAGCATGGGACCAAATTGTGGCGCTTGGTCCAAGGCAGGGCTGGCCCACCCATGAGGCAAGGTGAGGCAACTGCCTCAGGCGGCAGGATACACAGGGGCAGCAGATTCTGAAGTCACTCTTTATTTCCTCCTTGTTCCTGATGCAGATCTTCACTCATCCCTTCCCTGGCAACGGGTGTGTGCGCGTGTGTGCATTTTGGGGTTTGCCTCAGGCACCTAAATATCTTGGGCTGGCCCTGGCCCAATTCAGAAAGAATAAAATGATAGTAGCATCAAGTGTTTGAACAAGGATGATGATAATAATAATAATAATAATAATAATAATAATAATAATAATAATAATAATAAATTATTTATGCCCCGCCCATCTGGCTGGGCTTCCCCAGCCACTCTGGGCGGCTTCCAAAAATATATTAAAATACCGTAATACATCAAACATTAAAAGCTTCCCTAAACAGGGCTGCCTTCAGATGTCTTCTAAAAGTCTGGTAGTTGTTGTTCTCTTTGACATCTGGTGGGAGGGCGTTCCACAGGGAAGGCGCCACTACCGAGAAGGCCCTCTGCCTGGTTCCCTGTAACTTGGCTTCTCGCAGTGAGGGAACCGCCAGAAGGCCCTCGGAGCTGGAGCTCAGTGTCTGGGTAGAACGATGGGGCTGGAGACGCAACTTCAGATATACTGGACCGAGGCCGTTTAGGGCTGTAAAGGTCAGCACCAACACTTTGAATTGTGCTCGGAAACGTACTGGGAGCCAATGTAGGTCTTTCAAGGTCAGTGTTATGTGGTCTCGGCGGCTGCTCCCAGTCACCAGTCTAGCTGCCACATTCTGGATTAGTTGTAGTTTCCAGGTCACCTTCAAAGGTAGCCCCACATAGAGCGCATTGCAGTAGTCCAAGCAAGAGATAACCAGAGCATGCACCACTCTGGTGAGACACAGAATTGACCTGCGCCTCCATGGACAGCTGTGAGTCCAGAATGACTCCCAGGCTGCGTACCAGGTCCTTCAGGGGCACAGTTACCCCATTCAGGACCATGGAGTCCCCCACACCCGCCCGCCCCCTGTCCCCCCAAAACAGTACTTCTGTCTTTTCAGGATTCAACCTCAATCTGTTAGCCGCCATCCATCCTCCAACCGCCTCCAGACAGGAGAATCGTCTCTGTTATGTACATTGGACAGAGGCATAGATTCACACTGGAGACCCCTTCAGATGGCCAGCGGCAGTAGGCAGGCAATGAGCTGGATTGGTAGTGAAGGAATTTTTGAGTGTGGTTTTGAATTAAGGGAACCTATGGGCCTCCAGGTGTTGCTGGACTAGTTGTCACCAGGACTGGCTCAGGATGTTTTGCTGCTTCAGGCAAAACAGAAAATGCCATCCCCCACTCTTCCTGCCTTCATCTGCTGCTGCCCACTGCTGTGGCCTCCTCTTCTGTGTCTACCTATGGCTTCAGCCACCTTCTTTACCTAAAGCCACCAGGCACAGAGAAGGTGGCTGCAGTGGCGAAGGATGAGATGGTGAGATCTGCCACCTGAGGCAACTCCCTCACCTTGCCTCATGGGAGGGCTGGCCCTTGTTTCCACCATCCCTGATCATTAGCCTTGCCAGTTGGGTCTGGTGAAGGTTTGTTTATTTTCTTATATTTCTGTCCTGCCTTTCTTCCACCATGGAACCAAAGTTGGAGTCTAACAACATCTGTAAGGTAAAAGCTTCTCCTCCCACCCTGGATATTGTGTGTTTGTTTGTGTGTGTGTGTGTGTGTGTGTGTGTGTGAATAAATCTGTGGTGTGTCACCCTTTCCCCTATATAGGCTGGTCATGATAAAGAAAGAGCAGCAACATAAAGTTGGAAATGATATATTTTGGAGAAAGTTGCTTAAATTAGAAACGCCTACATGAATAAATTGGAAATCTCTCTCTTTTTAAGAAGTGCAGCCCTGTGTCTTCTAAAAGTGACATTTAAGCTGCAATGATAAATCAATGCCTTATTATTCACTATGTTATTCTTAGGCCTGAGCCCCCTAGTTGCTATGGAGTACTCAATGTAAGTGTCAATGAATCAATCTGGTCCCTGATGAATGGCCTGAGGCCTTTAGAACTGAGCTATTCAGATTATATTTCACTGTGCTGGGTTATACTCAAAGCGACACAGGGGGAGTCACAGAGCAGATTCAAGCCCCGTATTTAAAGCACATTCAACAAACATTTAAAGCATATAACTTGTCCCAGAGAATCCTGGGAACTGTAGTTTGTGAAGAATGCTGGGAATTGTAACTCAGTGAGGAGGAAACCAGGATTTCCCAGGATTCTTTGGGGGAAGTCATGTGTTTTACATGTGCATCAAATGTGCTTTTAATGGATGTGTATGTGTTCCAAGGGATGTGTTCTAAACTCTGCTATTCTACCCCTGCTAAACACTATTTTAATTTTTCGTCTGCAACACCTAGCATCTTTTCCCACTCACCTGCGGCAGGAGGAGAGCTCGCTCAGCCAGCAGATCCGCAAATGCTGAAAGCTTGCTGTGACTAAGGAAATATATTTAGCAACTTCTAAGGATGACTCAGCCTGTGGATGTGACACTTGGAACAGCCACCTGAGACTCCTGGTAAAGGTCAGCCTCTAGAAGGGCAGTGACCTATTTCACTCTTGCCGTATAGGGACAGGGAAGCTCCCAAGGTTTCACATTAGAATAGGGGTGGGGAGGGGAACATGTGGCCCTCCAGATAGAATCATAGAACCATAGAGTTGGAAGAGACCACAAGGGCCATCGAGTCCAACCCCCTGCCAAGCAGGAAACACCATCAGAGCACTCCTGACATATGGTTGTCAAGCCTCTGCTTAAAGACCTCCAAAGTAGGAGACTCCACCACACTCCCTGGCAGCAAATTCCACTGTCGAACAGCTCTTACTGTCAGGAAGTTCTTCCTAATGTTTAGGTGGAATCTTCTTTCTTGTAGTTTGGATCCATTGCTCCGTGTCCGCTTCTCTGGAGCAGCAGAAAACAACCTTTCTCCCTCCTCTATGTGACACCCTTTTATATTTTTGAACATGGCTATCATATCACCCCTTAACCTCCTCTTCTCCAGGCTAAACATGCCCAGCTCCCTTAGCCGTTCCTCATAAGGCATCGTTTCCAGGCCTTTGACCAGTTTGTCAGTGTCCTTCTTGAATTGTGGTGCCCAGAACTGGACACAGTACTCCAGGTGAGGTCTGACCAGAGCAGAATACAGTGGCACTATTACTTCCCTTGATCTAGATGCTATACTCCTATTGATGCAGCCCAGAATTGCATTGGCTTTTTTAGCTGCCGCGTCACACTGTTGGCTCATGTCAAGTTTGTGGTCAACCAAGACTCCTAGATCCTTTTCACATGTACTGCTCTCAAGCCAGGTGTCACCCATCTTGTATTTGAGCCTCTCATTTTTTTTGCCCAAGTGCAATACTTTACATTTCTCCCTGTTAAAATTCATCTTGTTTATTTTTGCCCAGTTCTCTAATCTGTCAAGGTCGTTTTGAAGTGTGATCCTGTCCTCTGGGGTGTTAGCCACCCCTCCCAGTTTGGTGTCATCTGCAAATTTGATCAGGATGCCCTTGAGTCCATCATCCAAGTCGTTGATAAAGATGTTGAATAAGACCGGGCCCAAGACAGAACCCCAGGGCACCTTCTCCAGGATGAAGAGGAACCATTGATGAGCACCCTTTGGGTTCGGTCAGTCAGCCAGTTACAAATCCACTGAGTGGTAGCATAGTCAAGACCGCATTTTACCAGCTTCTTTACAAGATGTTGTGGGATAGCAACTCCCATCAGCCTCAGCCAGCCTCTCCTCCTTAAAAGACAATGCTGGTTGTGCGCTTGGTATAATTCTATCCTGCAGTTGTCCCTGACCCTGTTTTGAATCTTGAGACACCGGTTATAGGCCAATGCCCCCCAAGGCTGTTATCTTTCAGCTCTCCGCTGCAGGCAGCCTCAGGCTACTCTCTCGTCATTCGCTTTTCAAGATCGGATGCTCTTCCACATGCAACAGGTTTCATCACGGCATGATCTCCTGATTCCCTGTGGTCTTAGCCAAGTAATGGAAGTGAACCAGAGAGTTCAGGACTGATGAGCAGATTATGAACTCACCTACACTGCAGCTCAAGGCTATCAGGAACCAATGTCCTTTGAGCCAGCATCCCTCTCCTCCAGCAGCCCTAATTTGAGCCCTGCAAGAGCTGACTGCAGTGACTCAGTGGCAGGGTAACACATACAGTCCAAACATACAAGTGAGCCTTGTAAAAAACCAAAACTCAGCCTTGAAGCTCAGCTGTACCACAAAATGCCCAGGTTTACCACACACATATCAACATATCACTCATTATAGTGTACGTCTGTGTGGACTTTAACCATTAGATCAGGAGTTGCGGGACCTCAGGTCTAGGGGCCCAACACAGCCCTCCAGGTAGCTTCAGGAAGTATGGGCCCCAAAGTTGTGGATCGCCTCCAAACCAGTGCTAAAACTTCTGTAGGGCTTTGTAGCACAAACCCCACATTTTTAGCGCCTTCAAACTGGGTAGCTGATATTCAAAACAGGTGGTTTAACACAGAAAAATTAAGCAACTGAGGCAAGCAAATATAGCATGTTTGATTGGAACAGCCGGCTTGGAAGGGATCCAAAATTTTGAGGTTCTCAGTTAATGAAGCTCCTCCAGGCTTCTCTTTTTGGGCCTTTGGAATTTCCCTCAGGTCACAAACCTCCCAAGCCACATTCTCCACCAGCCATGATTTGCACCCCCTTTGAGTATTTTTTGCCTGAACTCTTGATAGTGCTTTTTAATTACCTGGATGGGAGATAGAGGGGTGTGTGAGAGAGTGTGCAGAAACTAGTCTACTGTACAAAGGTAAAATTTACATACATTGCTCCACCCACTTTTGCCTCTGACTCCACCCACCACTGGCATTTCAGAAGGGAATGGGGCCCTCTGGGTAAAGTAGGTTCCTCGCCCCATATTAAGTGCTTTGGGAGCTAATGTGGGGAGAGAAGATGGGTTTTAAACATAATAAAGACCCCAAAACCCCTTGCTGACACAGTGGAGACATTTCCTCCTAGATTTGAGCCTGCCTGCCAGCTCATTCCCTTCCATCCACTCAGCCTCCTTCTCTCCCTTGGGTGGTTGACCAAAATGCAAATTCCACAGAAGACTTTTGCCTCATTTTGATCTTTTGGCAAACAGCAGAGAGGAAATCAGGAGGCAATAAATAAGACGCCCTGAAATCCACTCAAACCGTCACTGAATGAGAGCGACAGACCGTCAGCAAAACTTAAGCAAACAAACCCATCTGCTTCCAAATCATTTCCGAAAATGCTGCCATACCAGTTTGCAAAAGCACATCCTGCGTAAATCTTCGCTTAAATCAACACGTGAGTCATAATAAATCTGTTAGTCTTTTCGTATGATTTTGGTCACACCAAAACTATAATTAGTGAAGTGCAAAGGAAAACACAGTTGAAGCAATTCTTTGGTGCTGTCAAGCACATGGCAGGCATTTTTCAGACTAGTTCATATTGGAAGAGGCTTTTTTATTTTTTAAAAAAGATAGCTGCCTTTAGAGATTAGCGTGTTGCTGTTTTTAATTTTCAAAAAATTATTATAATGCGTTTTATGTGTCTACTGGATTTGCATCCTGTTTTTTGAATGAAGCCCTGAAAACAGCTCACCCCACATTCCCAGGCACCTTATCATTTATTGCTTGGTCCCTTTTGCCCCTTTGTCCTTTATTCTTAATTCCAGTCCCCTTAGGGCTCAGCCAATCTTTATCCCATCTCTCCCCCATCCTAAATTCCTCTTCTGCTTTCAAGTGTTATCAGCTCCCTCTATCTTGGGAGGATCAATTCTTTCCCTTGGCTGCTGCCCTCTCTTTCTTACCCAATATCTTTGATTCCCCCCCCCCCACTACTTATAACCATCCACTGAAAAAACAAACAAACCCAGAACTGGGGCACTCAGATCATTGCACTCAAGCCTCCCACCTAATTCTTTCTGATTCTTAGCCAAAAGCTTTCCTACAGCTTCATAAAAACCAGCGTTTTCCTTCTGATATCCCCTCCAGCCAGATCTCCTGCTTTCCTCCATTTAACAAACATCCACTCCAACTTCTTGTCCCAATTTTTATTGCATGCATCCTAGTTTTAATGTGTGCTCTTTAGAATATAATTAGTTTTTAACTCTATGAAAATTAGCAGTTGTGTGCTGCTTACTGGTTCTATTTAATTAATATCCCAATTCTGTTTTGCTACATGAAAATTTATGTTTATGTTTGATGCCCTTGTTAACTCTTGGGCTACCAAATTGTGCACATTCAGGTCTCGATGTCAGAAGATCCGAAAAGGGGTGTGAGGATTATGTGTGAGAACTGCAAGTTTGTGGGCAAACCGTACACTTCATGGCACACCGTAGGTGGCTTTTACCATTACTGTACTGGTCTTGTTTCTAAAACAAAGAAAAAAATAAGGATTTCTTAGTAGGAGCCATACTGATTGCATGGCATTCATTGCATCAAGATTATGTTTCCATGGACATTTAAGTATGTTAGTTACTTTGTTCTAAAGTTCCTTCTCTCAACAGCTCCAAGAGATAGAAAGGTCAGTATCTGTTTTGTAATGGATACATTCTGTTACGTAAGTTCTAAGAGTAGCCCTGCTCTAAATAATTCTCAACTTTATCTTTTACTTTGCGGAGCGGGGGGGTTTATACAAAGGCTGTTATCATTACACCAGAGCGAAGATCTGGCAAACACACAATCAACCTTTCAGAAATGGTGCAACATTAAAGTTGCTTTAAAGGTTTGTATAAAGGACTGTTACCACTTTTTCCTCTGATCAGCGGAAAGGGAGACTGGTGGAAACATCAGTCATCTTTTACAAGCAAAATGTAAGTCTTAGTAAGTTAGAATGGAGAAAGTGAGCATGCTATGCTGGTGCGGGAATAATGTTGAAAAGAAGTTATTGCTAGGGGTGCAATACACAGGGTATTTAGCTCATTTGCCACAGGAAGTCAGCCAAACCAGTAGTTTTCTGACCACGCCCTTGGGATGGATTTTGGCTTACCAGGGTACTTAAACCGTATCTTGTGTTCGATGTGGCATGCTGTCTCCCCAAACAGCATTATGACAAAGGTCCAAGTAACCTTGCTTCATAAAAATGAACTCTTCAGTGACCAGAAGAGGAACTATGTGAAATGGCTAAAAGCCTACTGTTCCTAACCTTGCTGAAGAATATTCTCACACATTCTTCTCATGCTCAGAATTATTAAAATGTAAGCTTCTGGTCAGATGCCAAGCAGAACTGGGAAACAGACTCCAGTGGTTTCTGATTACTACTTATGTCGAGGACCAGGAAACTGCACACTTCACACACCAAAGCCAATAATATATCACATGCATTCTCATGGCATGGGCCAAGCACTTTAGCATTAACTGGAACGAATCAGTAAATACAGTATTAGCATGAGCCCCCCAAAAATAAAAAATCGTCTGCTTTTACTAACGTCTTGATCAGACACAAACTAGAAAGGAAAATCATTACATAAATACCTTAATGAACTGTTAACAGGTTTTACAACACTGTACCTTCAATCAATCTGTTTCAATTTAGCTGTAAAAGGATGACACCTGCTCCCTGCACCGATGCTTTGGAGCAAAATCCATGCAACTTCACAAGCACGTTGAATATAAAAGATGAAGTAATGGCAAGATGGATAACTTTTTACTTGTATGAAACAAGTCTCCAGTTATTTTGCTTTTGCAATGCAGGTGGCTATGCATTACATAGCTATCCCAATTTTGAATACACCATCATTTTTTGGGTTTAAGATTAGAAAGGTCAGACCGTTCTCCTCCTTCAGACAATGCTGGAAATGGCATGCTTTGCCTGAAATGCTTTGTATGAAAAACAGTACACACAAGGGGAAAATGTTTCCATTTTAATTCCTTACCCCGCTACAATTGGCATTTCCTAGACATGGGAACAAGCTTGAAACTGATTAATGCTCATGTCTTGCAATTACTCAAGGCTATCTGAAGCACTCCCATGTCAAGACAAAAGAATAATTTTTGCTGGCCATGTTTTTATTTGTTTCTCTTTAAAACAGGGGTGCCAATGATACATAGTTTCCCAAAAACAAAAACAACAAAAACCCAGAAGGCAAAACAAACTGTCAGAAGACCGAGATGCTACATGCTACATTTAACCTAATTATACTCATGCTTGCTTTGGGGATGAGACAAAGGGCATCATTCAATAAAAACATACAGTAAAAACAAAATGTCTGGCCATATAGAACTTTCAACCTACAGTAATGTTGTACCTTAATTGCTTCCATGCACACAACTAACATTACAAAAATTGTTCTTAAAAAATTAACACAATTAAGACTTCTAGGAGCATTTTATAATAAAACAATTCCTAATTTCTTTGTAGAGAGAGATCAAGCACCTCCAAATTGCAAATTCCTATACACAGTGAGTGCCTTACTTGAAGTGAAATCTCTTTAAAAACTCATATGGATCACCTCAGAATAAGGGGATGTTATTTCATCTCTATTTCAGCTATGTAGGCAATAAACCACAGTGCTAACAAGAACTTTATCTGTAAAGCAAGTTCAATTTTTTTTTACTTTCTATCATGACAGAAAATATAATTTGCTAAAATAAATAAAACGCTGCATATTAACATTTCCACTATAAAGAAGGCATACCAGAATATTTATAAATATTGAATGATTTCTCCATACCACCTACTACAATAATGCTGGCTAAATAGATGTGCATTATGAAAAGCACTATGGGTGGTTAATGTTTTGCCACATACTGCTGTTACCTTGAGGTAGATAACACATGCGTACCAAATTCTGCATTTATTTTTCAGTTGCTGCTGGTATCATGTGTCTAAGAAATGTGTACAGTATGAAAAATTCTAAAATACATATGAATGAAAATGTTTCAGGGAAAAATAGATATTTTCATGCAAATATGTATAGTCTCACTGTGTAATTTTCAAGGCAAGATTCTTATTTTTTCCTCTGCAAAGTATGAACTGTTTAAACTGAAGAGTGTTTCTACTTGGTTTAGTGCATTTTCTTCTTGTTTCCTCCTGCAATGTGCATTGTTTTGCTCTGTTCTTTACTTTTGTGTGCAAATGACATGCCAGTTTTTTAAAAAAGAATTGTCATGTAAATAAAGTAATTCTGGATTGTAAAAACAATGGTAAACAGAAAACTAAGGAAATTCATACCAAAGTTAACATTATCTGATTTCAAGTAAAAAAATTACTTACAATAAAAAAGAACACACATTTCATGAATACAAAAAGAAATGTCTGCCATTTAGTTTAGGTGTTTCAGAATGCTGCTGTATGTTTTGTGGGGAATCTGAGGAGATGATTTCATAGCAGACGGCGTTAGCGTGGCCTGTATGGATTTAAGTGGTGACCCAACGGGGCTGTGAAACTGAGGAATACCTATCGCTTCAAGGTGCTTGTTAAAGAGAAATTCCCCACTATTGCTTAAAAAGCTCCCCTCTCTTTCTTTCTCCCCAAGCTTCCCATCTTCTACTGGCTCAGTTTCTAGCATCTCGGCACCTTCCTTCTTGCTAAAAAACCTGTCCAGGTAACTGGTGTATGGATTCTCCTTCTCAATCTGCTCATCCTTTCTGACTTCGCAACAAAACTGGTCTATGAGGAAACATTCCTCCCCACCATTTACGAGCTGCCCATCCCATGAATTTTGGTAAAGAGCTTCCAATTGGGCCAAGTTGGCCATTCCTTTCTCCTGCTTCTCTCTGCTTACTGACTTGGATATGCCTTTCGACTCTAGGTGGGACACTGAGCTATTCAAGTCATTTAATTTGTCAATATCAGTTGACTCGTGCTGCAAGCTAAGCTGAATAGTTCCCGCAATAAACGAATCAAAATCAAACCCTTGATTCTTCTCCTTCTCTTTTTCTGCAAGCTGCGAGGCTTCCTCAAGAGCTATCTGAGCTTTCACCAATCCATTCCTTTCACATTTTGACTTGCCTTTTTTATCTGACTTCTCTTTGCTCTGCTCCTTCCAGTTGGAAAGATCTATGATAAGCTTGGGCTCATAGTAATGGTTCACTTCACTCTCTCTCCAGACCAGATTATCTAGGTATGAAGAGGACCTCATTTTGTAATTACAAGTGTGGCTACATTCCAGATCACAGTACTTGTTTTCATGATGATCTGGATACTGCCAGCAAGGCTCAGTGGAAAAGTGGGTATCAAACGCTGGATCCTCTAGGTACTTTTCACGATCGCCATCCAAGTATTTGCGAGGGTCTACTTGTACTTCTTCCTCATCAGTCCCATCAGAAAGAGCCTTTGGATCACGCTGAACTTCATCCGCTTCAAAATTGTTATGACTAGGCCAGTCATGGTCTGAAAATTGACTGTCATGATATCTGTAATATTAACGGCTTATGTTAGTAAATTACAGGCATCCACTTGCTTACATAGTGCAGAAGAGTCAAGACAGATAACAGCAATGAAAACTATGAATAGCCACTCATTTTAGACTCAATGGTATGGCAAGTCAACTGGCAACTTCCCACACTCTTCAAAGAGCTTTAATTTTGAAGCTTTTCTCAGTGACAGCAGAACTCATTCCTTAGCATACAATTTGCGAAAGGACTGCATCTTCATTTAAGGTAATGTTAACATTTCAGTGTCCTATTTCAGTTGCAGATTTCTTAGCAGAAGGGAGAAGAGGAACCTTGACTCCCAACAATCATCTCAAAAAAAAATGGTGTGGTTTTTTTTAACTGCTGCATTTAGCTTTAACCTGAAACAGCAACAGTTCGAGAACTGTTTCAAAATTACATTTAGATAATGCTTCCAAATACTGGCTGGTGTCATCAATCAGAGTTATAATGTGCAAACTCTTATGATAACGAATTTGTGATGCTTCAGTGACTACAATGTTAATTTTACTAAATGCTCACAGCAAGGTTTCCTCCTCATTGGGGTGTTCACATCTTGGTTATAAAATGGAAGTCAACGTATTTGGGGAAGTACATTAACAAAGATGCCACTATTCTGGAAAGTCACATTATTTTCCCAATACATATTTTGCATTGGAAGGTACAAGATGCTGCTCATCATTCCGTTCCAGAACGAGCTACAGAACACCCAGTGCACATGGACTTTTATCCCCTTAGCTGGTCAGCTGAAGCTAATGGGGTAGGTGGCTTGGGACACCATGCAAATGGTAGCAATTAATTATAATAATTAGAATGGAGAAAATTCTAATCTAATTTATGGGGGCGGGGGGAAAATGAGAAGAATTTATGCTCCAAGATCCCTTTCCTCCTCATCATGGAAATGCTTCTCCCACCTCACAGCATTCCATCACTGTTAAAAGAAGAAATCAGCTGGTGTTTCAGGCACAGTTGCAACATGCAAACAGAATGATTTTGAAGCTGTTTACCTTTCCCAATTATAGATGTGGCTGTGACTTTCGTCCATGAGCAGAATATCGTCCACCTCGTCCTCAATGTGGAAAGGATGGCTTGAAATGGGCTCATCAGTTGGAAAGGAGTAAATACTCATATAAGGATGGGACAAAGCTTCTTCTGCTGTCAATCGATCCATGGGACTAAACGTCAGTATTTGTTCCAGGAAGTCCAGTGCTAAAGAGGGCAAAATAAATAGCTGTTTGTTTATCATTCTCTAGTAAGATAAAGTATGAAATGCAAAAACAATGCTTACATTATGTGTGGACAGGTCTTAATTATTTCTATTTTCTGAGCACTAGAACCAAATATTTAGCAGTCAGAAAAAATGATTAGAGTGCCAGTACTATGCAGAAGCAAGGATTTTTTCTTATTTTTTTCTGCCTTTCCCTCATTGGCTCCACTTCATTGCTTGTAGAAGACTATATGATTTGTACGATTGCAAAAAGAAAGCACTGTAGTGTTTTTAGCTCACTTCTACAAGCAGCAATGACTCTGATACAGACAACAGAAATAAGTGGGGTGGGTGTAAATATGCCAGGCTTGTAAATACTGTAGTTACTTGCACCTGGTTCAGTATGAGAACAAAGAGTTACATCCTAGCAGCTACATAGGTAAACTTTATGAAGGACAGCTCTTTTGTCTCTTTTAGGGCACAAATCACTAGTACTTCCCCATGAGGGAACGCAAGAAAAGATTCCTAAGATTATACACTTTTGTGGACTTGTTTGGACAAAATACATAGTGTCCGCAGTAACAGCCATCAACGGTTTCTACTACCCACCATGATTATACATTTTTTCCCAACCAGCGCAATTCACTAGGGGACTAAGCTCTCAGCCTTGAACTGCCTGGTCTGATTCTCCACGGAATACTGAGTTTCTGTTTAACTCAGCAAATCAGACAGCTCAAGGGGAAAAATGATATTCCCACAGAACACAACCCTTTCCCAAGAGGACTCAGGAACTGGTATAATACAACACACACAAAAACAATTCAATCCACAATTCACTGGAGATTGTCTTGCCCCCAACATGTGTGGAAGGCAGTGTTCATGGCATGCACTAACAGCCTGAGATGTAGATGCCGCTCTTGCCAAACCAGCTCTCTGATGACAAAAAGAAGGGGGGGGGAGGAAAGAAGAAGCCAAATTACCTTCAGGGCTAATGCCTGGGAGGAGCTGAGTTAAAGGTTTGTGTGGCTCAGTCATATCATTTTTAATGTAAACTGGGATTACGCTAAGAAGTTCCTGACGATCTTCCTCATGCACAACAGGAATTGATTCTAAAATCAGCTGCATCTGTTCAAGTTCATGGGCACCTAAATGTGAAGGCAAAAAGCACATCAGCCATGTTCCAGACACCCATTTATTCATCAACACAGCTAAGAAATTCCTTATACTGCCATAATCGGTCCCTCTATGTACAGTGGTGCCCCGCAAGACGAATGCCTCGCAAGACGGAAAACCCGCTAGACGAAAGCGTTTTCCGTTTTTGAGCTGCTTCGCAAGACGATTTTCCCTATCGGCTTGCTTTGCAAGACGAAAACGTCTTGCGAGTGTTCTGATTTTTCCCCGCTTCCCCCCTTTTTTCTAAGCCGCTAAACCGCTAATAGCCTTTTAGCCGCTAATCCGCTAAGCCTTTAATAGCCGCTAAACTGCTAATAGCGCTAATCCGCTAATAGGGTTGCTTCGCAAGACGAAAAAAACGCTAGACGAAGAGACTCGCGGAACGGATTAATTTCGTCTTGCGAGGCACCACTGTACTAAATCCAGGCTTTAGGGGGAGAGTGTAGTTAGTTAGGTAGTCAAAGTAGCAGTACCCACACACATCACAGGCATAGAAGAATACCAAGTATAGAAGTAGTACAACAAACATTGGGGGGAGGGGTTTAAGTGTGTGGGCAAGATCCCCAGAAACAGCCCACTGGGGGCTGAACATGCTCAGTTGCCACAGAACTATAGTTGACTGACTTGGGGGCAAGAAGCAGTGGAATGCCTGGAATCCTGAACAGCAACACCCCAAACTGGAACATTTTGTTGCAGCCTCTACTCACAGGACTCTCATTTACTACCCTTAGAAAGAGTTAATAGACGTTTCCCATGCAAACTCCAGAAAAAGCTATCACAGTTACCTCTTCCTGCCATTAATTAGTTACAGACTCTAGTTGGCCATTAGGTTTAACTCTTGACTTAAAAACAGGTTCCTCTACCTTAGTGGCGAGTTATCATTTTCCAAATTAAAATGCCCCCAAAGCAAACAGAAACACCACCCTGTAACACCCCATTCCTTTCCAACATTTCCTTGTCAGTCATTAGTTCAAACAATACATGAAATCATGAAAAAGATCTGCATCATTTTCTGTACATTTCTCAATCTGTAGTATCAAACAGGTACCAACTAACCTATTGGTCATCTTGATATATAATTATTTGCTATTAAAATGTTCCAAGACGAAATTGCTATGGATTTCAAAACAGCTGTTAATATGTCACACCTCTAGGCACGAACATTCATGAATGGATTAAAAGCATTGGCCACTTTCATTCCAATAAGCTCTTTGGTTTTCCAAACTGAAGTTTTACTAGCTACATCAATATAACGCACAGAGGTCTTATACTTAAGATGACAGGTTTGCACCCATCCTTCTCCACCAACCTGCAAAGAGAGTTTTTCCTGTGAGCATTTCAGCAAAGATGCAACCTGCAGACCACATATCAATGGCTTTAGTATAGTTGTTGGGCGATAGCAAGAGGCGAGGTGATCTGTACCATTTAGTAACCAATCCTTCGGAAAGATGGCCCTACAGAAAGAGAAATTTTACTTGCATTTGATTTATCACATTTGTAGCCTGCCCTTCCTCCAAGGAGCTCAGGGCAACATATTTGGGGTGATTTCATTTTCACCTCTCAACTCTGGAAGGTCAAAGAGCAGCATGGAGAGGTTTGAAAGCCCTTTGTAAACATCTCCAAGCAGCTCCTTTGTAGGAAATTTGTAGATCTTTGGCACCACCAAAGTGTTGCTGGCTTTTACTTTGGTTTTATTCTGATGGATCTTTTGTTTCTTATTTTATGCCTGTATTGTATTGCCCATCTTTACGTACCTTGTGAGAATAATGAGGATCCATGATCCGTGCAAGGCCAAAGTCACCAATTTTCAGCACCAAATCTTCAGTATTAATGAACAGGTTAGCTGGCTTGAGATCTCTGTGCAGAACGTTTGCAGAGTGAATATATTTGAGCCCACGTAGCAGCTGGTACATGAAGAGTCTGGCATGTTCTTCCAGTAATGGCCCCTGCTCTAGCAGGTTAGCCAGATCTGTCTCCATGTATTCTTGAACAATGTAAACACAGTTCAGTTCTGTAAGAGAGCCTACATCATCTGTCAGTTGACTTCCGTTGGGACCAAGGATTTCAAACACCTTGACAATGTTATCATGGTCAAGTCTTCTAATAATTTTGATCTCACGCAGAGCATGTTTAACGCTCTGAGGATCTGTCAGGACAATTTTCTTGACAGCCACTCGTTTGTCACAGTCATTATCGACAGCAGAAAAAACTAAGCCATTGCCACCACAGCCCAAAGGTTTCAAGTCCATATACCGAGAACCTACATCGAAACCATGAATGTTCATTAGGCTTTCAAACTTCTCTGCCATTATGTTGAAATTCTTTTGTGTTGTTTTTTTTCCTTTTAAAACTACTAAGTTTCTGCAAACATGTACAGATGCTTCCACTGGTATATGAAGGGTCTTGCAGAAAAAGAGAAGAAAAACTTCAGGTTGAATGCACGATAGTTTTCTGACACTCTCATTGCATTGCCAGTCAGGCCCGTTGTATCCCCGTTATAATTAGAACTTGAGCAAAGATAGAGAGGTTGCAGCATTCATAGTTCAAGGAAGGTGCAGCATATCCGCAGACATTAAAAGGAAATACAAGGAAATCAAACGGAATGAAGTGACATACTATAGACTCCACTCTACTGTGCTAAACTGCATTTAACGAAAATGTGAATAAATATGCACGTAATAGGCTTCTATTAACATCCTCCTCACAGTGCAGATACATTCAGTGTTGGACTGGTCCTGAGCAGCTTCATTCTATGGTGTTAAATAAGCACTTTTCTCTCCTCTTCCTTTCTTCTTTTCTTTTGTTTAGTTTGTCAAGGAAGAGGCAGCTTACAAAAGAGGCTGTTAGTTAATGATCAGGTGGCTCCAGCTCACCACAATCACAATCAAAGCTACCATCCATCTTGTTCTGTGAAAACCTGAAGAAAAAAAGAAAAAGAAAAGCCATATATCAGCACTCCCAAACCATACATACTTTTCAAACAAAGAGTGTTTAACAGTGCACTCTTTCATAATTGCTTGCTGTGCACCAGAATGTAAAATACAGGGGCAGAACTAGGCATTACAAATCTTTTGATCTACTGGAGAAACCAGAACCAAGGCTCATCTCCTTATGAACATGTTGCTTCTGGTTCATCAAGAATTCTCCACCCCACACACAGTAAAGAGAGGCTCTTAGTTGGTAAAGTTCTCAAATTTCTTCTTTACAAGCAAGCTGATATTCAACTACAGTGGTATCTCTACTTATGCGCACCTTTCGTTATGTATCCCTCGGGATACGCACGCGACAAACCCGGAAGTATTTTTCTGGGTTTCGTCATGTGCGCATGCACAGAAGCGCTCTACTGCACCGCGCGCATGCGCAGAACAAGCACCTCTGGTTGTGAAAACCTCGGGATCCAACCAGAGCTCCAGAACGGCTCCCGTCCACAAACGGAGGTACCACTGTATCTGGTAGGAGCTTAGAGTTGAGGCTTCAGCTCACTGGTGTGTGTTTTTGAAAGGGAAGTTTAAGAAAAGCTATTGAACTACCAAAGTGGTGCATGTACTTAAAGGAAACTTAAAAGGAAACTTGCGCCTCTATGGAGAAGCATTTCATACTTGAAGATAAAGTCTGGAAATAAATCTGAAAAACTAAACATGGGGTACAAGAAGCAAAAAAATTCAAATTCTTCAATTTGCTGTTGATTCATTAAGTTATGTATCCATATGCTTTATGATGTATCCAACATAAAATATAGAATCTTGGTTAAAACATCTATGTGATCTCACCCTAGAATGGAGCAAATTTTACACTGTTTATGATATTTATAGTGCTGCTATATGGTGGCAGAAGCTTGCAGGAAATATGAACATTGAGATAAAGTACAGTAACTATAAGCTATGTTATGTGAAGAGGCCATATTACTTGGAAATATTGCTGTGGCTAGAAAGAACTTTTATTTATTTTACTAAATTTCAAACTAAGTGGGTTATGCTTGAGTGAAATATTAACCCCTCCCCCCACTATTCTCTTACACAAATAAGTTCATCCTTTAAGCCAGGGGTGACTAAATGTCCTTGAGCTGAGGACCAGAATGACCCATGGTCAACCCTCTGTGTATGTTGAAGTGTGCATGGCCAAAGTGTAAAAATGGTCACATTTTGGAAGTTGAGGTGGGGGGAGGCCACACAAAAATTAACACCACAGCATCACAGCTGGGAACCTATGGGGATAGCCGTAAAAAAACCAAAAATATTTTTCCAAGTTAACATTTTTTTAAAAAAATATGGGGCCACAAAGGTGTTTTTTTTGGAATTGTGACATCACAGTGGGACACCAAAAGTACCAGTTTTAAACATCTTTTTTTTTTGTCATAAATTTGAGGGGCCACAGCAACCTCTTGGGGGCAGTAAGGCCGCCCCTACTTTAAGGTATATCAACCTTTCAGGTTAGACACACAGCTTCTCACAGCCTAGTTTGATGATTGTCCAGTGAAATCACTTCATATAGAAATGATATTATTTTGGAAATCTTTAAATTGTGTTTCAGTATTATCAAGTAGGTGCCTATTTCTCTTTATGTCCAGAGTTTTTGCATCCAGCTACAGTCCTCAAAGTACATATTTTGAAATGCTCTCACTGACGTCCATTTGAGGCCTACAAAATTACAGTGGTACCTCTGGATGCGAACGGGATCCGTTCCGGAGCCCCATTCGCATCCTGAATAGAACACAACCCGCGACTGCACGTCTGCATGTGCGCGGGTTGCGATTCGCCGCTTCCGCGTATGCATGTGACATCATTTTGAGTGTCTGCGCATGCGGCGAAACCCGGAAGTAACGTGTTCCATTACTTCCTTGTCGCCGCGCAGCATAACTTGAAAACGCTCAACCTGAAGCATATTTAACCCGAGGTATGACTGCACTTTGAAGAAATACATCTGAGGATAGCAGACTTAAAGAAATGTTTAATTATCTCAAGAGTGAAATGCTGAAACTGTTTTTGGCAACAGAAGAGAAACCGTCTCTCAACAGTTTGTAGCTTCTAGCACGAGAATTTGTTCAAACTATCACCGAGAGCAAAACTGATCACTCAGTGTTGGAAGGAAAGATAGTATTTGCTACAATTTTTTCATAATAAAGATGAAACATGTCCTTAGCTTACAAACAACTTGATTCCTGTTTCAATTGCTAAGCAGTTAATCCAACAGAAAAACCAAAGGAGCCCAGCAAGATATTGGCTTGTAGTTCTGTAGAACTACCCATGATTCATTTGGTTTAGGCTTGTGACAACTTAAGGCTAACAGCTCTCAGCTTTTCTGCAGCTTTTCACCCAGCTTCCCATAGCAGTTAGCAATTATGGCTACAATATTAGAGCTCGTCATCTTTCAAGTCGTGGCTGAAATTTAAACTATTAAATACAGAATGGTGCTTTGTCAGAAGACCACAGGGCAGAAAATCAAAATGGCACTTCTGAGTCACAGTTGCATGCTTCAAACAGAAAAGGATGCTATTAAAATTAACTCATTAAGCACACTTTTCTGCCCATTCATATTATTAGCACCAATAATAATAATAATAATGAAATATTCAAAGTAGCTTTCTGGATCTTCCACATGCAAATATTCAAAATTGCCAAGAGCTTCTTATGACACATCAATATCAGCCCTAAGTTTTAGGATCAGTCACAGCTGCCTTCCTTGAAATGACAGGGGAGGGGAGAGTACTCTACAGGAAGTAAGAGTATTAATCATTTCTGTAGGGCTTTACCATTTTCACCTCATTTACACCTACAATAACCTTTAGAGGCACAATAGGCTGAAAAAACGAACTTGCTTAAAGGCCACCCAGAAAGTTTTACCACCAAGCCAAGAATTAGAAGCTGAATTAGAATCTTCTATTCCACATCTGGCCCTCAACAAAACATCTGTAGTGCAACAAGTACTGAAGGAAAAATAATTTTACACGATGTCATGATTGAAACAGAAAGAAAAGGCAAGTAAGTCTTTTCCCCCGGGTCACTGTAATCGTACCTTATTGTATTCAAGGAGCAAAAATTACTTAGCTGGGCTTTTTTAGAATAATAGGAATATTATGCAGAACCCAACTACCATCCCCACAACAGTGTTCCTGGTTTACCAGAGAACTACGAGTTACATAGAAAATAATGTACAGTTATTTAGGTTCTGAATATAGATTTTCTGTTAGTGGCAACACATGCACGGAGACTGCTACCTCAATACTGTTGGCAACATAACTCTTTCAAACAGATGCCCATTAAAAAAGAATATACTAGCCTACCTTTACAAGGAATATTGTATTCCACTGATCACCATTGTGCATTACCCTATTTTTTTGTCAATTTCACAATAAGAGCTCCTAGTAAGGCTAGCATTTTGTAATGACAGTTACACAACTCACTGATGATCAGGTCATAATAGCAACCCCTATTTTTATTACAAGTATGAATCTGCAAGTGTTAAAAGAAAGCTGTTATACAAGGGGATAGAAGTCCAATGTCCATATATGTAACTATACAAGTGCTTATGTGGATTCTTTTTTATCTCAGCCACGTTGCACACTGTAGGGAGTGAGTCATCATAAGAACTCATGAAACTGCAGCTCTTTTTCCTCAAACCTCCCACCAAGTCTCCACACATTCCGAAAGCCAGGATATTGTTAACTTACATATGCTCAAAATGAATATATGAAGACATAGCACTTTCTCACCAGAAACAAGGGATCAGTAATTCACATCATTAAATAAACCACTCCTTTAAAAATTGCATACTGTTTAATCCTTGTCTTGATTTGCTTCCCAAAGTTATTGTTTTTAAAAGAATGAACTGCTGAGGGGAAAGACCCCCACCAACCAGCAAATAAGAGGGGTTCACAAAAAGTAGATGGCAGCACATAATAGAAACTACCACTTCTTGCTTGAATGTTTATATAACCCACTACCTTTTCATTTTCTATGCTAGAAAATAATGAAGTAATTAACCTGGATTAAAGGCAAGTGATTTTAGCCACCCCAAACTGCCTACAGCACTATCACCATGAAGTTTCAATAGTTAATCTGAGATTAAGGGCCCCTCTGGTATGGCCCAATGCGGGCTCATTTTCTTTCATTTAGCCTACGATCCTTTGCGCGTGCTTCTAAGTTCCATTGCTGGGACATACTTCTGAGTAAAAATGCATAACAGTATCCTGCAGTTACTTGTAAATTAAAGGAGAATATAATTTTCTTCAAAAAGAGACTTCCAATAGAGCTTAGTAGGACCTACTCTCATGCCTCTATGTGCTTTCTAGATGAAAAGCTATATACAGGGCTCCTTCTGACTGAACCACACAAAGTGATCCTGGGCCCTCCCAATAAGAGACAGGGAACCAGAACAGCTCCTGCATGTAGCAATCCTGGAAAACCACTGGTAAAAAAAGTTCACTTGCCTGCAATTATTTTGTCTCCTAACAATCCTTCTGCCACAGCCTCTTTGCCACAATGGATATTTTCCTCCTCCATGTCACTGTTACACACAACTATTATCAAACCCTCTACTAGTTGGGTGGGCCTGATACTTTAAACAAGGTCTTGGATGCCACTGTCACAGAAAAATCTACCTTCAGATGTCTTTCAGTTGCCACAAAGGGGTGATGGGGGAGAATGAGAGAAAGAGAAAAGATTCTGAAAAAATCCACAGTTCCATTCAACCGCAGGGCCCCCCTTAAGACCTCTGTCGTTATTATACCGCAACTGCTTTTCACACCACAAGTTGCTGCTTTGCTGGGGCAGTTTTTAAATAGAGGAGGCAAGTGCCCATAAGATAAAAGGGAAAGGGGGCAGTCGGGTTCTCTAGTTCCTCTGGATGAAAAGAAACACTGCAGCAGTTGCTTTTAAAGGCGCAGAGCAGGAGAATGGAGGCCGGGAAATGAATGAAGAGTGTCCTAAGGGCGAGAGGGAAGCCGCAAGTGCCGCAGTGCCTGGTGGCCACATGGGGGGAAGGGGGGAAAGAGCAGACGCGGGCAGGCCCCTTTTGGGCAGAAAATTTTGTTTCGCAACGGAGACTTCCACGTCAGGCGACACCCGCCTAACGCATCCTTCCCACTCCAGAGAGGAAGAAATCCGCGAACGCGTCACTGATCCGCCCTCGTGGTGATCAGAAAACCCCTTTTCCGTCCACTTTAAAAACAAACAAAAAAGGTCGGCCAGGCAGCTCTCTGCGTGTTTACTCGGAAGTAAGCCTCGCCCATTCCCAAGCAAAGCATGCCCAGGGTCGCCAGCTTTCACAACGCAACCCTATGCGGCTTTTGCTTTTTTTTTTTTACACGGAAGTAAGCTCCGTTCGCGCGTTAAACCCACGCCGGAGGGTTATGATCACGGATCCAAGGAGAAGAGAGCGGCCCCTTTGCGGGGGTCTACTCGGAGACGGGTGCGAAGGGGCCCCTGGCTAAATGCCACCCGCCCACCGCCTCCTCACGGGGGAAAAAGTCCCGCCGAACTCTGTGGGGCTTCCCCGCGAGTAACAAAAACCAACGCGTGCCTGGGATCGGGGTGCTGCGAGAGGCCTCGTGAATGGCCGCCACGCGGGACCGCCCGCCGCCCCCGAAGCACGTCTCCCCTCGCCGGCCTCCATTGTCCGGGCTTGGGGCGAGGAAACGGGAGACGGCGGGGCTTTTGCCCTTTCCCCGAAGCCGCCTCCTCCACCTCGCTTCTCAGAGGCGGGAAGGGCCCAGGGTTTCCCTTCTCGCTTTCCCACCCTCCACTCCTCAGCCCTCCGGTCCCCCTCGGGCACGGAGCGCCGGCCGCCGGGGAGGCTCCGCCGCACTGCGGAAGGCCTGGCCGGGCTTCCCCCGCCGGGCAGAGGCCCCGGCAGGGCGCGCGGGAGGCGCCAGAACAAAGCGCCTTTGTGCAGTGGCGGCGGGAGCGAGACCGCTGGCACTGCGGCCCGAGCCTCGCCGCTGCTCTCGGCCCTCCGCCTCCCACGCCGGACCCGCCGCTTCCCCGCAACTCACGGCGCTGCCCAGGCTCATGGAGAAAGGAGAGAGAAGCCTCGGAGCTGCTCCGCCGCCGGGCCTTGGCGGAAGGGTCTCGGCGCCAGCGACAGAAGCCCTGCTCCCGCCGCGGCTCCTTGCCATGTAACCCGGCTAACGAGGACAAGAGAAAGCGGCGGGCGGGCGAAGCGGAGAAGCTCCGCCTTCGGGTGGAGCGGCGGGCGGGCCCGAGCTGAGGCGGCTCCGCCTCGCCAGGACGGGGAAACGTGGCGGTTGAGGTCAAGGCGGCGGCGGCGGCGCGCGGCCTTGTCCCCGCTGAGGGGAATCTGCGCCTGCGAGGCTCGCGCCGACCGCTCGCGGCACAAAAGAGCAGAAGCGGACGACGACAGCCGGGTCATGGCATGACTGTCATACATAATAATAAAAAATAACATGACGACGACGGCCGACAGAAGGGTGGTGATATGTTAAAAGGCCGCATGATAATGAAGCGCGAGAAGAAAAGAAATTGGAAAAAAGGATGCATTTCTCTATTCTGGATGTGGATGAGGGGAGCTCACACGGAGCATAGTGACCCTAAAACGGAATTAAGTGCAGAAATCAGGCATAGGCAAACTTGGCCCTCCAGATGTTTTGGGACTACAACTCCCATCATCCCTGACCACCGGTCCTGTTAGCTAGGGATGGTGGGAGTTGTAGTCCCAAAAATATCTGAAGGGCTGAGTTTGCCTATGCCTGGCCTAAATCATGTCTGGACAGATTAGGAAACATCCGCCTTCTCTGAAGGATCCTTCATCTCCAGGCCCACTTTTATCTGCAGTCCAGTCTCAGAAGTAAGAACCAACTGTATTTGCTAATGAGGCCTCCTTTCTTAGGGAGTTTAAGCCTAAATACATGAAAAATTGAAAAAAAAATCCTACAATTTTAACTACAGCCTTCATTTTCATCTCCTTCCTCTGTTCCCTAACCTGTATCAGTTTTTATTTGTAAGCCGCTAGGGGCAGGGACTTGTTCTCTGTGCAGAGACAGAGTACAGAGATAGATGGTGCTATACATAAATTGGGACTATTTCACAAAGCTTCAAACCCCTTATAGTCTGGATTATTTAATCTGAAGGAGACTTGAACCAAGTCTAGGGATTTTATGGAGTTTAAAACCATTTACAGCAATCTCCATCTGGCACTCAAACCTCATTGAAGCTTGACTTTAAAACCAGTACAGTATGCCATTACATGAATCAACACAGATAAATTTACTCCTTGAAAACAAGTTTGTTTTTCACTCCTCTTTCAATGCATGCTGTAGACACATCTTATTAGAAGTTAGGAGGAGGCTATTTAGTATTGCCCCCTTCAAATACCCCAAAACACTGTGCCAAGAGCAGAATGAATGATCTGCCATAATGGTGGAAAATCTGTTAGACCTAGAATAAAAGAGATGGGAAGAGGAAAATAAGTAAGAAGAAGAAGAGATGGTACCTGAATTTGCTTATTATCCTCTTCCCTCCTGACCCTTTTTCTTTTTGAATCCCATATATTAGATTGTATGTCATTATTTGAATGACAGACCACCTGAAGGGCACCAGCAGAAAGACAGTAGGTTAAACAAGTAAAGTACAGTAAATAAATAAATGCGTAAATTGTTACATAATGGCCCCAGTGGCAAAGACAGTTCTGGGAAGGGAGGAGTCAAATGGCAGTTGGTCCCAGCCAGGCTGATGGAGAGAACTATGTATGGCACAATAACATGGCATCATAATGCAGAGTTCAAGGGTGTGATCTTATTATGCAGCAGTCAACCTGTATGGAGATCAATAGGCTAAAACTCCAATCTTTCTATCACCCTGATTGTGAGGTCAATAAAAAGGTATCTGGTTAATGGTATGAGCAATAACCTTGATGAAAGGCGGTTAAATCTGGAGTAACTATGGCCATAACCAAAACATATATGTAAAGTATTACTGTACCGGTTTAACAATCAAAAAGGCAAAGGTACCCCTGACCATTAGGTCCAGTTGGGGACGGCTTTGGGGTTGCGGTGCTCATCTCGCTCTATAGGCCGAGGAGCCGGCATTTGTCCGCAGACAGGTCATGTGGCCAGCATGACTAAGCCGCTTCTGGCGAACCAGAGCAGCGCATGAAAACATCATTTACCTTCCCACCAGAGCGGTACCTATTTATCTGCTTGCACTTTGATGTGCTTTCAAACTGCTAGGTTGGCAGGAGCAGGGACCGAGCGACAAGAGCTCACCCTGTCGTGGGGATTCAAACCGCCAACCTTCTGATCAGCAAGCCCTAGGCTCTGTGGTTTAGACCACAGCGCCACCCGCGTCCCTTTAGCCCCACCCGCGTCATAGTTTTCCCTAAATAATCCTGGGAACTAGTTTTGTTAAGGGTGCTGAGAGTTATTAGGAGACCCCATTCCCCTCACAGAGCTACAATTCCCAAAGTGGTTTAACAAGCAACCCCACTTCCCAGGGGGACTCTGGGAATTGTACCTCTATTTTTTCCTAGCAGGACTCATGCATGACAGACTGAAAAGTAACAGGTGAAGTGCTCCCAAGCATGATGGAGAATTGCTTCACCTGTTGAAGCCAGAGGAGTCTTAGCATTCTGCCTTCAGTGAGTCATTGGATAGCTCCGTGATAGGGGAATGGGATGTGACCATCTAGGCCAGATGCAGCCATCCTTTGTTGGTCCTTCAGCTTTGCTCAGTTCAAAAAGGAACCTGCTAAAATGAGTTGTTGGCCAGGGAGGTAGATTAATGACTTGACCATTCTTCATAGTGGGAAAGTGTGAACATTACGTTTTGAGGAGCTATGACACAAGATCAGAGCTTTGAGGGGACGGGATGGGCAGGCAGCTGGCTTGCTGGCTCATCAGACAGTGGACATTTCGGGAGGTCCTGCGATACACCTGTGAAAAGAGTGGCGGATCACCATGGGCATAGCCAGTATTTATTTTAGGGGGGCAGGACCGAGTTCTCTGTGAGGTAATTTGTCAGTTAAATTTTTTTTTATTTTTTTACTTGATTGGGGGGGGGGCAACTACCCTCCCCATGCAGATTTCCATGAACCTGGTGATTATCGGCACCTTTTTTTCCTAGCAAAAAGGCACTGCACAAGACCAGGATTATGGTGAATGAATGAAAAAGGGGTGGGGGGGGCAAGGACTCTGCACTTTAATAGTTGCGTACAAGAAAGCCTATCAGTAGGCATCGTGCGCAATGCATTAAAGCAGTTCTGCCCTCTTTTTCACTTGAATATCCTATTTCAGTGGTCCTCTCCCAAAGCCCCCTCCTCCCACTTGAAAATTGCTGATGGTCTTGCTGGACCACTAAGTGGTTTTTCTGTTTGTTGTAGCAATTGTAATGCGTGATGCTGTCTGATTTTTATTGTCCTTTTATTGTTGCTTTTATTTCTTGTATTGTATTCACTATTTGCACTTCCATATGATTCGAATTGTTACTCAAGAACACGCAATATAAAAAAGTAAATGAAGCAATAAAATGGAGTTAAACATCACAATGAATATTTAACATGGGTATACTGCAAGCCACCTGCACGAAGTTTGTGGACCACCATAATTTAGGAACCCCAGCCTTATGCATGATCAGGAAATCGACATAGATGTGTGAACAGGGCTACAGTTATGATCTGTAAGATGAACCAAGTACTATCTTGCATCTATCACGCTTCTGCCAAGTTCAGACAATAAATCATATTCTCAGCAGCTGTCTCAGTGGGGAACTCCCTTCCCCCAGTGACTTGCCTGAACATGAGCCTCTGTATCTTTTGGACGCACTGTAAAACCACTCCTCACAGATACCAGTAAGGAACTATACCTCACACTGGAGGCTGCCTATTTAAGCTAGTAGAATTAGTTGGCCCAGGTGAAAAAGAGGACAAGGCTCTAAAACCTTTGTTCTGTAAAAAAGCACATTTCAGCAGATGCAGCTCTGGGATATAGGAAAGACCTTGGGAAGGAGGGGTGAGACACAGAGAAGAACTCCAAAATTGTATGAAGCGTCCGACTTTAAGAAAACTTTAGGTCAAAAAGAGGTCACATCTAGTTCCCCAAATGGTTACTTTTTAGAAAATATTTTTTTGTAAAAATTATTGTTGCTCCCACAGATCCCGTTAAAAAGTTCAAGACCCTCCAAATTTGTCCATTTGTACATTTAATTTTTACGTATTTCATTCATACACACGCACACACACACACACACACACTTATTGCTCTCACACCCCACTGTGATACCAAAAGTTGTCTTTTTCTTTGTCTCTCCCTCCAAATTTCATAATTTTTTTAACAGTAATGTATCCAGTGCTAATCTTACTCAAAGCAGACCCACTGAAAGTAATGGACATGGCTAATTTAGGTTCATTACTTTTAATAGATCTTCTCTCAGTTAAACCTAGTTGAATACAACCCAAGAATTATTGAAACTGATCACTCCCATGGGTCTTCTATGATTTTGTGAAGCCAAAAGGTTATTTTTGTCATCCCCTTAACGTTTTCCTTGCTCTGAAAAAAATTATGAAATTGACCACACCCACTTTTACACTTTGGTCACACCCATTTTGACATGAGTGGGTTCATTTTGGCCATTGTTGGCTTGTTTGAGGGCTGGAACAATTAAATGGATGATATTGCATAACTTTGATTATTCTTGGGACAGTGCTTGGGTTCTGGGAAAGGAAGGATAATTGCAGGTGCTCATAGCTGGTCTCTTATCATATGGCAGGTGTGAATTCCTTTTGTTGCATTGTAGCTGGCCTTCAGCATAGCAACAGAGACAAGGCCTGAGATTTCTAATCGTGAGTTTATTAGAAAATGGCAGGCAAATCTCCCCCTCATGTTCTCTGAATAGAGACATATCAACGAGAGGCTTTGAAAAATTAGTGGCAGAAATTGAGGCTGGGTGGTATTCAACTAAGTTTAATGCACAGCGGACCTATTGAAATTAATGGACCCAACTTCATTAATTTCAGTGGGTCTACTCTGAGTAAAAATGAGCTGACTACCACCATCTCTAACTCTACAGAAGGAAACAAGAGGGGCCTCCTTGGTTGATGTCAGAGAGTAGGCAAGTTTATGTCAAAGGATTTGATCCGTTTAAGGATTTTAAAGTCCTAAGCAGAACTTTGACCGGGCCCAGAAATAGTCCATTAGACAATGAAGGTGATGTAAAAGGGGATATACATGCTCCCCAAAACTGACTGTGACCAAAGGTTTAGCTGCTGAGTTTTGAACCAGCTGAAGTTTCTGGATATTTTTCAAAGGAAGGTCCACAGAGTATAGTAATCCAGTTTTAATGTAACCTCCATGTGTGTCACCAAGGTGAGATCTGTGTTTCCCTGAAACTGTTAACAGCTATTTTAACAGCCTAAGCTGGGCAAAATCCCTCCTGGTGACCCAGCTGAACCAAGAAGGATGTGGACAGCTTTATAATAGTAAAGAAGACTCACTTTGCCACTGATGGATCGTCCACACCATCCCACTAGTCAGAATGGGGAAGCCTAAGAAAGGCCCACTGAATAGCACTGCATGGATATGAATGGTGAGCATTGTTTCTTTGCTAACTGCCACTGCCACAGAGGAAGCAACTATACCCCACTATACCTTTAAAGCTTGTTTGAAGCACACACACCCCTCAAAGACTTCTGGGAACTGTAGTTTACTCGTAAGGGAGTTCCAATTCCCAGCATTCCTTTGCAAACTACACTGCCCATAATTCTTTGAGAGAGGCAAAGTGCTTTGGATGTGCTTTAAAGGTATCGTGTGTACACAGAGTAAGCTCAGATATGGGCTCTTACTTGTGTTTGTTCAAATTCACCCCATGTTTTCTACCATTCAAGTCATGATCATATCTTCCTGGTTAATCAAGGAACTGAATGAGCTGTGCTCTTGGGGGTTATCATGTCAACCACCACACCTGGTAATGGCTTGAAGACAGAATTAATGGGATAAGAGATTGATATGGAGCAATAAATGTCAGGGTCAAGCTTGGTGGCATCAAACTGCAAATGACATGAGGAAGAGGTGGCATGAATGATAATTCATCCCCAAACTCACATTGACAGAGTGCAAAGGGGAGCGTTCTCATTTTCCCCCCAGCATATATTGACACACAGTGGAGGCCTATAGGCTCTACCAGAGATTTGTAACTCATGACACTCCAGATAGTGGTTGAACACCACCTCCCACTAGCCCAGGGGTAGGCAACCCGCGGCTCCGGAGCTGCATGTGGCTCTTTTACACCTTTGCCGTGGCTCCGGGGCAGATACTAGCGAGGGGAGGAGGCGCATTGTGCGCCCCGACACTCCCCACTGTGGCGGGCACTGTACTGGCTGTGACGTCGCATGGGGGCGGTGCGTGCATTAGTCACGCACCGTCCAGACGTCACCTTCCCGTCCGCTGTCAGATCGCGGCTCCGGAGATATATTTGTTTTAAATATCGCAATGGTTTTGTGGCTCCCAGGTTTTTTTTCTTCGGAAACGGGTCCAAGTGGCTCTTTTTGTCTTAAAGGTTGCAGACCCCTGCACTAGTCTCTGACAGCATTTATTGATTTAGGAAAAGCTATAAACCGCTATAGACAGCATCTTAAAAAGCAGACATCACCTTGCCAACAAGGTCCGTATAGTTAAAGCTATGGTTTTCCCAGTAGTGATGTATGGAAGTGAGAGCTAGACCATAAAGAAGGCTGATCGCCAAAGAATTGATGCTTTTGAATTTGGTGCTGCAGGAGACTCTTGAGAGTCCCATGGACTGCAAGAAGATCAGACCTATCCATTCTGAAGGAAATCAGCCCTGAGTGCTCACTGGAAGGACAGATCCTGAAGCTGAGGCTCCAATACTTTGGCCACCTCATGAGAAGAGAAGACTCCCTGGAAAAGACCCTGATCTTGGGAAAGATTGAGGGCACAAGGAGAAGGGGACGACAGAGGACAAGATGGTTGGACAGTGTTCTCGAAGCTACCAGCACGAGTTTGACCAAACTGCGGGAGGCAGTGGAAGACAGGAGTGCCTGGCATGCTCTGGTCCATGGGGTCACGAAGAGTCGGACATGACTAAACGACTAAACAACAACAACAACATAAACCACTTAATATAAAAAAACCTCTAAGTAGTGTACATAAACTACTACAAAATAGTTATCAACAACACAGACATCAAATCAGCTAAATTAAAAAAAACAAGTATATATGCTGTCTCTGAAATAAACAAATTTTTAAGAGGCGTCTAAAACAGGCAATGGTGCCTGGCCAATGTTGATACTGACACATTAAAATATTGACCCCCTCGGGTCGATAGAGCATACATAAAGTACAAGTTCCACAGATCTAAGTGGTCGAATAGGCATGTAGGGGACAAGGTGATAGTTCAAGTAAACTAATCCCAAGATGTAAGGGTTTTATACATTAACTATAAAACCTTGAACTTGGTCTGGTAGCAAATCAGCAGCCCCTGCACTTCTTTGAGCAAAGCTATAATACGCTGATAGGATCTCATTCCTGTCAACACTTGGGCTGCAGCATTCTGAACTACAGTAACTGTTGTTTCTAGACCAACAGTAAGAGAAGCTCCACACAAGAGTGCCTTGCAATAATCCAGGATTGGTCACCAATGCCTGGCCTATTGTGCTAAAGCTATCCCTGTCTATGAATGGTTGCAGCTGCCACACTTGCTAGAGCTGATAAAAGGCACTAGTAGAATAATGGCCAGGAGTTGTAGCCCAGGAATGAGCAGCAAGTCTTTCAATTTTGTTTTCCCTCAACTTCTCATTTGTCTAATCTTAAATTCAGTCCTCCACATTTCCACATAAATTTGAGGGGTTTTTAAAATTGTAATGAAGATTCATCAGCATTTTTAGCGCTCATGTCTTCTAATAAACACATTTTTGAAAAGCAATCTTTCCTAATATAATGCATTTTTAAAAGTTGCCTTCACTAATATATGCATTATTATGCACCCTCTACCCTAGTATATGCATTTTTGTACACATTATTTGCCTGGAGAACTGCACTGAAAAATCTGGAAAAGTGCAGATTTTGAAATATGTCTGCGTATTGTTTGTGTATTGTTTCAAAAAGTGCAAATGAGCTAGGTTTGCCTTTAGATGTGAACAGAAGTAATTTTCTCCTTCATCTCTAATATTCTGTAGGGACACAGGTTCCCCACTCCTAGGCTATACATTTAACCACTTCACAACAATCTGTATGAACTAAGCTCAAGCTGACTGAAGAAACTGGCAGAAGTTACCGTATTTTTCGCTCCGTAAGACACACTTTTTTTCTTCCTAAAAAGTAAGGGGAAATGTCTGTGCGTCTTATGGAGCGAATGCGTGGACTCTGGAGCTGAATTGCCCAGGGACGAAAAGCAGATCATGCTTTTTTTTTTTGAAAGAGGGAAGTGGGAGTTGAAAGGAAGCAGCTGATCGGCAAGTGATCGTGGAGGGAGATAAGGGACGCTAGAGATAAAGGAGGCTGCCTGGGAGGGGTGAGGTAAAAGCCCATGGATCCTCAGGATTTTTGCACTGGGTCAACCCAAATTCACCATCAGATCACATAGCATGTCCATGGCTACAGCCTGCACCACAAAAATAATACATCCACTGTTTTGTTCAGAATTTCTTTCTTTCTTGTTTTCCTCTTCTAAAAACTAGGTGCGTCTTATGGTCAGGTGCGTCTTATGGAGCGAAAAATACGGTGGTTGTTTGTACTTAGGGCTCATCCAGACTTCCGCTTTCCCCGCTGCTTTCCCCAGGGAAAACCCAATCTTTACCACTGAATTGGAGCAAATGTCGATCTGGATTGACATTTTTTTCTGATTTAGCACTAAAGAGCAGGTTTTCTGGGGGAAAGGGGCAGGACAAAGGCACAACCAGTTGGACCCATACCTGGAAAGCACGGGACAAGCAGAAAACCGCTCAAACCCATGCTTTTTAGGCATGGGACAAGCAAAAGTTTGGACAAGCCCCATGTCTGGTTAAAGGTGCATCTGCTTTAAAGAGACAACAAATTTAGTCCAAGACTCATTTGACCCAGAGTGGGGTGAGGGGGTTGATGTTAGGCGGCACCCTGAGCGCTTAAAAGACACTTAGAATGGAAACTGACATGTTTAAGGGTTTTCTTGTGCAACCAGAAACTTCTTCAAACATAGTTTTTTTCCATGTGACTCACTTTTTCCATTTCTCCCATGGTGTGTCTGTCTGTTGACCCCGATGCCCCTTTCACCCCTTTCACCTCCTGCATCAACCAGCACCTTCCTTTGCACACTACTTTCTACATGAATCTCTCTTGAGCATGCAAATTCTCTTACGACATGGTTACTCAGACGTAAGACTCACTGTGTTCCATGTCACTTACTCAAAAGAAGTTGGCGCACACAAGATTGCAGTTTGAACCTGCCAATGCCCTCTCCAATGTTACCTCGGGTTAAGTACTTAATTCATTCCGGAGGTCTGTACTTAACCTGAAACTGTTCTTAACCTGAAGCACCACTTTAGCTAATGGGGCCTCCCGCTGCCGCCGGAGCACGATTTCTGTTCTCATCCTGAAGCAAAGTTCTTAACCTGAAGCACTATTTCTGGGTTAGCGGAGTCTGTAACCTGAAGCATATGTAACCCAAGGTACCAATGTATTTAAAAACTAACAAAACAGTAAAGCAAAAAGATGTCTCAGTGTCAAAGAACTTAGAATACCTTTTCAAAAGTTTGACCAACATAATCTATACCCAATGCAGTTGTAATCTGATATATCCTTACCTTATAGCTAGTTCCACTAAAATCAGTAGAGCTGACCACTGAGTATTTATTACCTAATTTTCCATGCTACTCTATAACACAGAGATTGGGAATCTGTGGGTATTCAGGGGTTTTTTGGACTCCAACTCCCATCATTCCTGACCTGGGCCAATGGCAGTTGGAATCAAAAATAATCTGGAGAGCCACAAGTTTCCCAACCTTATCCAGCTAATGCTCTCATACGCATACTAAATAGAACATATCTCAGCCATGTACATTTTGGATGCTGTCAAGTAGTATTACAGTTCCTTTTTCTCCGAAATTTGGTGAATTGCCAGCTCTTTTTTTTTTACTATCCCCCCCCCCCCCCACGTGCTCACAGGCTGACAAGGACTAGACTTTTCCCCTTTGCTGGAAGGTTTTTATAGTGCTACCAGCAATATGTCATAACAACTCTTTGACATAGTCTGAATTTTCTTCAGTATCACCTGGGCCTTTTAAGCATTTTATGAATAAACCATTGACTGTGGATCTTTTTACAATGCCTCTTTTTGATGACGCATTTCCTCTTTTTTTGATGATGTACGCAAAGAGTCTCAGCACTACAGGTACCTATGAAAACGATGCCTCTTTCGTCATTTTTAACCTAAGGACCCCGGATTCTTGCATAAAACTTAAGCAATTGTATATTTCTTAAGCAGTTTGTTGTGAGGAAAGCAATATCAGTCACTTCTGACCTAAAGGTACGAGAGCTTTGCCTTCCTTCGCACCTGGTTGCTTATTTTGCATGTTCCATCTCAGTTACGAAAACTGACATGGAATCATAGAATCATAGAATCATAGAGTTGGAAGAGACCACAAGGGCCATCAAGTCCAACCCCCTGCCAAGCAGGAAACACCATCAGAGCACTCCTGACATATGGTTGTCAAGCCTCTGCTTAAAGACCTCCAAAGTAGGAGACTCCACCACACTCCTTGGCAGCAAATTCCACTGTCAAACAGCTCTTACTGTCAGGAAGTTCTTCCTAATGTTTAGGTGGAATCTTCTTTCTTGTAGTTTGGATCCATTGCTCCGTGTCCGCTTCTCTGGAGCAGCAGAGTTGTACTATAAAATAATACATAGTAGTGTAATCCATAGAAGCAGGGAATTTAACTGCTGATTAATTTGTGCAAGGCTCAACTTTGGCATAAACCGTGTGTTAAATATCTGCCTTTAACTCCACCCATTAAAACAAACCCTTCAGCATTCAGTAACCAAGAGCTAATGAAAATATTTAAGTTGTATAGTTTGCCAAGAAGGACTGGTGTTTTGCCAACGTTCTCCAACTGAACAAATCCTTAGAATTTGACTGGATGCATTCTCTAAAGCCAGCAACCTTCCCCAACCTGTTGCCCTCTAGATGTTCTGAACTATAACTCTCCATGCTAGCTTGGGCCAATGGGAGTTGTAGTCTTAAAACATTAGGCAGGCAGCAGGGTGGGGAAGGCTAATTTAATCATCTTGGCATTTGGGCAGTGATTAGATCTTTAAAATTATGCTCTTCTAGGAAACTAAGGTCAGCCTACGTGGTCCCCAATTCTATTTTATCCTCACAACAACTTTGTAAGGTAGGGAAGCCGGACACAGACTGCTCCAGACTATCCAGAAGCTTAATGACTGAGTGAGGACCATCTCCCTGGCTTCATACCAACTACAGTGGTACCTCGGGTTACATACGCTTCAGGTTACGTACGCTTCAGGTTACAGCCTCCGCTAACCCAGAAATAGTGCTTCAGATTAAGAACTTTGCTTCAGGATGAGAACAGAAATCGTGCTCTGGCAGCGCGGCAGCAGCAGGAGGCCCCATTAGCTAAAGTGGTGCTTCAGGTTAAGAGCAGTTTCGGGTTAAGGACAGACCTCCGGAACGAATTAAGTACTTAACCCGAGGTATCACTGTACTAGACCGCTGTTTCATGAGAACTAAAACCTCTCTTTCATTTACAAAAAGGAAATTTGCCATGCTACAATTTGTGTCCCAGTAATCTGTCCAAGAAGTTACTCAGTTATTAAAATCCATAATATTTACATTGATTATAAAGGTGACTGGACTGTGATTGCACTAGTTGCATAATATCACTGTACAGAGATAATTACTAAAATGGAGAGAGAGATTACTGCTAGCGATAAACATACTGAACTGCAGCTATTTATCAACTTTGCTGTAATTTTATAGATGCAATATCTAGTATCTAGTATCCTGGAAGAATGAACATACCTCCTTCTGCTGAACATATACAGTGGTACCTCGGTTTTTGAACGTCTCCGTTGATGAACATTTCAGTTTTTAAATGCCGTAAACCTGGAAGTAAATGCTTCGGCTTCGAACATGACTCGGAAGTCAAACATGCCACGTGGCTTCCAGTGAGTGCAAGATTTTTCACTCCATAAGGTGCACCTGACCATAGGGCGCACCTAGTTTTCAGAGGGGGAAATCAAGGGGGGAAATATTATCCCCCCCCCCAGCTCAGGGAGCAGTGGACTGGCTGTGTGCAGCCCGTCCGCTTTTCCAAGAGCTTCTTGGAGCTGCCAGGTGAAGCCCGGTTTCCTCCCCCCCCCCAGCCCCAAAGAGCAGCTCAGGGAGCACGCAGCTCCTGTGGGCTTTTCTACGAGGAGGGAGAAGGGACTGACTGGCTGCATCAGTCCCTTCTCCCTCCTAGGGAAAAATCCGTAAGAGCCGCGCGGAGCTTGTGTGCGGCTCTTGGGGGCTTTTCCTGCCTGCCTCCCCCTTGCATTCGCTCCATAAGATGCACACACATTTCCCCTTACATTTTAGGAGGGGAAAAGTGCGTCTTATGGAGCGAAAAATACGCTCCATAGTAGTTACTGAAGAAATTCAGGCAGCGGTTACACTTTCAAACATTTCTTCCTGAAGTTATTGCATGAGCTTAAGCCCTGGAGGAAATTCTGGGTTTGTATCTGAAACAGAAATAAATTATCTCTACTTGCTACTACCCAGACAAACAATGAAATCAGAAAGTGCAAGCCAAAATGGTCTCAGGCCTTATATTTGTGCTCTGAGCAGCATAATACATTGCCCAAAGAAATGATGGGGGTGGAGACGCTCTTTCAGGTATACTGGGCCAAGGCTGTTTATGGCTTTAAAGGTCAGCAGCAACACTTTGAATTGTGCTCGGAAACGTACTGGGAGCCAATGTAGGTTTTTCTATGACTCCCTATAGCAGAATTAGGTAGCAAAACAGACTGTACCACTTCAGATTGTAGGTGTAGGCTTTAGAATTTTGATTCTCCCCTAGCAACTGATCATGCCTCCCCGAAAACTTCACCTCCCCTTGTGCTTTGTAAACCCTTGCTTTAGAGATGCCATCCAGTCCATTTGTCATCATAGGTTTTGGACCTGCCTTATCTTGCGCTATGCTGCTATAAGCCGTCAGTAAAACAATCTCCTCTGCCCGTGTGCCTTGAGTGAGAGAAATTTCCATTCCCCTTTTTGCTATCGTATCTCACATTACAGCACTTACTACAGCTTCTTAATTTAAATTACCCTGCATGACAAGGCATTTCTCAAACACTATCCCTGATTTACAACTTGGCATTCGAATTATATTGCACTGGCAAATGATAATTTCTAAAAAAGCAAAGTGTGGACTTTGTTCTGAAATGGTTATGGGCCCATTCCTGGAATTGGTTTACAAGAAGCAAAGTTATAAACGTTTGCTCTTTAAAAAAAAGTTATTAAAATATTACTAGGTAGAGTTTACTATAAACAGTCTTTGCCACTATGGAAGTAAAAGCCCTGCCTATAAAATGCTTTATTCCGGGCAAGTTTTGTTGCACATTCGGAGGGATGAAAGCAATTCCTGCATCGCCTTGCCCTCACTCTGACTTAGCTTAATTGGTCCTCAGTGATATTGTCACTGAGACTTCCCTCCCACCACACACACACTGTAAACGGCTCTAGAAATATTTATTGGAGGGAGGTATGAAAATCTGTAAAAAAAAGTTCACCTGTGTAATGTTACTGATGACAGCAAAAAGAAATCAGTGTGAAGTAACAAAAAAAAATGAAGATGAAGTAATAGTCAGTAAATCACCCTAGTTAAATAAGCTGCAAAGAAGGTCTGAAGTTGGAAATGTAGGTCTGGGGAAAGAGTTTGGACCCCACAAGAGTATGATCTTCAGATGAACATTTAGCACAATACCTAATGGATGCTCCAGAGCCAACTGTGGGGCAGGTTTGGGGTTTTGGAGATACGGCAGGGTGCTTTAGCTGGTACCTGGATCCCTTCAGGAGAAGGCTGGACCACCTAGAACAGGCACCCCAACCTGTGGCCTTCCAGATGTTTTGGCCTACAACTCCCATGATCCCTAGCTAACAGGACTAATGGTCAGGGATGATGGGAATTGTAGTCCAAAACATCTGGAGGGCCGAAGGTTAGGGATGCCTGTCCTAGAAGTTGATGCGGCTGTTCTCCACTGGCATTCCTGCAAACTGATGCTCAGCTGATAAAACCACACTTTCCATAGTAGGAGTTCCCACAAAATCACTCCTCTTGCTTTGACTCTTTTTTCCCTTAACCATACTGAATACCCAGAAGGCGACTCATTCCCATCTGTGGATTACTTTCCTGCAAATGCACTGATGTCATCAGTCTCTCTCAAAGTACTTTCCTAGCCTGCCTGGCACATGATTCCAACCATTTGAATCTTTGATGGTTGGTGGCTGCTGGAATGATGTCACACCCATCAGCCAGAAGGGGGGCGGACAGAGGGGATACAAAGTTTTGAGACTGGAGCAGATTGGAGAAGTTTAAGAGGGCTTTGGCTGGCAAAAGTAAACTTCTGGGACATGCAATACTGTTCTGAGAATTGTGCTTCTTTCACACTAGTGTCCTTCCTTGGTGCCACAGCATTGCTTAGTGGGAAGTAGAATAAAACTGTGACGCCACAGAGCACTAAACATAGTACAGTGGTACCTTGGGTTACATACGCTTCAGGTTACAGACGCTTCAGGTTACAGACTCCGCTAACCCAGAAATAGTACCTTGGGTTAAGAACTTTGCTTCAGGATGAGAACAGAAATTGTGTGGTGGCAGCGCAGTGGCAGCAGGAGGCTCCATTAGCTAAAGTGGTACCTCAGGTTAAGAACAGTTTCAGGTTAAGAACGGACCTTCAGAACGAATTAAGTTCTTAACCCGAGGTACCACTGTACTATGCTCTGTGGCATCCCAGAAGAACGGTATCAACCCAGCATATCGAAGAAGACCAAAGACCCATCTAGTTAAGAACATACAAAGATCCTGGCCTATTTAGTTCAGCATCTTCTTCCATACCCTCCAGCACGTTGAGGCAAAAAACCCAGGATGCACGTCTTCCAGGGCCACTTTCCCACGCGAGTCATGTGACCTGTGCGAGATTGTGGCCCCGAAAGATATGCTTTCCCCATGAGAATGGTGCCCAAATGTGTGCATTTTGGGGCACCACCAAAGAGTGCTGTCTCCCCAAAAGCACTATTTTTGGGGGGTGAGATCGTGGCGCTGTGCTCTCGTGCGAGAAAATGGGATGTCTTGGTTTTATTGGGACAGTTAAGGGGGTTATCGTTCTCTCAGTGGCCAACCAGTTTCCCATGAGGAGCCTGGACATGAGCACAGCAGTACCCTCTCAGCAGCTGGCATTCAGGGTCCCATTGCCTCCAATGATGGAGACAGAACATAGCTATCATGGCTAGTAGGCTTATCCAGTGGCTGACACACATTTTTGTGGCCCTGAGGCTTGAACAGTTATGGGGGCCCCTTCACAACCAGCAATGAGATCTGGGTAACCACTGTTACCTTCTTCAATGGGGTTGTTCCACGACAGATCACCACATTTAAAACAAAAAACTACTGCATCTCAGATTTGGGTTAAAATTGTTGTACTGGATTATCCCACATGTCAAAGTCACTGGTGTGAATAAAAATTTCCTATGCCAGATAGATAGATAGATAGATAGATAATTTATTATGGTTGGAGACCAGTTTATAAATAACACACTTGGGGGTACATTCCCATAAAGAAAACAAACAGTTAAAACAATGTACAACGATAAATTTAAAATTTATAAATGCAATAAACATATAGACACTTAAAACTTTAAGATATGCCTTATAGTTTTTGAGTTGTGCGACTCAAACTGGGTCTCCTAGATCCCACATTTTTGAGCAATAAAGTCACTACTGGGGCCCCTCTGGGACTAGGGACCCTGAAGCTTAAACTTTATTAGTTTCATGGTAGATCCGCTTTATCCTCCAATAATTTGTCTAATTTTGTCTATTTCTCTTTTAAAGTCATAAAGGTTTGTTAAAAGGTTTGTTTACTTTTGTAGATATTATCAAAGTCATGGCAAAATGAACCTCATGTATGGATTTTCATCTCTTTCTGCAGATCAAGCCGAGCCTTTGTGAAGAATGGCAAGTTCAAAGCAAGTCTAAAATAAAAATAAAAATCCACCAGCCTTGTTCACTTAAGAAGCTTTTGTTGTTTGTGGCCATTTGTCTTTTCTGGAGATCTATCTGTTAAGTGTTCCTGACCCTGGAGAAGGTATTTCATCAAATGTGTTAAGTAGAGCAATCCGCTTAGCAGCAGCAGAACATTTTGTGAGAGCTTTAAAATGGGTTACATAAATTTATTTGTAGTTCTAAGTGCAAACTTCTCTTCTGATCACCAGAAAAGATACTGCAGGTTTTTTGTTACAAGGCTGATTTGCAATTTCAGCAGATAATCACCTGACCCGATTTGGGAGTTCAACTTTGAGGATACGCATGCTGAAACACTGACGTCTGTGCTTTCCAAAGTAAAGGTTTGTTTTTGTTTTTTTTAAAAGTACATGGATTTTCATCTGGTGCACTGCTGGAACTAAACTTTATTTTCAGTTTAAAAAAAGGAGCAGCAAGTTTCAGAACATGCTCCAGGGTCCTTTGCAGCAGTGGAGTTTTGTAGGCAGTTCCTGCATGCACTGAACATGCTCAGACTGTAAAGGTAAAGGGACCCCTGACCATTAGGTCCAGTCGTGGCCGACTCTGGGGTTGCAGTGCTCATCTTGCTTTATTGGCCGAGGGAACCGGCGTACAGCTTCCGGGACATGCGGCCAGCATGACTAAGCCGCTTCTGGCGAACCAGAGCAGCGCACGGAAACACCGTTTACCTTCCCGCTGGAGCGGTACCTATTTATCTACTTGCACTTTGACGTGCTTTTGAACTGCTAGGTTGGCAGGAGCAGGGACCGAGCAACGGGAGCTCACCCCTTTGCGGGGATTCGAACCACTGACCTTCTGATCGGCAAGTCCTAGGCTCTGTGGTTTAACCTACAGTGCCACCCGCGTCCCACTCAGACTGTAGTTCCCTCTAATAATGAACTTGGGTATCGAGGGTCAACTGAAATAGAGTCAAAGTGGGGCCAACTGAGAAACTAGAGGGAAGCTATCCGCAGACTCAGGGTAACTTTGAGGTTTTCAAAGCTACGAAAACACTTTAAAAACAAAACCCCAAACCCTAATAGGGCATCAAACTGAAGAAAAATGAGTCACAGAATGTCAAGTACTAGTTGGAAAACTGTGGTGTGTGGGTTTGTATGGAAGGATGGAAGGAAGTACTCTAGACTGGCCAGAACCTTGAACCACAGTGCTCTTATTAAACGGGGAGGACACATTTCAGCATTGTACCACAGGTCCCATTTGTTATCCTGAAGATAAAGGAAATGTCAGTGGAGGAAGGGCAAAAAGAAAAGATTACACCCAACAGGAAGACACAACCGGCATGGGAATGTGAACATCATTAGCTACAGCTATGCCAGAAGGAATGAGAAAATGACCCACACTTGTATCAAGCAGGTAATTTCAGGAGGAGTGGAAGGGTTCTCCTCTTTTGCATCTAAACAATGTCTGAACTTTACACTGCAGCTGGCCCTACCATTAGCAGGAGTGCAGCAGCCACCTTAGGCAGCAGATGTTGAAAGGTTGAGAGTGGGTAGAGCTGTGTGAGCTGCATGGTATGTGCTGCACACACCCACCCAAGCTAGCATGCTGTCCTTGGGTGCAGTGAAAGTCTGTTTCATGGATGGGAAGTGGGGGCCACCATCTTCTCCTTTGCCTCAGGCAGCAAAATGTCTTGAGCTGGCCCTCATCTAGCCAGAGTCCTAAATAAATGATTCTGAAAACAGGTGCATGACCCAGGAGTTCCACGGCTGGATGTTTATCAATATGTATTGTCTATTTTTGCTTTTATATCCCACCTTTCCTGTCAGGGAGCTCAATATGGCATTCGTGGCACTCCCCCTCTTCATGCTATCCCTGAAACAACCTGTGAGGCTGAGAGATAATGTCTGGCCCAAGGTCACCCAATGAGTTTCTTGGCTGACTGGGAATTTGAACCTTGGTCTTCCAGGTCTTAGACCAACACCCTGACCATTGCACCGCACTGCACCTAATTTAAAACAGCAACATTAAAGCAGGCAGTGAGGGCTCCCATCATGACTGAAGCAATGGCACCAGGGAAAGGGAGAATTTCCCTGCAGTTTTCCCAATCAAAACCACCCACTTAATGCAGCTATTGATTAACTCTGCTTTGGGAAGAGGGAGGGAAGAGGTCAAAGTCAGGTGGAATACAGGTGGAATGAATTGCAGGGTCAGACTCCCTATAATTTATGGAGTTACAATAAGGTAGAATTAAGCAAGGTGGAAATGGTGGGTGGCCAATAACACCAATGCAACACCTGGGATTTTCAATGAGGAATAACAGATGAAGCAAAAGGGTTAAACATGCACAGAGCTCCCCCCCCCGCCCCCATTCGCTGTTTAAAAAGAGAGAGATCCAAAATCTCTTGCATCACATGTTTTGATCTTAAGATCCAACCCCGGAAGAGAGATTATACCGTGTTACTACTTGCATTAAGTACATGCTGATGATGTAAGCTCAGTTTAAATGGGGAACTTTCAACAGAATGTAATAGCCACATTGTGGTGGTGGGGAGATTAAGAGACACATTAAAATGAAGGCATGCAAATAAAAATAACTCGGGCTGCAATCCTATACGTGCTTACCTAGGAGTAATTCTCAATGGGTTCAGTGGCGGTTGCATATGTATATATCTCAGTACAATGCACAGGACAGGATTCTGCCCAGAAATCTTTTTTAAAAACTTTTTTTCAATGTGTTGAAATAATTATAATTATTATTATTTCCCATCCTTCACCATAAGATCCTAGGGCAGGTTTCAGCAATTTATAAATACAATATTAAAATCGGTTTAAAACATGATAATACTAGATAACATGATATCCCTTTGCATATTGTCTCAGATAAGCAAACTAATTTGGAATAATATGGGATCCTCTCAAGTTTTGCAGGTTCCAGTGCCGCGAGCAGTGAGTGGGCTAATTGCCATAGGAGTGACGAGAGTAATGTCAGATTATATGTCATATGTAATCATATGTAGTAGCTTCCAAACACATCATGCACATTTTAACATACACAGTTTTCCTTCATACTTTGACAGGTGTTGGCAATAAAATGCCACTGGCTTGATTTCAGACCCCCCTCCCATTTTATTTCATGAATAAAAACCCTCAAATAATTAAGCAGTATATCCTTTCCCATTGATATCATGCTAAAGAGACACTGGTGAACTAACTGCCAATTCCCACATGCCAGAAAATGAGTCTTAGAGCTATTTCAGCACGCTGGTACATTTGACACATTTCAACAATTTCCTATATAAGTTTAATTTTAGCTGATTTAAGCTTTGCAAGTCATAACAACTACGAACCTCCCACCCAGACAGTTCTTCTTTTGGCTTTTGAAAGAAAAGAGCATGCATGCCTCCTTACCATTATTGCGATTTTCCTCCAGGCTCTTGGATTGCATTTCGACTTCCTAGAGTTAAAAAAGAAATGATTTGAACTGGAAGTGAATTTTTAAAGCCGGCACCCTGAGCAAGTGAAATCTTCAACCAAAAGATTGCTGGTCAAAAATAGAAGTGATCTGGAAGAGGAGAGGAAAGTTATATTGCTGTGATATGAGCCCTGCTAGTCTACAGCTGTTATACTAGCAGTCATTCATCGTAATATTTAAATGAGAGAGGAGGGACGGGCATTTGACTGTTCAGGTCCCTCCCAGATCTTACACAGAGCAAACTCAAACCAATCCTAAAAAGTGAGTAGAAATCAATCTGAGCAAATCAAAGCTGCAGTTTTCAGAACAGAGTCACAAATAAACAACACGATTTTGCATTTCTGTTCAGGGATCCATCCTACTGCGCGGCAGCCACAGTGAGCTAAATTAATCCACAGTTATTCATTTCCTCAAACCTTAATTAAATTACATCTAGAATGAATAGGGTTCTGATTGTTGGTCAGTTGCTGTTGGTTTCTTAATTTTGAAGGTTTCTCTGCCACAGGTAATGAAAGAATATAACCAGCAATTCTTTAAACGCACAAATAGACACATACATGCGCAGCAGTTAAATCAAAGCCATACATTTAATGGAAGATTAAAAACCATAATCCAGGCAAATTAGATCCAGTGTTGAAATTTTTCTAGGCAAACAGAAGAGGTCTTTGGCTGGCGCCCAAATGACATGAGTGACATGCCCTCCATGATGCAACCTGAGGGTTTTGGCCAACTAAGTTGTACTCAGAGTAGACTCATTGAAATTACTCAGTGATTATTTTCTAAAAAAATGTTTAGGGGTACTATTCTCATTTTCCTACTCATATTGAAATACTGCCCCTCAATGAGGCCAAACTTAGATTCACAAAATCTTTAGGGGTATGCGTCCCCCTGCGTCCCCCCAGAAAAAAACGCACTGAAATTAATAGCCAACCCTTTGCCTATTCATGCTTACTACAAAATCTCCTATAGAATTCAACGAGACATACTTCCAAGTAGCATGTCTAGCAGAATGGGGCAGTGGGAATAAGATGGCAGATTGCAGTGGGAGGGGAGACTCTTCCGAACACTCACTCTGGATGAAAGATTTGTTGCGAAACAGAAATGAACACAGTAGGGCTAAATTAGAAAATTTCCCCTAATATGCTTACTTATTTAATTATTGCATTTATACCCCACTTCCCCTCAAGAAAATGGTGTACGTAGGTCTCCCACTCCCCATTTTATCCTCACAACAAACCTGTGAGGTACAGTAGTACCTCTAGTTACGAAGTTAATTCGTTTCGGAGGTCCGTTCCTAACCTGAGGCGTGCTTTCGCTAATGGGGCCTCTTGCTGCCGCTGCGCTGCTGGCACACAATTTCTGTTCTCATCCTTGGGCAAAGTTCTCAACTCTTGGTAACTTTTCCAGGTTAGCGGAGTTTGTAACCTGAAGCGTTTGTAACCTGAGGCGTTTGTAGTCAAGGTACCACTGTACTGTAGGTTAGGCTGAGAGTGAGTGACTGGCTCGAGGTCACGCGGTGAGCTTCATTGCCAAGTGGGCATTCAAACTCTGGTCTCCCAGGGTCATGGTCCAACACTCTAACCACTGCGCCACACTTTTACTTGTGGTAAGTCTTTATTTGGGATATCAGTGATTGTGACAGACTCCCACCCAAAAACACGACGACCGTGCTTCTTGCTTGAAAGGAAGGATCTTTATTCCGGCGAATTAGCAATACAGGCTACAGCAATCACATGGGCCAGAAGCCAAGGTTCTGAGATACGTGAGCAAAGCAAGAAGTTCAGAGTCAAGAGGGAAATAGTGGAATGTCCCAACAGGTGATACGTCCCTCCAGCCAAGCTTTTAAAGACTCTCTCCCTCTACAGTCCTGCTGCGCTCATGCTATGCATGTGTGTGGGGGTGTATCTCAGGGGTGCCCAATCTTTTTTCAAAGAGGGCTAATTTTGATGAAGTAATAAATAATAATAATAATAATAATAATAATAATAATAATAATAATAATAATATATTTATACCCCGCCCATCTGGCTGGGTTTCCCCAGCCACTCTGGGCAGCTACCAACAAAACTCTAAAATACAATAACCTATTAAACATTAAAAGCTTCCCTAAACAGGGCTGCCTTCAAGTGTCGTCTAAAAGTTTGGTAATTATTTTTCTCTTTGACATCTGGTGGGAGGGCGTTCCACAGAGAGGGCACCACTACCACGAAGGCCCTCTGCCTGGTTCCCTGTAACTTGGCTTCTCGCAGCGAGGGACCCACCAGAAGGCCCTTGGAGCTGGACCTCAGTGTCCGGGCAGAACGATGGAGGTGGAGACGCTCCTTCAGGTATACTGGACCGAGGCCCTTGAGGGCTTTAAAGGTCAGCACCAACTTTGAATTGTGCTCAGAAACGTACTGGAATGAACATGCATGAGGGCCGACCATTTTTTTTACGATTTTACCCCAAAGTTTTTTAGCTTTCTTTAGGATTGAAGTTTTGAGCTTTTTTAAGGATTTGACCCCAATAAATAAACTGCCACAGGGGCCAGCTAAAACCATCCGGGGGCCGGATTAGGCCCCCAAAATGGACTTTGGACATGCCTGGTATATCTGATCCCACCTACAAAGGTGGTCAGAGGCAGATTTAGGGCAGCGTGACCAGTTTCCCCTCACTGGTTGCCAAACCGAGGGGGGCAATGGAAGGTTTCACAGCTATGACATAGTACATGCACAGGACAGAAGGCGAGAGGTGGGAGTGCCAAATTTGGGGCTCACGCAGGGCGCTGCTGAAATTTGGAAGATCGCCTCTTGCCTGGATCTTGGGGACAAGGCTATCTCCTGCCCTTCTGCCTCCAGCTCCAAAGCCACCCACTCCTGTTCAGCCAGCCCATCCCTCTGTCTGATCAGACTAGGGGCAGGGGAGGGACACAGAGGGAGTACCTCCCCCCTCCAGCTCTAGCACAAGCCTTCCAGCCCCCATCTTCTCCTCCTTCTCCCTCCTCCTCCACCTTCTCTTCCATCTGCGACTGCCAAACCCTGCCAAGTCCTGATGGGGACATAGTCAGAAAGAAAACCCTCTTCTCTGAGCTTGGGTGCTCAACAATCCCAGGGAGCGGTGTCGCAGGAACCCCCCCCCCCCATCATTCAGTTTGTACAACTCCTTTCTCTCTCTCTCTCTCTCTCTCTCTCTCTCTCTCTCTCTCTCTCTCTCTCACACACACACACACACACACACACACACACACACAACATATGCTACGCTTCTGGTATAAATTCATAGAAAATCAACCATACATCGGATCTGCACCGTTCCACTTTTATTTTACTCCATGAAGGAAGGACTACAAAATGGGGAAGGTTTGATACAGGCCAGCCATAATCCCTTGAGCATACCAGCACATACACAGGAGCCCTGCCCAGTTGCTATGCCAACCCTGGATGGTCCTAGACAGAAGACCATCAAGGTCACAAAGGACTTGCATATGGGCGTGGATTCAACACGGACTGGAACAAAGGACAATGATCAGATCTTCCCTCTGGGGGCAGGAAACTGCCAACTCCCCTTTGTCTTCTGGAAATGACTCATGGGGAAGGGGAAGGGAGGAACCAGCCAGGTGACAAGATACTCAGGTTACCTCCACAACTCCTCCCTCAACCCCTCCTTTTTGTGATGTGTCAATGATGTAGTCATGATGTAGTTGTGATCTAGGGGTGTAGCTTGGGGGATTAATAACTAATAAAAGTTGGGGTCTTCTTTTTTGGGGGGGGGCTTCCATTTTGTTTCACCTGGTGGCAGGTGGGAGTCCTGTTGCGACAGTCTTCAATAAAGACCAAGCCTACTGGCTGCTGTTTTGCTCTGGTATTCCTGGCTGGTGTCCTTGTTTTTTGTCCAAGGGAGCCCTCGGATTTCTCCGTTAACAGCGGAAAAATCAGCGCCGAGCCAGGGGAATAAATGATGCCAAAGGGAAGGAGACAAATATAGGTACTGCGCTTGTTGAAGAAAGTAAACCTGACCATATTGAGCTGTTTATAGGATTGCATAATTTTATTCAGCCGCTCTGCCTAAATGGTACCGCCCACCACCGATTCTGTGTTGGTACAGATTCTTCTTGTTTTGCTCAAGAAAATGACGTTGCCAAGGCATCCCTAAGCAGAGGTGTAACAATATGTTGCTTTTCTTTACCTTTAAAAGAGAAAAGGGAAACATGTACCATTGCAGAGGTCTGATAAGTGCTCATAACCGCGGAACAACAACAGAACACGCCGTGCCAAACCTGTTTAAATCAACTTCACACAGGGGCTGCTGTGAACGCACTTTGGGTGGCCTTGCTGCAGAAAAGCAAACTGGCTTCCTGTGCCTCTAACATTTGGGAAAGGAGGGTTCTTTCTTCTCCCCTGGGGATGTGAAGATTCTCCTCTCTGTCGAACTGCAAACGGCACAGGCAAAGTGACTGTGCAGGGCTGGAGTACACACCGTGCATTTAAAACACATGACACCCCACCCCAAACCTGGGAACTGTAGTTTGGCCCCTCACAGAGCTATAATTCCAGGGGAAGACAAAATCCAGAGGGAATAAATTAGGAGCAGCTGCTGGGAAGGGTTGCCAGTATAGACCTGGCCATACTGGGGAGGTGGTGGCAGGGCAGTGGTGAGGTTGGTGTGGTTCGAGGGCACCATCAGGAGGCTTGCCTTGGTTCCCCTGGTGCGTCCAAACCACCCTGACCTCACTGCCACACCCTGCCCATTCTGCATGCCAGTAGGTGGGGATGAAGCAGCTGCAAGGAGGCCAAGCTTGTGGCACTACCCATGGCCGCCAGCTGCTGCTGGTGGAAGGAACAAGCTCCTATTTCCCATGTATATATATTTTCTTAATTTTGTGCAGTGGTGTAGCATGGTTTGCTGGTGTCTGTGGCGGGCACAACACAGCCCTTGGTGGGCAAATCCCCCCAACACCTGTGGATGGGGTGAGGAGGGCACAACAGCCACGCGCCCTTCAACCCCAGCCTCACAAAGCTCATTATTTCCTTCAAAGAATTCTGGGCACTGTAGTTCACCCATTGCAGATGAAATATACTCGGAGTTGAGAGTGGATTTCATGCTCTTTATTCAGCTCATAGCGGTGAGGAGGAATGGAAGTCCCCCCAGAATGTCTGCCTTATATACATTATTTACACAATGGGCTCCACATGATTGGCTAATTCCAGGATTCTCCTGTAGGCCAATGAGGTTGTGGATTCCCTTCCATCTGGAGCTGGATTGGGTGGCTCCTGTGGACCAATCAGTCTGCTGCATTCTGAATCCTATTGTTCTAGGACCAATCAGACTGCTGCATTTTGGATCCTATTCAACTCAGTACATAACAGCAGAGGTACAATTCCCAGCACCTGCCCACAAATTACAGTGCCCAGAAGAATGCATTTGGAATGTGCTTTAAAGGTGAAGTGCCTATGCAGCCCAACAAAACATTTTTTCTTAAAAAGAAGACAGAATTGTGGAGGGCCACACACACACAAGATAAATAGGTACTGCTCCAGCGGGAAGGTACACGGCATTTCTGTGTGCTGCTCTGGTTTCGCCAGAAGCGGCTTAGTCATGCTGGCCACATGACCCGGAAAAACTGTCTGCGGACAAACGTCGGCTCCCTCGGCCAGTAAAGCGAGATGAGCACCACAACACCAGAGTCGTCTGCAACTGGACTTAACTGTCAGGGGTCTTTTACACACTTGCCATTGGAGGGCTAAATGGCACAAGAAGCCTCAAATTTAATAGTAGTCACACAGAGGTTAGGAGAATCAGATTGAGACTGCAGTCCTGGGAGGATAGAGGAACTCATTTCCCCTATGCTGTTTCCCTATTATTATTATTTTTTTTTGGGGGGGGGGAGCTCCCACTGAAATTGACATTTGCTTCAACGGAGACACACAGCCAGGGAATGCCATTTTGGATATATATGACATCATTTCCAGGTAAAGTGCTATTGTACTCATGTGGACTCCTCCTTTGTTGTAGGATCCCCATAGCTGGGAATAGGATGCTGGGCCTTTGGCCTGATCCTGCAAGGCTCTTCTTATGCTCTTATACCAGGCATAGGCAAACTCCAGATGTTTTGGGACTACAACTCCCACCATCCCTAGCTAACAGGACCAATGGTCAGGGATGATGGAACTGTAGTCCCAAAACATCTGGAGGGCTGAGTTTGCCTATGCCTGTCTTATACCCATCAATTTCCAACTCTGCAGTTGTTAAGATGCTACCAAGGCGAGGTACCAATCCTTGCAAGCAAATCTGAGCTGCAGCATGGACAAGTTCCACATGCAGTTGTTTCCTTCCATCTCAGAAGTGCAGCATGCTATTAGGTTGATTTGATCTTGGATGTCAGCCTGACATCTTCACAACCATGAATTGAAGCCAACTCTTTGTTCTTCACCTCGCATGCAAATCCCCACTCTCTCATTTCAGGCTTCTGAATATGCTACAGAAGAGACTTTCTTTGGAACATCTTAGCGTCCCACACAAGTGCTGACCTCCTTCCAGCTGGTCTTACACAATAATAAGTTGTTGTAACAAGCAATTAAGAGCCGTGCAGTGAATGCTAAGCCATTCTAGTAGGCTCTGAGAAAGGACACCAAGCAAATATGACCTCAAAGGACTGCTTTCTCCAAAAGAAGGACTGTGGGAAAGCAGTCGTCCCTCCTGCCATCTCATCTCTTTTTTTATTCCACAAGGCAGGTTTTATTATTGTGAAGTGCACCCTTGCAAAATGCTTTAGGGCCTTTCCAGCCAATAAAACCCCAGCAACGCTCTCTTAGCACTATGCTCATCTATTGCACATAATGAACCTGTAGCCAGTGTCCCGCCCTATGCAAAGGAAGGCCAATAAATTCTTGCTACCCAGGAGTTTGTGTGTCCGTGTGTGCTATATTTGCTGCAACAGTTTTGGGTCATTTATAGGGATGTATTTTTGCTCTGCTGAATATCCAGGGCCTGTATAGGTTCTGTTGCGCCTGTATGGGTCTTCAAGGCGTGGGTTTCAAGGCTGATTGGATGTTTCGTGGCTCCGGAATCATGACTGGGTTGGGATTCGAACTCTGGTCTTCCAAGTCCGAGTCCCACACTGTAACCATCACCTCATACCACCACCTCATGATTTCACTAGACAAATGAGTTGTGAAGCTGGAGAAACAGTTAAATATGCCCTGGAGGAAATAATGTTTCAAGGAGACCAAAAATGCAAATAAAACATGTGATTGTGGTGTGGTGTGTATGTTAAAATAAAACTGTGATAATGGAAATTGTGTTTTTTGATGGGGGCAGGAGGTGAAGTGGTGCATTAATGCACATTGGGCTATTATCATCCTATAATTACAGGTGACAAATAATGCTTCAGTGACCCATTAGCAATGCTTCTTCCTGTACCAATAAAGTGGTTTGAACAGTAATGGCCCAGAGATTCTGCTATGTATAGCCCCTAAATGGAAATTAATAATAATGAATATACACTATTCAGCTCCTTCAACAACTATACCGTTGAAGGAAATAATTGGCTTTGACCTTATGCACAGGTGTGCTGGTGCGCAAGTGTGCATTCAGTATGTTTTTTTTAATTAAATAAACCTCACAAGTGAAATCAAACGACAGATACTTCCTTCACCACTCCCAAATGCCCAGGGTTAAAAGTCAACAGGGAAAGGGAGGAAGGTGGAGGGGAAAAAAATAGCCCAGCCAGTTCTGCTGGTTCTAGGACACTCCCACCAACTATGGTGATAATTCCATGACTTAGCAGCAAATGAGAAGAAAGGCATAACTAAAATGCTACAACTGGAAAAAGGGTCACAATAAAACTAGTCTTAGAAATCCTGTACTCAAATGGTCCATTGCCAAAGGGTCCATTGACTAAAGGGGTCCAATGCTGGAAACCCCAGGAGGTGGGGCTCCTATTGTGCTCAGATCTTGTGGGCTTCCCATGGGGATCTGGTTGGAGACTGGGAACAGAATGTTGGACTAGATCCAGCAGCTGGCCTGATCCAACAACCAGACTCTTCCTATGACTTCCCCGTCTGGTTCTTTAAATATTTACTACTTCTGCTTAATTATTATCTTATTTTTATAATCTTACACCTTATTACTCTTATTTTCTTATCAGTTTTATACCAAATTTTCCTTCGTGATTACATCTTACAGTCAATTTCATTCCATGTTGTCCTTACTTAACCTTTGATCTTATTTTCTTACTTGTAAGTGTTTAATCAAAGCCTGCTAGTGAGTCCATATCTTTACAGTATTTCCATAAATACAACATAAAAGGTTTCCATCTTTTAAAAATTATTCATTATCATTGTCTCTCATTCTTTCCGTCAGTTTTGTCATTTCTGCATATTCCATAAGCTTGACTTGCCATTCTTCTTTCGTTGGTTTCTTGTCGTCCTTCCATTTTTCCGCTAGTAGAATCCGAGCTGCTGTTGTAGCATACATGAACAACTTCTTCCGCTCTTTTGGTAGTTTCTGTCCTATTATAGCCAACAGAAAAGCTTCTGGTTTTTTAACAAAGGTTATTTTAAACATCTTCTTCAGTTCGTTATATATCATTTCCCAATAACTTTTAATTACAGTTCCACCACATGTGATAAAATGTGCCTTCATTCTCTTTACACTTCCAGCACTTATTAGCACTTGTTCTATACATTTTTGCCAGTTTGAGAGGAGTTAAATACCATTGATACATCATTTTCATATAATTCTCTTTTAAAGTTGATCTTCTTAAATTATTGTGTTCAGATGCAGCGGTGCTAATACAAGTGTGTGGTGGGGGGCACTGCTTGCATTGTGAGTACAAAATTATTATTATTATTATTATTATTATTATTATTATTATTATTATTATTACTATTTAGGGAACGAATTCTATTCAGCTCACATTTCAAGGTGATACTACCTCATTCTGACTTCCTGAAATAGCAGGAAGCAACTGAAACCTAGCTAGCTCTTGAAATTTGCACTTTTCCAAATTTTGCAATGCAACTTTCCAGCCAAATAATGTGTGCAAAAACTGCATAAACTAAGTGTGCCTTGAAATGCATATATTAATGTTTAATAGGTTATTTCTCTTGGAAGCTGCCCAGAGTGGCGATGGGTGGGGTATAAATAAATTATTATTATTGTTATTATTACTATTATTAGTGATAACATGCAAAAAACGCACTGTGTTAGGGGGAATTGCTTGTAAAAATGTCTGTCTTTGGCAAAAATGCATGCAAGAATGTGTATACTGTATTAGCAGTCAAGGACTCTAAAATATGAATGAATTTTTATTGGACTCCCCCCCCAAACACCCCAACCCCCTTGTATGTGGAAATGTGGAGGGCTTTTTTCTGTCCCCTCCAGCCCTGTAAAAAGAGGGTAGGTCAAACCAGTTTCTTTTGGGAGTCAGTAGCCCTGACCAAGTCTGTTAAGTATCTCCTTTTGTAATCTAAGTTTGGGACAATAAATATCTGGAGACACTTCAGGGAGGTAATAATAGCCAATCTGACGAAAGAGGGCAAGCATTTGTTCCCAGCTCCCATGGCTTCTGAGGATGTCACCAAGGGTAACCTGTGTGAAAGAGAACAATAAGCTATGGTCCTGGAAATGTGTGGCTTCCAGACTGTTACTGTTTTTGCGTGGGATTCAGTCACCTACTGGCAAATCCAGGGGACACTGCCAAAGTTGATTTGGTGCTTTTCTGCCACAAACCCACTTTCCTTAAAAAAACACATAACTAGACGGTTTGCAATAAGGAAAGTGACAAGAAAGTGTAGGATAACAATTTCTGGATGTGACGTCAGCTAAGCCCTCTTGCAAACAAATGAATGCTCAAATTAACAGCCACCTCACTGTCTCACCTCGCTGCAAACTTTGTGCAGACAAATCAGGATAACCGCTCCGTAAACAAGTCATCTGGAAGCAACCCGAGTCTAAGAAAAGCATAGAGGCCCGGATTGCTCTCTGTGATGAATTTAGTGCTGTCAGGGCTGGCGCAATGCATTTTGGTACCTGAGATGAACCACAAAATGGAGGAGATTTACCTCAGGCAGCAGGGTCACTGCCACTACAGCAGCAGCAGAAGCAGTCAGCGAGGCATTCTGCTGCCCCTGTGAATCCTGTCGCCTAAGGTGGTAGCTTCACCTTGCCTTATGTGTGGGCCTGACCTGAGTTCTGTGACACAGGGGATCCCCTGCTAACTTAATGGGGCAGCAGGATCTCTTGGGGTGTTAATGCTGTGAAGTGATCCCTCATCTAATGCTCAGCCTATCTATCTATCTATCTATCTATCTATCTATCTATCTATCTATCTATCATCTATCTATCTATCTATCTATCACCTATCATCTATCATCTATCATCTATCTATCATCTATCTATCTATCATCTATCTATCTATCATCTATCTATCTATCTATCTATATCTATCTATCTATCTATCTATCTATCTATCTATCTATCTATCTATCTATCGTAATACCTCCACGAACGCCCACCTTGTCTAGTGTCCATTCTGGCGAACGTCTGCGGCAAAAATGGAATTACCAGAATGGTTTACTTCCAGGTTTGCCGCTTGCGCATTTGCAGAAGTGCAGACGCGGCGCTTTGCCCTGCATCCTTTTCGGCTAGCGGATGGGACTCCGCAACGGATCCCAGCCGCAAAACGAGGTATGACTCTATCTATCTATCTATCTATCTATCTATCTATCTATCTATCTATCATCTATCTATCTATCTATCATCTATCTATCTGCCTATCTATCATCTATCTATCATCTATCTATCTATCTATCTATCATCTATCTATCTATCTATCTATCTATCTATCTATCTATCATCTATCTATCATCTATCTATCTATCTATCTATCTATCTATCTATCTATCTATCTATCTATCATCTATCATCTATCTATCTATCTATCTATCTATCTATCTATCTATCTATCTATCTCTATCTATCTATCTATCTATCTATATCTATCTATCTATATCTATCTGTCATTTATCTATCTATCTCTATCTCTATATCTATCTCTATATCTATCTATATCTACCTTTGTAAATAAAACTGTATCTCGTAGAAAGACGAGAAGTCTTCAGTGATCACATTTAAAGGAAATCAACTCTGGATTATGTACTGGAACACCTGAAACCTCTCATCACTTGCTGGCTGGGGTACATGTAAGCATAAGTTTGTGCTAAGGATGCTGTAAGATGTCATATAAGCTGCCCTGAGGTAAGTTAGGAACAGGGCCGGCCAATAAATTTTGTTGCCTGAGTCAGAGCAAATCCTAAAATCTCCTCTCCCACTCCCTGGCAGTAAAAGTATAATTGTAGTAAGTTTAACTACTGTTTGTTGCCCTGTCATGAAACCCTAGATCTGTGGCCTGAGGGTTCTATCCAGCTATGTCCTGCTCAGAGGAGACCCACTGAAGGTAAAGGGCATTACAAATTTAGGCCCATTAATTCCTAACTTTTATTTTCAAATTTTTTGTTTGTGAAGAAAGAAAGAAAGAAAGAAAGAAAGAAAGAAAGAAAGAAAGAAAGAAAGAAAGAGGTGCTTAATTATCATCATAATAGTAATAATTTAAAAATCAGGGTCCATTAATTTAAAATGGTCTGTTCTAAGAATAGCTTAGTTGGATACAACCCAATGATTCCAAGAGGCAACTGCTCCACTCTGTCCTATGATAGAGCCGGCCTGGGCTTGAAGTCCTTAAAACAAACAAACAAGACTTTTTCAAGGTGCCGAGATACAGCGGTTCTTCATGGAGAATGCTAATTGAATGCCACCCCCTGACTCCATCAAAACTCCTTCCCATCTTTAACGAAAGATTGCTAGTCCCATTGCAGTCCCCATACAGAACGTTGACAGTATCTGCAGGCAAGATCCCTCTCTCTGTGCTCTCTGCTTGCCCATTAAAACGGATCTCATGACTTGTTGGCTACCCAGCTTGTTGCTTCCCTGACCCACAAATGACCCAGTTTTAAAAATAGACATTCATTTTCATTGCAGCAACCAGACGCTCAATATTATGTTACAAAGCATTTACACAGTAAGGAAAACGAGAGGGGGGGGGGGAGAGAGAGAGACTCAGTCTCTTCCTTTCCTGTTAAGTCACAAAATTTACCAGGAAAACTGGGAAAACTTAAAAAGTCAAGGTCTCTGGCCCTCCCTTTATGCCACTCTGCTCTTTGTGGAGTAAAACATGACTTTGCCTTCGCACAATGAGTCCATTTTGAAACAATGGCAGACCTAAAGTGGTTAGAAAAGTGATGGGCAGAATCACGGGGAAACATGGGAGAATGTATGAACACAACACAAGCAAATCAGGATGGACGCTCATTGTCATCTAACTTCCCCATTAAAAAGGCAGAACAAATGTTCAGGAAAGACCAAACATAGTCTCACCTCCATTCAAGATCAATAAACAGGCAATCCAGAGGAACCCATGGTCTTTTGCTTTTGAAGATGAAGTTGCAGGGAACCAGGCAGAGGGCCTTGCGTGTCGAGGTCCCCAGGGCCACCCCAATAACTCACACATCACACGGAATTTTTGTTTAAGATTTTTGGCATAATTTTGGCCACAACTTTATTAAAATACAAATTTGTGAGTGGTTGCTTAGGCATTGGTTGTGACTATCTGCCCCCACCATGGGGGACAGACTGACATTCCGCACGATGCGAAAGTCAGAATAGGGGAATACACTTGGGGGTAGCAACGGAGCAGGGAACCTGCCCTCACCCCAAATGCAACCAGGAGCTCATTGCTATGGCCCGAGCCCCTTTGACAGAGTGGACAAGCAATAGTTAGCCCCCAATTCCTTTAACGGAATCCCTTGCAGCAGCAGCATTAGAGGGGCAGGCACAGCCAATCCATGCCCCTCAACCAACCAAACCATAAACCAATGCCTAACTGCGAACCTTACAAGTTGTGACGATTTGCTACGCAGTAGGCAAAAACCAAATGGCCCCAGCCAATCAGCCAGATGGACAAAATTCCTACTGGGCCCCTGCCCCAAGAGCAGGCGACCCCATGACAGGCATAGCAAGGTCAAAGCGAACAATCCTCATTCTAGGGAGGGGGGGACGGGCAATCCGATGCACGGGCGAAAAGAGGAAGCCCTAGCCTCGTGCAAGGAGTTTTAGCATTTCTGGCTGTCAATCAAAAAATGGCAACATTAACTTCTTCCCAACAACAAGAGACAGTGGCATAGCGTGGGGGGTGCAAGGGGGGCCGGCCGCACCGGGCGCAACATCTGGGGGGGCGCGCTCGCTGCCTCCGGAGTCGCCGAAGAGCCTCGGGCGCAGGCTGTAGCAGAGCCCCATGTCTCGCGGAACCAATGAGCTGTGCGCGCGTCCGGGCTGAAGGCGTCCGGCAGGCAGCGGCTCTCAGCGCTCGTCGCGGTCCCCGCGCGTCAGGGCCGCGGAGGACGCGCCAGGCAGCCCCTCCTCACAGCCCCGCCTCCACCGCTGCTGCTGCAGCTGCTGGGCCATGTTGCATTTTCCTCGCCTCTCTGCCCCCTCCTCCTCCGGGCAAGCGGCGTCGTTTGGGCGGCAGCGCCAGCGGCAACTCGCCTCAGATCGGCAGGTTAGGGGTTAGGGGGGGTGCAAATTACTTGCCTTGCCCCGGGTTAGGGGGCGCAAATTACTTGCCTTGCCCCGGGTGCTGACAACTCACGCTACGCCACTGACAAGAGAAGCCCCAATTGCATCAGTGGCCAACAGTCAATTAGCCCGCCCCCAACTTTGGAGTGTCCTGGCGGCCCCCACCGCAACACATGCTCTCCACGCTTTCTCAGTAGTGGCACCCACCCAGTGAAATGCCCTCCCATCAGATGTCAAGGAGATAAGTAACTTTTATAATACATCTGAAGACAGCCCTCTATAGGGAAGTTTTAATGTTTGATGTTTTATTATGCTTTTGTATTTGTTGGAAGTTGCCCAGAGTGGCCGAGGAACCCCATCCGATGGGTGGGGTACAAATAATAAAATTATTATTTAATAATAAGTTGTATGAGGAAAGTGTGACTATTTTACTCAACAGCCCTGTTACGTAAAAGTCCTGCTGTCTTTCAGAGTCGAGTGATTCAGAAGGACTTGAAGCTCCTTTTTACATTTCAATTACCAAGTCATAAAATACTTAAAAATCCATTAGACTATTTTTATTTACCCCCTTGCTCTTTTGCTGTGACGTATGTCGCTTCTCACAGCTCTGAACTCTGACCCTAACAGCTCTGGCCCTGAGCCTTGTCATATTTGGTCACACACATCTGATCTATTTACTTGGCTAACCTTTTTTTTTGGCAGAAGATCCTCTCCTAAACTAACTGTCTCTGCAAAGTGCGAGAAACAATCCCTGCCAAGATAAAACATATGCGCAGCAGAACTGCAGGCAGTGCCTGCCACCTCCTTTCTGAGCTATGGACAATCTTGCTGCAACTAGCAGAAACGTTAGGAAGTTCTTTGCTTATATCATTGCTCTGTCCTACAAATGTTGCTAACAGAGATAACTGTGCTACCGATTAAAATCATTTCACATCTTACATGGGCCAATTCAGTAGGTAAAAAAAAAGGTAAAGATAAAGGACAGTTAAGTCCAGTTGCAGATGACTCTGGGGTTGCGGCGCTCATCTTGCTTTACAGACCGAAGGAGCTGGCGTACAGCTTCTGGGTCATGTGGCCAGCATGACTAAGCCGCTTCTGGCGCAACAGAACACCGAAACCAGAGCAGCACACGGAAACGCCGTTTACCTTCCCACCAGAGCAGGACCTATTTATCTACTGGCACTTTTTAGGCGTGCTTTCAAACTGCTAGGTTGACAGAAGCTGGGACAGAGCAACGGGAGCTCACCCTGTCATGGGGATTTGAAGCACCGACCTTCTGATTGGCAAGCCCAAGAGGCTCAGTGGTTTAGACCACAGCACCACCTGCATCCCTTTAATTCAGTAAGTAAAGTTATGGTAAAGGGACCCCTGACCATTAGGTCCTGTCATGACCGACTCTGGGGTTGCGGCGCTCATCTCGCTTTATTGCCCAAGGGAGCCGGCGTACAGCTTCTGGGTCATGTGGCCAGCATGACTAAGCCGCTTCTGGCGAACCAGAGCAGCACACGGAAACGCTGTTTACCTTCCCACCGTAGCGGTACCTATTTATCTACTTGCACTTTGACATGCTTTCGAACTGCTAGGTTGGCAGGAGCAGGGACCGAACAACAGGAGCTCACCCCGTCGTGGGGATTCGAACCCCCGACCTTCTGATCAGCAAGTCCTAGGCTCTGTGGTTTAACCCACAGTCCCTTGTAATTCAGTAAATACCGCTCCCCAAAATGTTTGCTGCATAGCTGTCAACGTTTCCCTTTTTTAAAGGGAAATTCCCATATTCCGAATAGGATTCCTTGAAAGAAAAGGGAAAAGTTGACAGCTATAGTTTGCTGGCAGGTGCATTTCCGAACGCATTACCTGGCTGGAGAACGGCATTGCAAAATCTGGAGAAGGGCAAAATTCAAAGGATAGTTGTGTTTCGCTTTGCGTGTAGCTTTGAGAAGTGCAAATCAAGTTGGTTCACCTTTAAATGTGAACAGAACTAAATTTATTCCCCATCCCTGCTCAGGGACCCCCCATGCTGACAGGGAGGTCTTGGGCCCATCTACATAAGGCCTGCTCATTCTTCTTATCAGACAACAGCTTCTAACCTCAGAAAAGCACCTGGCATAACCACATTTCCCCGGAGCACCCACCGTTGCATCATTTTGGGGCATTTTAAAGTGGTGGGCATCTTTTTAGATCCTGGCACTGCCACCTGGTAACCCTGCAGATCTACAAACAAGAGGATGGGGGGGTGGGGGTCCCCTCAAACCTGACGCCACCCCCTGCTCTCAGGTACACATTTACCATGTATTGCACATTTGCTTTTGAACATTGTAGTCTTATACCGCTTCTATTTATTACGCTTTGCCTTTTGCAGGGCAGTTTCCCAAGAGATTGCCCCCCTCCCCAACCAAGGCTTATCCCTTTTAGCGACTTTGCAACAACAAAGGCTGTTGGGCCAATGAGATCAGACGGAAGGAGCTGACGCTCTCTTCCCACGGAAGCCCACAGCAGTTGTAATTTCCTTCTCTGTGTGGGAGCAGACGCAGGAAAGCTTTCTTCCTGTACTCAATGGGAATACCACATTTCCCATTTATCTGCCTGGCTCAGAGCCCACGTGCCTCACCGCTGTGAACGCAGCTGGCTGAATTTCTTTTGAACTGGGCTGCGCTGTGCTCGGGGGGACCAGTTATGCAATGGACAAATTGTTCAAGGCAAGAAGAAGTCGCTGTTTGGTGTGCCATCGCAACCCTGGAGGGGATGTTCATGGGCTGAATGCCAAGGGGCGCTGGGAGGTGATTTCCCCCCACATCCTTCCCTTTCTCCTTAGCCTGCGGCTATGAATTTCTTTGGGGTCGTTTGGAGCTTTTTGTTGTCTTGATTCACGCTTTTGGAACACAGTGTCAAGATTGGGCAGAAGGTAGATTTCTGAGTGATTTGTGGTAGATTGGTAAATGTTTCTGAATTCTAGAGAGCCAGTGTGGTGTAGCGGTTCAGGGGTCAGCAAACTTTTTCAGCAGGGGCCGGTCCACTGTCCCTCAGACCTTGTGGGAGGCTGGACTATATTTTGAGGGGAAATATGAACAAATTTCTATGCTCCACAAATAGCCCAGAGATGCATTTTAAATAAAAGGACACATTCTACTCATGTAAAAACACGCTGATTCCCAGACAGTCCACGGGCTGGATTTAGAAGGCGATTGGGCCAGATCCAGCCCCCAGGCCTTAGCTTGCCTACCCATGGGTCAGATCCTTGGACTAGGCCGGCATATGCGCTCCTAAAGCACATTTGAAGTATGTTCCGCCTCATCAAAGAATAGATTGTCAGGAGTTGCTAGGAATTGTAACTCTGTCCCCAGAATTCTTTGATGGAAAGAACATGCTTTGAATGGGCTTTATAGTGTGTGCGAAGCAAAGGCCTGAAGAGGCATGGGTTCAGATCCTGACTCAGCTATGAAGCCATGGGCCAGTCACTCTCTCAGGGAGCTTAACTTCCCTCGCAGGGTGTTGCGAAGATAAAAAGGGAGAATGGCAGCAGCTTGTGGGTGGTGATGGAGTAGAGGGGGCAGCCTCCCACCAGTCCAGTATTTCTGCTTGCCAGGTTAGGAATGGAAATACAAGTACTGAAGAAATGAACCTTTGCTGCCAATTCTCGTAGTAGACCAGTATAAAGTAAGCAGCACATAAGCAGCACACAAAACACTATCAAACCATTCTACGTACTAAATCTTATATTCATAATCCAAAAATTGAGAGAGCTATGTACAAGATCTACTACAGAAGCCACAAACAGAAAACTCATTCAAATTGTGTCCAAAAGGAAGATTCAGTCTTTAAAGTTACTTTAGCCAGGCTCCAGTAGATATCAACAAAGGTAAGTTTGATCAAACGAAGTGTCGTGATGTTACGCACAAGAGCTCCCCCCCCCCTGTGCACCACTGCTGGGGAAGAACAATGCACACTGAGCTTCTTGGAAGAAATGGTGGGCATTAATGTAAAGAAAAACAACCTAACAATAGTAAGTAAAACTGCAAAGTTGCTTTCTTTCTTTTTTTAACCCCACTCCGAAAACAGCCCATGCCAGTCACTTCTCTCTCAATCTCAAGTAGCTTTGAGATGCGCTGATTTTCTTTTTAGCATCCATTCACCCTGGTTTGTTTGCAAAAAGTTTATGGGGAGGTTATACAGCACTTTCAGTTTATTGAGAGTTCATTCTGATTTGTTTGCCGGGAGGTAATATCTAACATGAGCAAATGGTATCCTTACACCTCCCAGTATTTTCCCCATCACTTTCCTTACCACGAAGCCCATTTTTTAAACATAAGAAGCAGATTTGCTTGCAGAAGAGCACCAAACCTTACATGCCCAGTCTGAATTTGCTGGCACGTGATTGAATCCTGCCAGCAAAACAGCGACAGGCTAGAAGGGCTTCTGTGCTCCTTACCGTTGAATCATGAAATTGTGCGATGCTGATGTTCAGTTTAGAGTTCTGTGTTTGAATTCTTGATCTGCAATAAGCCAGATGTAGATTGATAACCTGCATATTCAAGTTATCCCAAGCGGTGGTCATGGGAAACACTGGTTTCCATTGGCTCCATCCTATCTTGCACCCGGCTCCACCTCTAGCACTGTTTTGTACAGTACGTGGCTCTAGTTGATGAACATATTGGATACTGCAAGCTTAAAGTCTGCCCACCAACTGATCCAGGCTGGGAAGATGGATATAAAAATACTGGGATGGAGGCAGAAATCGTCTTGCCTCTAGGTAAGGAGCTGAACTCAAGGATATTTGGTCTCTTCCAAAGAAATTAGGCTCTGTTTGCATCAGCCCATTTTCATGTCGGTAAAAATGTCAAAGTTGTTAAGAACAATTCTAAATATAGTAGAAATGGGGGGAAAGTAAGTGATGTTGTTTGGATTAGGGATAGATAAATAATTTTGGGCAACTGCGTAAGTGTAATAATTTCATGTATCCGGTTTTTGGCTCGAAGAAGTCAAACGAACTTTTTGGAACGGCATGGTTCCTGCAATATTTTAATGGAAATCCTTTCAAAATAACAACCTGCTGTTGATATTCATACAATAATTAATTGCTGGGATGCTGAAAACATTTAGTTTTTTGGGAATGCGTGACGCAACCCTCCCGAGTCCCAGCAGGATCTCACCCACTCAGAAATACCTGCCAGTAGCCTCACCCAGCCATACCCTCCAAGCTGTCGTTTTCATGATCAGTCAATAAAAGTTGCTTCATATGACCACTCAGTGCACGGTAGTTCATGAAATTACAGCACAGTCCCTACATGGATCTTGGGTCCTTGCCCATAGCCAACCAGCCATGAGCAATTGCTCTGCACAAGATCAACTGAGCATGCAGCTACTTTAATATTGCTCACACCAATTGCTTTCCATTGTCTGTTGAAGACCTACCTGTGTTCACAAGCCTATGATGCTGGTTAAGAGATAACTGGCTGCTGAACTGCTTGTAATTTCCAATTTTTGTTATTTTTATATTTCTGGGTTGCTGTTTTTAAATATAATTCTGGTTTATATTGCTGTTTTATGGGTTCTGTTGCTTGGGGGGGTGAGGATAATAGAATTGTAGGTCCCAAAGGGTCATTTAGTCCAACCCTCTGCAAATCTCAGAGCTCTGAAAATAATTATGAGCAGATTTGGACACACTACACACAAAAATCAAATTAAGGAGCTCTGTTACCAAGCATATAATAGCAGTGCAAATCTATCTTTGACAGGTGATACGCTACAAAGTCTCAAGTGACATAGCGTGCATAACATGTCGAAATCCATTCATTATTTTCAGATGTCTGACACTTTCCCCCCAAAATAGCCTAGCCTAGTGATATGTGACCTTGAAAATGACCTTCCGGGTCATTTTTGAGGATGGCAGCCACCCACATTTCCTTTGTCATCTTGTGTACAATTGAACTGGCATGCTGCCCTGTTTTCAATTCACCAACACTGGTAATTCATTTTCTAAAGCACTTTCTGGGTGTTCCGTGGCCTAATAGAACACCTTTAAGATAGTGCTTAGGGACGCGGGTGGCGCTGTGGGTTAAACCACAGAGCCTAGGACTTGCTGATCAGAAGGTGAGCTCCCGTTGCTCGGTCCCTGCTCCTACCAACCTAGCAGTTCGAAAGCACGTCAAAGTCCAAGTAGATAAATAGGCACCACTCCGGCAGGAAGGTAAATGGCATTTCCGTGCGCTGCTCTGGTTCGCCAGAAGCGGCTTAGTCATGCTGGCCACATGACCCGGAAGCTGTACGCCAGCTCCCTCAGCCAGTAAACTGAGATGAGCGCCGCAACCCCAGAGTCAGTCATGACTGGACCTAATGGTCAGGGGTCCCTTTACCTTTAGGATAATGCTTGCCATCTCCAGTTTTCATAATTCATTGTATTTTAAATTTGTTAGGAACATAGAACGCTGCCTTATACCAAGTCAGAGCAGTAGCCCATCTAGGTCAGTATTGCCTACTCAGATTGGCAGCAACTGTCTAGAATTTAAGGCCAGGGAGATTCCCAGGGGCGTGCTAGGGATTGAACTAAATGCCTTCTGCATGGAAAAGAAGATCCCCTGTCACTCAACCACTGTTCTTCCCCAAGGAGTTAAACCTATACCTATAAAATTAATTTAGGGAACTTCTTAGAGGGTTGTTGTTTTAATTGATTGAGCTAACTTATCCATCATTTAATTTTTCTTAGCCATGCTTAAATATGCGCTCAAATATTATGGGCACTGAATATCATGATACAGAATTTATATCCATGCTGTTCTTAATCGGGGGGGGGGGGGACTTGAAAATGTTGGCATTTGACTTCACATATCGTGTTACTGGTTCATTTACTTTTGTCGACATCACAGAAATGTGTACCAGCAGAAGAGTCAAGTCAGGTAAGAAGGTCAGTGGCATATATGTATTAGGATTGCTTTGCAGTTAAACAATAAAATGTTGAGTGATGAAGCTGGAATTTGACCATTTATGATGGCACAAATCTGCTCTCTAGGCTATCAAACCGATTGAATAGCCACCGAAGACTCAAGTAGTTAAATGGGTTTAGGAGGCCAAAAGAGTTAATTTCACCAGGACGAAGGTTCTTGCTTAGTCACTTCCTTCACAGGAGTACAGAATACACAGATCTGTCCATTTCCATTTCCCCTGGTCTCTCTTTAAGGTAAAGGTAAAGGGACCCCTGACCATTAGGTCCAGTCGTGACCGACTCTGGGGTTGCAGCGCTCATCTCGCTTTATTGGCCGAGGGAGCCGGCATACAGCTTCCGGATCATGTGGCCAGCATGACTAAGCCGCTTCTGGTGAACCAGAGCAGCGCACAGAAACACCATTTTCCTTCCCGCCAGAGTGGTACCTATTTATCTACTTGCACTTTGACATGCTTTCAAACTGCTAGGTTGGCAGGAGCAGGGACCGAACAACGGGAGCTCACCCCGTCACGGGGACCCACCCTAAATTCAGTTCTCCTCATTTCTCCAGCAATCTGCATTTTTCATGAAAAAATGGTCAGCGTCCCATTGCAAATTTCTCCTTTAAACAACAGCATATTTTTGCATGTAGTTTTGACCGATTATTATACTGTTTTTGCATGCAGTTACCCCTACCATACTGGATATGTGTGTGTTATTTTCACTCTAACAAAAAAAGAGAACCAAATAATAACAAAGTTTATACTTTAAATATTGTAGAGGAAGGACTAGAATTGTGGTTGTGACTTGAAGAAGGACAGTCGTCAGGTCCAGTCAGAACATTCGTGAAAGGGATTAGCAAAGATGCTACCTTCTACGTGCTCCATATCACCAAAAACATCATCTTGCAATACCCAAAAAACCCTCAGACCAGAATAATGCTAGTTAAAGAAGGAGCCACCTGCGTACCCACACACAGGAGGGTGTTTATTAGTCATGTTCTTTTTTTGGCATGGAGCATAATTTTGGATCCACTCCAGATTGACAGAATTTGGTGGCAAGGATTCAGGCTCATGCTTCTCCTTTTAAAGGATTTTTGGTGGTTAGGGAAGCGGCAGGCAAATGCACTGAAAAGTGTGGGATGAATGAAGGATGTGTTAGAGGATCCATAAGCACTGCACAAGGGACGCGGGTGGCGCTGTGGGTTAAGGTCGGCAGTTCAAATCCCTGCAACAGAGTGAGCTCCTGTTGCTCGGTCCCTGCTCCTGCCAACCTAGCAGTTTGAAGGCATGTCAAAGTACAAGTAGATAAATAGGTACCACTCTGGCAGGAAGGTAAACGGCGTTTCCGTGCACTGCTCTGGTTCGCCAGAAGTGGCTTAGTCATGCTGGCCACATGACCCGGAAGCTGTACGCCGGCTCCCTCGGCCAATAAAGCGAGATGAGCGCCGCAACACCAGAGTCAGTCATGACTGGACCTAATGGTCAGGGGTCCCTTTACCTTTAAGCACTGCACAAACAATTCAGGATGAATGCTCATTTGTCGTATAACCTCCCAGTAAACAAATTGGGATAGACCTGACATAGTCTAGCCTCTGCAGTAGGTTTGTGCAAGCAAATCAGGACGAATGCCCTGGGCTCCTTTGGGAAGAAGGGAAGGATATCAATTTAATACAGTGGTACCTCAGGTTACATACGCTTCAGGTTACAGACTCCACTAACCCAGAAATAGTGCTTCATGTTAAGAACTTTCCTTCAGGATGAGAACAGAAATCGTGCAGTGGCGGCGCGGCGGCAGCAGGAGGCCCCATTAGCTAAAGTGGTGCTTCAGGTTAAGAACAGTTTCAGGTTAAGAACGGACCTCTGGAACGAATTAAGTACTTAACCTGAGGTACCACTGTAAGCAAATAATAAATCATATAGTTACCTTGGATCCCGAACGTCTTGCGAGTCAAGTGTTTTTGCTCCCGAACGCTGCAAACCCGGAAGTGAGTGTTCCGGTTTGCAAACATCCTTTGGAACCCGAACGTCCGACGGGGCTTCTGCGGCTTCCGATTGGCTGCAGGAAGCTCCTGCAGTCAATCGGAAGCCGCGCCTTGGTTTCTGAATGTTTTGGAAGTTGAACGGGCTTCTGGAATGGATTCCGTTCAACTTCCGAGGTACCACTCTACAGATCATCCACAGGAGCCCTTTGGGTTTTGTTTTGTTTTCTTGGATTTGAGCATCACCAGTGGCACTTAAGGAGAATAAAGGCATTCCACCCATGGAAAATCAGCGATTCCGTTTTTATCCAAGGGCACCACTGAGGGCAGGCATATTACAGCAGGGCACCAGAAGCAGCCTCATCAAAACAAGTCACCAGCGCAAACATTTCTACACAATCTCATCTAAGAACAAAAGAAGGACAGTGCACCAGCGGTCTGGATTTCCTTCCCCAGGAAGTTGCAGGAAATATTTCTTGCCGCACGACACACACCTACACATTTCCGGTTCCTCCAGCTTTTCCTTAGCCACGAATGAATGCTGCAGATGTCATTGAGGCTTGATACAGCGTCCAAGGGACGTGGGCCGACTGTAATGAACAATTCACCTGCTACACGCGATGGTTGCCAACTTCCTGGTTCCTGTGGAAAATGAGCACAGTGTCCAGCTGTGTGTGTAAGAAATGGATGGTTGCTAATTTTTCCGCATAGGTCTCCCCTCCTGCAGCAATGCCACATTTCTATTTATTTATTTATTTATTTATTTATTCCTTCCCATTTATAAAGCAATTTAAAACTAGCATTTAAAGCCTTGGCAAAAACATTAGCAGGAAAAAAAAGGGGGGGTCGGTTGGGTTGTATTCAATGCAGCGCTAAGTTAAAGTCATTTAGCAGCACGCTTGTTCTGCTGGGGAAACATTGCTGCAAAAGTGAAAACAGAGGTACCGTATTTTTCGCTCTATAAGACACACCAGACCACAAGACGCACCTAGTTTTTGGAGGAGGAAAACAAGAAAAAAAATATTCTGAATCTCAGAAGCCAGAACACCAAGAGGGATCGCTGCGCAGTGAAAGCAGCACTCCCTCTTGCTGTTCTAGCTTCTGTGATAGCTGTGCAGCCTACATTCGCTCCATAAGACACACACACATTTCCCCTTACTTTTTAGGAGGGAAAAAGTGAGTCTTATAGAGCAAAAAATACGGTACGTTACTGTTATGTACTGAGTTGAATAGGATTCAGAATGCCGCAGTCTGTTTGGCCCTAGAACAATAGGATTCAGAATGCAGCAGTCTGATTCGTCCACAGGAGCCACCCAATCCAGCTCCAGGTGGAAGTGAATCCGCAACCTGATTGGCTTACAGGAGAATCCCGGAATTAGCCAATCACGTGGGGCCCATTGTGTAAATAATGTATATAAAGCAGACATTCTGGGGGAACTTCCATTTCTCCTCACCACTATGAGCTGAATAAAGATAATCAAATCCACTCTTGACTCCGAGTATATTTCAGTTACCAAATATTGTTGCTCCAAGGATTGTATATACCAAGAATCAGCTCTTGCACGACAAGCTTCTGCTAGCACAACTGTTGTGCTGGACTGTTTTGTTACACCACTGTTAAACTCTGCCATTGGGTTACCGTTGGATATGGCCTAATTTTAACCCACATTAGTAACTGGGGGGGGGGCAGAGATGTTATATTACTTTTGTTAGCTGCCTTGATTCTCTGTTTTTCACAGGAACGGTGGAAATTGCTCTGGGACCAGAGAGCAGAGCAGAAGCAAACGCTAACTTCTGTCTGCCACCAGCCGAGGGACTGAGGCTACTGAGAAGTTGTACCCCTGGCTTCATGGGACATCTAGGAGACCAGGGTGGCTCCACCCAGCAGCCAAAGAAGGAGGAGATGCTGGGAGGTCTATTCCTCTTTTTCTACAAGAAAGAACACTCTCTGCTCCGACTGCTAGTTGCCTTGGGACTTCTGAAGCCAGGGAAATGGACACAATGGCTTCCCGCCAGAGGTCAAGGAGCTACTAAGTCAATGACCACAGTCTCTGTCTCAGGGCTGGTTGCAGGACACCTGAGACAAGAGATGGGGTAGAAATTGGGTTTGGTTAGGATTTTAATGCAAACTTACCTGATTCGCACTTTCCAAAACAAATGGAGAACCAAAACACAGCCATGTGTGCCAGCTTGAGCTCCTTGGACGAAAAGGTGGGGTAATAATAATAATAATAATAATAATAATAATAATAATAATAATAATAATAATAATACTGCCTTGTTTCCTGCTGAAATTCTGTAACTTTTCTTAGCAGAAATGTTGTAGGGATTTTTTTGTCTTGCTTTCATTGTGTTGTAGTGCACTTGGCAATAATGCGGCAATACCAGGAAAGCACCGTAGAACAACTTAGTCAATTGGAATGAAGTGTGGACAGCCCAGGATAAATCCATCATTTGTACTGTATCAGTGAAATGTTGCAGAACGCACCCACCAACATTCCCTCCAGTCTGGAGTGGCATGGGCGTAGCCCATAGCTGTCAACGTTTCCCTTTTTTAAAGGGAAATTCCCTTATTCCGAATAGGATTCCTCGCAAGAAAAGGGAAACGGTGACAGCTATGGCATAGCCAGGGGGTGGGGCAGTTGCCCCCCGAAATCGAATAAATACATAAAAATACTTAACTAAAAGTAGAAATTGTAGAAAGATTTTGACAGGTTTTTCTGAGCACTCGGGGTCAAAAGAAAGTAATCGAAAACAACTATTGCTGAGACATTTCATCCCAAATGTGCAAGACAGAGCCAGACAGAGGATGATGACAGGTGGGTGTTCTGCCCCCCTAACACAAATCCTGACTACCTGCCCTTCCAACGTAAATCCTGGCTCTGCCCATGGGGAGGGGCCCAAAATATCTGAGCGTGACCCAAATGTATGCTTTTAAATCGAGCAGAGAGAATTAAGGATGTGCCTAAGTCCTAAGTCCATTAAAATCAGTGGTACTTGGAAGCTCTTGGCTTCGGATCAGTGCTGAGATTTAATGTTCTCTCCCTCAATTTGTCCCTTTGTCTCCCTCTCTCAGGGAGGTAGATGTCAATGTTCCAGGACTAAAATTAAACGTCGTTAAAGGGTGTGCTTCATTTTTTGACCTAGGCGTGAATGCACACAAATGTTCTTCACTCTGCCCTGCTTCAATAAAGGCACTCTAAAACTTTCCATACGAAGTTGACCTGGAAACTTTATGGCGGAGCGCGAACAACTTTGCAGTCGTCTGCCCTGATCTACCAATCAATTAAGCCATAAGACTTGAGTGGATGCTTGTATTCAGGGCTCTGCAAAGTTAATCGCACCTCCTTCGAAGTAGGCCATCGCTTCTTTGTCCTGGCATGCCTTCCTGCAATTTAGCTTTGGCATCAAGCATCGTCTCTAACCTACTTAGAACTCCCTCCCTCCCTCTCCCTCTTAAGCTAGTAACATGCTGCAGAATGGTCTTCAAGGAGGAGGGGACCATCATTGGCTCAGAGGCGTTGCATCCTTTTTCGGGACCCAGGTTGCGCATGCTGGGCAAGGGCAGGGCACAGAGGGCCAACAGAACTCACTGTGCCAGTCCAGCCCAGCCTTCACCACCGATGCCACCAGGCTGGGCAGGCCCAATCATTGTCTGCCCCTAACCCCAGAGAATTATGGTGCTGGAGTTATGGTTCTGAATTATGGTGCTGGAGGAGACTCTTGAGAGTCCCATGGACTGCAAGAAGACCAAACCTATCCATTCTGAAGGAAATCAGCCCCGAGTGCTCACTGGAAGGACAGATCCTGAAGCGGAGGCTCCAATACTTTGGCCACCTCATGAGAAGAGAAGACTCCTTGGAAAAGACCCTGCTGTTGGGAAAGATGGAGGGCACAAGGAGAAGGGGACAACAGAGGACGAGATGTGGTTGGACAGTGTTCTCGAAGCTACCAGCATGAGTTTGACCAAACTGTGGGAGGCAGTGGAAGACAGGAGTGCCTGGCGTTCTCTGGTCCATGGGGTCATGGAGAGTCAGACACGACTAAATGACGAAACAACAACAACAACAACAACCCCAGAGACCAAATTTGACAGGTGGGCGGGACACCTCACCTGTCAATCACCTGATGTCCTTATGATGTCAGATGATTCACATGTGAATTTCCCCACCCATCTGCTGAAGCCCCTTACCAAAGCTCTTCGAAGTTGCAGTGTGAGGGGCTCTGCCAGCCCCATACTGACCCTCCAAGGTGACCTCGCCCACCATCCAGTGAGGGGTGTGTGTGTGTGACTTGGGCCCTGCTTTCTGCAGAGATCAGGGGTGCAACTGAGATCTGCAGTGAACTCAGTTGTGCAGCCAATCTAGCTGCATCTCTACCTGCCCCACACCTGAAGTCACCTATGATGTCAGGTGTGGGGCAGCTGGGGGCAGTTTGAGAGGAAATGGCCTTGCATATATGGCCCATGGCACTCCTGATCTAAATAGTACCTCCGTGGTAAGTCCATTAGGTCTTGAGTCTTAAATTACTTAAATACACCACAGTATAAGCCCGCAGGGACAAACAGCCAGCTGGTCTAGTCTAATAAGAACGGGACAATTGGAATTTCCCTAAGAAGCAGAACAGAACCGCTCACCCCTGGCATGTTTCCTTGGCATAGAATTGTGCCTACTACAAGACAGTGAGACAAGTCCCTCCTCAGTCCCACTTCCCTTTAAACAGATGTACTGGGGCCAGGCTTTCAGTTCCATCAAGTGATTCTATATGCAGCTATTCAGAAGCAAGCCCAGTTGTGTTCAATGGACCTTACTTCCAGTATATTTATTTATTTATTGAATATATGTTCCACCTGGAAGGAGAGATCATGAAGCTGAGGCTCCAAGACTTTGGCCACCTCATGAGAAGAGAAGACTCTCTGGAAAAGACCCTGATGTTGAGAAAGATGGAGGGCACAAGGAGAAGGGGAAGAGAGAGGACGAGATGGTTGGATAGTGTTCTTGAAGCTACCAGCATGAGTTTGACCAAACTGCGGGAGGCAGTGGAAGACAGGAGTGCCTGGCATGCTCTGGTCCATGGGGTCACGAAGAGTTGGACACGACTAAACGACTAAACAACAACAACAACAAATGTTCTACCCCATACCCAAAGGTCTGAGGGCGGCTCACAGAACAAACCCAGAACAGGAAACCACAAAATATATAAAAACAACCCAATAACCCCCCAAAAAAACACATTTTAAAAGTCCATAGGATGTCACTATACAGAATGTGTAGAGTGTGGACCTACGCACAGAAACAATGTAATCCTATGCAATTCTCTCCATAAATAAATCCTGTTGAGTTCAATGGAATTGACTCTATGCAATCCTACATACGTGCTTACCTGGGAGTAAGTCCCATTAAATACAGTGGGTTTTATTTCCAATAAATTGTGCTCACTATTGCTCCATTATAGGGAGTAAACTCCTTTGAACCCAGTGGGGCTTACTTCTGAGTAGATATGGGTTTAACATGCTGCATGTTAGCACAGACTTAAGACTTATGGTGTAACTGGTCTATAGATCACAATCTTTGCCTCTTGTGTTGCCAAGAACACTGTGGTGTCATTGCGGCACAAACTGCAATGTGTAGGAACATGTGCAGGAGAAACGTGCATACAGAACACATTTGTTATAGGCACAGTCCTGCAAATACACATCTGGCTGGTGTGTAATAACAGGAACTAGATCCCATAAAATCCCCTTTCCATTTCTTCTCTTTCCAAAGAACATTGTGTGGGTGAAAAGTCTTAGAAAACTAAGGTGGGGTAGATTTGTCGGAAGATACCTGACAGAAAAGGACGCGCGTGGCACTGTGGGTTAAACCACAGAGCCTAGGACTTGCCAATCAGAAGGTCGGCGGTTCGAATCCCCATGACGGGGTGAGCTCCCATTGCTCGGTCCCTGCTCTTGCCAACCTAGCCGTTTGAAAGCACGTCAAAATGCAAGTAGATAAATAGGTACTGCTTCAGCGGGAAGGTAAACGGCGTTTCCGTGTGCTGCTCTGGTTCGCCAGAAGCGGCTTAGTCATGCTGGTCACATGACCCGGAAGCTGTACGCCGGCTCCTTCGGCCAATAAAGCGAGATGAGTGCCACAACCCCAGAGTATAGCCATCAAATTTTCCCTTTTCTTGCGAGGAATCCTATTCAGAATAAGGGAATTTCCCTTTAAAAAGGAGGAACGTTGACAGCTATGCCCCAGAGTTGGTCACGACTGGACCTAATGGTCAGGGGTCCCTTTACCTTTACGTGACAGATAAAAGAAAGCAGTTCTCTACCCAGCGTATCGTTAAACTACGGAACTCACTCCCACAGGCCACCAATTTGGATGGCTTTGAAGGAGGATTAGAATCAGGCATGTCCAAAATCCGTTTCGGGGGCCTAATCCGGCTCACCGGTTGGTTTAATCCGGCCCCTGTGGCAGTTTATTTCCTGGGGTAAAATCCTAAAAAACCCCTCAACAACTTCAATCCTAAAAAATGTTGGCCCTTTGATTGGCCCTCATGGCCCTTCACTTCATCAAATCTGGCCCTCTTTGAAAAAAGTTTGGATGCCACTGGGATTAGATGAATTCCTGGAGGATAAAGGCTCTCATTGGCTACTAGACATGATGGCTGTGCTCTGTCTCCACACTTCTGAATACCAGATGCTGGAAAATGCAGGAGGGCTCTTGGGCTTCCCACGGGCACCTGATTGGCCACTGTGAGAACAGGAAGCTGGACTTGATTGGCCATCGACCTGCTCCTCCAGGCTCATCTTATGTTCTTACGATTCTTACCAGTTTTAAATGCACAATGTGTGTGTTTTTAGCGTGCAACTGGCCACAAATTTTGTGCAGTTGGAAAGCTGATGATGTGAAGGGTGGAGGGGAAGAAGGGGGGAAATCAAACAAGTGCATGTGTGTGCCATTTTTTAATCAAAATTTTTATTAGATTTTCATAACTTTAACCAATTAATTTCACATTTCAAATTTGTCCCCCCCCCCGTAATGTTGATTAAATTTTCTGTTTCATTTAAACAACCTTAAAATGTCAGTGACTTCCCATCTTCTCTTTCCATGGTTCATTTTGCATAATATAAATCCCTGCATATTTTACATCAACTAAACCATTCCGTGTTCCATTATTACATCCATCAAAACTTATTTACACTTTTGAATTTATCGTAATACTGCCAAAGTTTTCAAGTGTACACAATTTCCCCCCGAATAATCAATAAACCTTTTCCAGTTTTCTTTAAACGTATGCTCTTCTTGCTGTCTTATTCTATATGTTAGGTCCACAAGCTGTGCATATTCCATCAGTTTAAATTGCCATTCTTCTTTAGTTGGGACTTTGCTCGTTTTCCATTTTTTGGCTAACAAAACATGGGCTGCAGTAGTGGCATACATAAATAACCTTTTTGGACACCTAGGAATTTCCATCTGAATTATCCACCCTTCAAATATGTCATACATTTGTCTTATAATTTGCCTTCTCATCTTCCCTTCTATCCTGTTCTTATACCCCTCCCTTTTTATATACTGCATAATATCACACTTTTCACCTAATACAAATTCCTCTATTTACATCACGCATCTCATCTCATATAGATTCCTCTATTATCATTACTTCCCATTGCTCAAATTTCAAATCCTGATTTCATTTGGCTGTTAGATTCCCACCCGCCAATAATCCAAAAAAAAAAGTCTTCCATTCTTCCATAAATTGTCTGTCATTCACGTGTTCGGTAAACACAGATAGTTGTTTGTGTTTATTGAGGACTTGAACAACAGACAATGTCAGGGACTGTGTGTACATAAATTATTGGGTACTTCAAGACTGGATTACTGCAGTGTGGGGCTTCCCTCGTGCCTGATCTGGAAGCTGCAGTCAGTGCCAAATATTGCAGCACAACTGTCGAGAGGAGTGAGGCCTTTCCCAGCATCTAACACAACTGCTGTGAGATATGCATGGGTTGCCAATTTGCGAGGGTGCTGAGGGTGTGTTTGTGTGTTGAATAAGGTCGGTGTCGTCATGCAAGCACATCCTATCAACTCAACAGCTGAAACTAAAAGCAGAAACTGTTCATATAGCATGAATAAATACAGGTGCAGAGATCCCCATATGCAAATGTATAGTCTTCTATGACATGGATAGATCACACATGCAAATCATGCATCAAAGTTGTGTAGCAGGGGGAAAACAAGGCATTAAATACTGAACAAATGGAGGGGGTGCCAAAGTCATTTCCTGCCTAGAGCGCCATTTGATTTATGGCTGGTCCTGTTCAAGCTCTCTGAATTCAATCCAAGGCAAGGTTGCAGCCAGGGGGAAGTCGGTGAGAGTCTGACTCAATCACCGATATTCCAGGCCCATTTCCTGAATTTTTGGCTTTAAATAACGTGTCTGGCATTTTATCTTAGTTGGCATCCGTCCGTCTCGGGAGATAATGGAGGGGTGTGTGTCTTCGCAGGTGAAAACAAACTGTTGGAGTGTTACAGCGCCTGCTGTGGTTGCAGAGACCGATACGGGAGAGACATGTTTTGTTGCAGATGGGGCAGATGAAGGCATCCAGTTGGGCTGCTACAGATGCACCATGGCGTTTGAACTCCTCCCAGCAGTTATTCCTCTTGCGTGGCGAGTTCCCGCCTCCCCCCCCCAGTGGAAATAAAGACACATGACACAGATATTTAAGGTTAATGGGCTAAATATGGCCACAACTTTATTGGTTACAGGTGATGAGCGGTATTGGCTTAGGCATTGGTCCTAACTGACTATCCGGCTTCAGCCTGTTCACTTTAAGTCCGGGAAGGGTTAACCACCAGTAGGGGGAGTTCTGCTGATGCACATCAACTAGGAGCTCCCCCGGGGTCACCACTAGGGGGCGTGCCTTAGGCCCTCACCTCCATAGGCTTCAGACAGGGCCGCGCCCCCCGGAATCCTTTATCGGACTACCCTTCAATATGCGGGGGAGGTGATGGCACTTCCTCCCCCCCTTCCATCTACATAACAATACCCTTACCAATGCCTAACCGCCAATACCAAGGAAGTTGTGACGATTTGCTATGAGGTAGGCGAAAAACCAAGTGGCTGGTGCCAATTTGCCAAGTGGAAAAAAATCCTACCGGGCCCCTTAACGGCGACCAGCTGAGGTCCATAGCAAGGTCAAAGACGAAAACGTTAAAGGGCGGGAGGGTGGGAAACCAGAGCAGCTGGAAGCGGCAAAGAGAGCGATCCTTGGCTGCGCCTGCATTAAATGGAGCAGGCCACGCCCCCAGGCCAGCCGATTGGCTGGCCAGGGGATGATGTGGTCGGGGATTCCCTCAATTACGCAGAGGCTGAGAGCCAGCCCCCGCGCGCATGGTGGGAGGGTGAAGCCCACAACCTCACCTCCTTTCTGAGTCGGAAGTGGCTTTGTGGTCACTACTGTGGAAATATGATCTGACTGAATGTCTCCAGGAGCTGCAGTCATCTACAAGGGATTTCCACAAGGTGGGATCGATGTTCCTAGCCTTCATGTCATGTTGCAGACATCTTTGTTAGCACAGAGCTGGTCTGCCAACGATCCTGGTGCTTGAAGCCAGCTCCCTGCATGTCACGAAGTGTCTTATTGCTTAATAAGAACCCAATCTGCTTCTGCCGTCCAGTGTTTGGGGCAATGAGGACAAAGGCACTGGGATGATTGACAAACACTTAGCACTTTTTTTGGTTTCTCATTGAGATTATTGGAAGATTCAGGAAGGACAAAAGGAGGCACTTATTCAGACAGCACATGGTTAAACTATAGAATTCACTCCAACATGATGTAGCGATGGCCACAAAACTGTCTAGGAGCAACTCAGACAAAAACAGGGAGCATAAACTGGTCAATGCAAAACGAAACACAGACACCCTACAAAATCTGTACTTCTACGAATTTTGCAATGCAGTTCTCCCGCCGAGAAATGCACACGCTAGGATAAAGTGTGCGTACAAATGCACTTTGGGGTCAAACATGCAAAAATTCATTATGTCAAGTGAAATTGCATACAAAAATGTGGACATATTAGGAGAAATTTGGAAATTTGGTGGATTTACACCATGACCTTTTTTTATAAATAAATCCTAAACTGATGTGAGGGACGCGGGTGGCGCTATGGGTAAAACCTCAGTGCCTAGGACTTGCCGATCAGAAGGTCGGCGGTTCGAATCCCCGTGGCAGGGTGAGCTCCCGTCGTTCGGTCCCAGCTCCTGCACACCTAGCAGTTCGAAAGCACCCCTAAGTGCAAGTAGATAAATAGGTACCGCTTTATAGTGGGAAGGTAAACAGCGTTTCCGTGTGCGGCGTTGGTGCCGGCTCGTCAGCTGCAGCTTCGTCATGCTGGCCACGTGACCCAGAAGTGTCTTCGGACAGCGCCGGCTCACGGCCTCTAGAGCGAGATGAGTGCACAACCCTAGAGTCGGACACAACTGGCCCGTACGGGTAGGGGTACCTTTACCTTTTAAACTGATGTGGAAACATAGAAAAGACTGGAAAACTGAAATTGACATATTCACCCATCCGAACTTGGCACCATCTGCTCTTAAATGACTTATTTTTGCCCAAAAGCAAAAGTAGGACAGTGTTTTTCCAGGGCCAGACAATCACAGAAAATAGGGATTGTCCCTTGTAAATACTAGGGACAATGGGAGGTGTACAATGAAGAAGCCATTCTTTGTGTTTACAGACATATGTCTCACTTTAATACTTTATGGTATTTACCTGGGATGGGTTGGTGGGTCAGTCCAGCAGCAATCACATGCCGTTTATAAATGGCGAACAAGCCCTAAACAAAGTCTAACATGAGTGATCTGCAGTTTAACAATTTTGGATGGGCGTTTCACCTCCAGGCTGCCAATGCCTTCACTGGAAGGGACTCCAAGGTTCATCTAGTACAACCTTTGCAATGCAGGAATCACAGCTAAGGAATCCATGATGAGTGGCCAACCCATCTCCGGTTTTGCAAGAGGGTTCCAAATGCAACTAACCCAGTTGGGAGGGAAACAAGATTTTTTGCAGTTAGGAAAGTGATGAGGAAATGCACTGAGAAGTGTGGGATGGATGAGTGATTGACAGGAAGCCATATGAACACTGCGCAAGCAAATCTGGGTGAATGTTCACTGGCATAGAATCTCCCCACAAACAAATAACAACGAATGCTCAACTAAGGCTGCAAAGGGGCTGTATCCAGCTCAGTAGACCCATTGAAATTAATGGGCCTAAGTTGCCCTGCTCATTAATTTCAGCGGGTGTCATCATCATCATCAATCTTTATTACGGTCCAGAGACCCAACAAATCATTACAAAGCAATAAACAATTCATACAGCCTACCTCCAGGTTAAACAAGCATTTTGTTCAGAATATAGGGATCATTTGTTCTTGCAACCACAGATAAAAACTTTGCCACTGCTAATGTTCTAGCATTTGTCCGGTCTTCCAATAGGAACCTGACATAGTGAGCCTCTGATTTTCCCGGGAAAGGTACCAGCAAGGATAGTATCAGTTCAGCCCTGGCTTGCTCATATTTTGCACAGTGCAACAAAATATGTTTTATGAAATCGATGTCTTGAGCACACGAGCAAAGTCTGTCCTGGTAGGGAACTCCTCTCAACCTGCCATCCAACACTGCAGAAGGAAAGACGTTTAGTCTGGCTTTGGTGAAAAGCCTTCGATAGTTTGGGACTGTCAGATTTTTAGTGTAAGATGTTAACTTAAAGACATGCCCATATTGTACTCCTACTGCCAGCAGGTGTACTCTGAGTAGGTCATACAATGGATGCAACTAAGTGACTGTGGAGGCCAATTCTGGATCCACACATCCTTCCACAGTGGGGATGTAGGTTTCCAGGCGGGAGTTGATCATGATGAGGACACACATGCCTTCCTCGTAGCACATTTCTGCCTTTCGTCCTGAGTTTGAGCGTCTTCAATGTCTATGACACCTTTGGTAAAGGCTGTTCTCCAATTGGAGCACTTGCAGTCCAGTGTTTCCCAGTTGTCAGTGTTTATACTACATTTTTATACTACATGCCAGTCTGACTCGCGACGGGACGATGAAGAATGAGGCCGCATGGCTGGCACAGCAGCGATTTACGCTGCCGTTCACGCCCCCTCGAAGGCACCTGGTTGGGTGCCTGCCCGTGGGTGTGGTGCCAGCCAGGTGAGGGGGAGGCAGGGGGCTAACGCCCCCTGCTTGTGGCAGAGACCGGCTCCCGCTCACAACCACTCCCCTCTTTTGCAGGAGGAGAGTCTTTGGCAGAACTGGCACTGCTGCACATGCCAGATAATATTTGTTCCAAATTTGTAAACATTTGTAAACAACAGCACAGTTACAGCCCATCCATTTACAGCACTCTTAAACCAATTTAGGGATCATGGCTTCCCCCAAAGAATTCTGGGAACTGTAGTTTGTTGTGCTGGTAGACACCTATTCCCCTGACAGAGCTCAGAGTGGTTTTAACAATAGATCCCGCTTCTCATTGAATTTTGGAAACTGTAGCCCTGTGAAGGGAATAGGGATCCCCTAATAACTCTCAGCACCCTTAAAGAACTACAACTCCCAGGATTCTTTGGAGAAAACCATGGCTTAAAAGGGCAAGGTGCTGCTTTAAATGTATGGTGTGCTTATTGCCTGAGGTGTGACTTGAAGGTGCAACTTTAGTGGCACAGCATGGCTGAGTATCTTTGCCCCTATGTGGTCACTGCTCAAGGCCAATTGATGAGAGAGGAGTCCAGTCTTGGCTGAAATGGGAGCCATCTTCACTTTTTTTTGCCATATAATTTTTACTGATTTTCCAAAAGTATACGACCACCATTATATATTACCATTACATAACCATCATTATAACATTCGCTCTGCCAAGCTTCGACTTTCCTCAGTCCCTCTTCTGGATTCTTTCTGTTTTAATCTTATTTTGCACATTTATAACATCTCCATCCTATATTTAACTTAACTTTTCACAACATTTACTTTCGTCCCTATTAGAATGTCAATTTCCTTCACGTAGTGAGTTTTATCTCAGTCCTGCTAGTGATTTTATACATACGCAATAAGTCTCTAAATACGTTACAAATTTACACCATTCTTCCTGGAACACCTGGTCACCCTGGTTCCGGATCCGTCCCGTCAGCTTTGCCATTTCTGCGTATTCCATTACTTTCGTCTGCCATTCTTCGATTGTCGGTATCTCTTGTTGTTTCCACCTCTGGGCTATCAATATTCTCGCTGCTGTCGTCACATACACGAACCATTTTTGATCTACCCTTCTCAACCACCTTTGCTCTGCTTGTGAAATCCCTCAAATTACTCTAAAGAGCAAACAGTTTCTTCCCCTGCCTTGCGGAATTCCATTGCTATCTCAAAAAGAAACAGCCTGGATTATTTTTTCCAAGTACAGAATGCCCTAGAACAAATATTCCTTTTCTATTCTCAGGATGAACCGTACTCCAGATATTAATCAAAACGGATGACTGTCCGGAGCGTCCAAGCCTTATGTGTTGATGCTTAGCCAAAGGTACTAAAAGAAGATGTCTTTGTCCTCTGGCTTGTACTTGGGATTCTGCCACTGACGGACAGCAAACAAGTCCTCTTGTCTGGAGTGGAACAACTTAATCAATGCAGACAAAGAAATCTGTATGTGTTGCACCTCTCTGGTGGGCCCCTGCCAACTGCCGACCTTAAATGACCAAATAACAAACTGCATCCCAAGTAAGGCTTATGCAACACGCAACAGACAAGAATCTGGAAAAGAGCCTCTAATTAAAACATGATAACTTTGTCAGATTCGTAGCCAGTCTTCCCAACTCTGGCGCCCTCCAGACATTTTGAACTCTGACTTCCAACAGCCCCATCCTGCGTGGTCAATGTTCAGGAATGATGGGATCTGTAGTCTTACAATACCTGGAGGCCACCAGGTGTAGGCAGAGTGACTTATAAAATCTCAGAATCGTAGAGTTGGAAAGGAACCCGAGGGAGAAGAATGGCTGATAAAACTATTAGACTTGGTTGAGATGGCAAAGTTAACATGTGTAATTAGCGAAAAATTATTACTGACATTTACAAAGGATTGGAATTTTTAAATGGACTTTTTGCCTGAAAGAGAAAATGAACTTATAATAGCTGATTTAAATATTGAAAAAATACTGTTTTATAGAAGAAAAAATGGTTGGATCTTAAGGAGTGAATACAATATTTAACCGGAGGACAAAGAGCAGGAAGCCCTTTTTATTCTATTTTATCTTTCTCTAATCCTTTCCCTCTCTTTCTCTTCTCTTGATTTCTCTTTCTTTAGGTTTCCCTTTTTCTTCTCTTTTCTTCTCTCTTGCCTATGTTCTTTTTTAAATTAAGTAGTTGTTTTATAGGGACGCGGGTGGCACTGTGGGTTAAACCACAGAGCCTAGGACTTGCCGATCAGAAGGTCGGCGGTTCGAATCCCCGCGACGGGGTGAGCTCCCGTTGCTCGGTCCCTGCTCCTGCCAACCTAGCAGTTCGAAAGCACATCAAAGTGCAAGTAGATAAATAGGTACCGCTCTGGCAGGAAGGTAAACGGCGTTTCCGTGCGCTGCTCTGGTTCGCTAGAAGCGGCTTAGTCATGCTGGCCACATGACCCGGAAGCTGTACGCCGGCTCCCTCGGCCTGTAAAGCGAGATGAGCACCACAACCCCAGAGTTGGCCATGACTGGACCTAATGGTCAGGGGTCCCATTACCTTTACCTTTAGCTGTTTTATATACATTGAAATGGGTATGTAATTTTGTGTAACTCTGAATCAGTATCTATATATATATATATTTAAAAAAAGAAATTTCTTCCTGATGTTTACAGTGGTACCTCAGGTTAAGTACTTAATTCGTTCCGGAGGTCCGTACTTAACCTGAAACTGTTCTTAACCTGAAGCACCACTTTAGCTAATGGGGCCTCCTGCTGCCGCCGGAGCACGATTTCGCTTCTCATCCTGAAGCAAAGTTCTTAACCTGAAGCACTATTTCCGGGTTAGCGGAGTCTGTAACCTGAAGCGTATGTAACCCGAAGCGTATGTAACCTGAGGTACCACTGTAGTTGGAATTTCCTTTACTGTAATTCGAAGCCATTGATTTGAGTCCTACCCTCTGGAGCAGGAGAAAACAAGCTTGCTACATCTTCCCTGGGACAGCCCTTGAGATATTTGAAGATGGCTATCACATCCCCCCTCAGTAAGGGAAAGGTGAGAGGTGTGCTCTACCGAGACGTTTGTGAGGGAGCAGCCTGACTGCTTGCAGAAGCCGAACCCATTTCGGGTGGGACGAATGGGCACTCAAGCTTCCTTAGTTCTGATCGCCCCTCCAGATAATCCATGTTGCTGAATGCATTTGGCTTGCAGCAGGGAACAATAAGTAACCACCAGATCGGCCGCGAGATTAAACATTCCTTGATTTCTTCACGGAGGGCCTCCTTCGGCTGCTAATACAAGAGAGACTGATGCAGAGCAAACGGGAGAAATATTCGAGAGGCAGAGAAGAGCCTTCTGCAAGTTGTGATAGTGAAACAAAGCACGCAGCGGGATTGCAATCCCTGGTAATGTGATGAGGGGTATTTAGTGCAGAAGTGAGTCCCTATTTTCATCGGTGACATGCGGGAGGGTATGTTACCTATGCAGAAGCTTTCGAGGGGACTGAATGTTTCCGCACTCGCCGGGACACAGACTATTCAGAACTAGGAACTGTGTCAGTCTAAGCACTGTGTTATGTATACTTGTCCTTCGGCATGCTAATAAAAAAAAACAAAAATAAGAAACCAGATGCAAGCAAGCAAAAGAAGCAAGGATGAGACTGGCTTCCAATCATTAAACCCCTCTATCCATAGTTGTCAACTTACAGATTTGAAAATAAGGGACCAGCAGCCTCGAAAATAAGGGATCAGCAGCCAAAATAAGGGATCAACAATTACTTTGATAAAATACATATTTTGTTGCATGCAAATGGCTTTAGATACCTATTAGGTCCATAAATTACCATATAGCATATATTCAACACAAAAAACAGCAACAATTTGTTGTTGACAAAGGACAGCTGGACATAGAAAGGGCTCCATTACCTTCAGTAGCTTATTTAAGGGACATCATCAATAAGGGACAGCAGCGGGACATGGCGCTAGGATAAGGGACTGTCCCGCCAAATAAGGGACGCTTGACAGCTATGCCTCTTTCTCACCTGGGACTCAAAAATAAGTAAATGAACACAAGGGCTACAGCAAGGATGGGGAACATGGGTATAGCAGGGTGGCAGGCTAACTGCAGCTGCTAGCAGCTGGATGTCAGGAATATCTGGAGGGCCACTGGCTCCCCTGACCCTCGTTTCTGGGGAAGCATCCTTCAGTTGCCATGTTGACAGAGCCAGCTCTGGACTTGAGGGGCCCCAAAGCCATGCCTCCTCTGTTTGGGACATCATTGGGGGTCCCTGGTGGCAGCGGAAATATCAGGCGGCAGCAGTGCTCCAATGAGTACCAACCTGGTAATAATAATAATAATAATAATAATAATAATAATAATAATAATAATAATAATTTTTTATTTATACCCTGCTGTTCCCGGTTCAAAAACCAGGCTCAACAAATTTAAAACACTTAATTGGAAAAGCAGCATAAAATACAGTATAAAAACATGAATAACAATAAAATTCAAAATTCAGAAATCAATTTAGGGGAAATAAGCATTAAGTAATCCCCAGGGCTAGCTGGCTGAATTGGTCCTACTTGGGTCAGTGAGGAGGCCAGGGCAGAATTAGCTGTGGAGTCTCAGAGCAGGTAATCTTCATAAAAGGGGAGGGGGAGGGAAGAGAAGGGAAATAAAAGATCAGGCTGAATTCAAATTAAAGACCAGGCGGAATAGCTCTGTCTTACAGGCTCGACGGAAGGAGGTTAAATCCTGCAGGGCCCTAGTCTCATGGGACAGAGCATTCCACCAGGTCGGCGCCATCACTGAGAAGGCCCTGGCCCTGGTGGAGGATAGTCTGGCTTCCTTAGGGCACGGGACCTCTAAACTATGGTTATTCATGGACCTTAAGGTCCTCAGCGGGGCAGACAGGAGAGGCGGTCCCATAAATACGAGGGCCCTAATCTGCAAATGGCTTTAAAGGTCAATACCCTGTGGCCTTGTGGGCCGTTGCCTAGTGCTTAATTTATATTTATTTATGATTACATTTCTGTTCCACCTTGCCTCCAAGTTGCTAAAAGGGGTGTACATGCCTCTCCATTTCATCTTCGCAACAACCCTCTCAGGTAGGAGAGGAAGTTACTGGCCCAGTGCGTTTCATGTGGCTGAGTGGGGATCTGAACCCTAGCCTCCCAGGTCCTAGATCTAGGTAAAGGTAAAGGGACCCCTGACCATTAGGTCCAGTCGTGGCCGACTCTGGGGTTGCGGCGCTCATCTCGCTTTATTGGCCAAGGGAGCCGGCGTACAGCTTCCAGGTCATGTGGCTGGCATGACTAAGCCACTTCTGGTGAACCAGAGCAGCACATGGAAATGCCATTTACCTTCCCACTGGAGTGGTACCTATTTATCTACTTGCACTTTGGCGTGCTTTTGAACTGCTAGGTTGGCAGGAGCTGGGACTGAGCAACGGGAGCTCACCCCGTCGTAGGGATTCGAACCATTGACCTTCTGATCAGCAAGTCCTAGGGTCTGCGGTTTAACCCACAAGTGCTAACTGGAGCACCAGCAAAACAACAACAATAGCTATATTTGAAAGGTGCCTCAGGGCAAGCATCAGCAGTAGGTCTTGCAGGGGCCTGGGGTCCCAAGGGTGAGGGGTGTCTCTTATTATTGTGCTGCCTTGGGGCAGGGGGAGAGGAGGCATGCTGCTTCTTGCTGCTCTTGAACAACTGCACCAACCAGTTTCCAGTGCAGAAGCAACACAGAGCCATTAATTTCTCCCTTAGGGAGCTGAGGTTTTGCAAGAGGTTCATCAGACATGCTGGATGAACACACCGAAGAAATAGAAAGCAGGGTCCATCCCACCATCTCTACAGAAAGGCCAGCTCTGTCCGGCTCTTTCTGCCGCCGAACTGTTTCCATTCTACCTGTCTGAAGCTCATAGAAGAACTACTATTTAGCTTGAAAAAAATTGCTTGTTTTCTTCTTCCCTCCCCAAACCTTTTTCCTTTTGTGCCATGCCTTTTATACTGTAAGCCTGCAGGTAGGGACTTGGCTTGTTTTAATGGATTGGGTGAAAGCCACTCTGGGATTGTTTTCAGCTGCAGAGAACGGTAAAAAATATTCTAAGAAAGTAAATAAGGAAGAGAATTGATCAGGCTGGAGGTCTGTGTAGCTCAGATAATCCTGTTTGAAACAGTAGCTCAGTGAGTGCTTCTGGAAAGACCACTCTCTTCTCCTTTACATGAAGAAGGGAGGGATGGATGTTTCAAAACAGCACTACTGCAAAGCACTTTCAGGCAGCCCCTTTTGGGATGAACTGGGCGATGGGGCTGCCTTGCATCGCTTCTCAAAAGCGCTGCCTAGAAGTGAAGTGAAATTTGCTCTTCTGCAGATTTTTGCAATGTCGTTCTTCCTCCAAGTAATGTGTGGAGAAATTAACACACTACGGTGAAGCATGCATAACAACACATATATTAGCGGCACATATACTAATTCAGTATATTCTGTATATTTTTTTGCAAAGCAAGTTCTCTATTAGGAGAAATTTGCACCAAAAGGCTGATTAACTTTCCATAAAGGCTGTTTCCTCCACTTCCAAGTTTACCATTGGTGGTGTCCTTGACCCAAATTGCCACCTGAATGTAAACTTAATTGACATCTGCACCATGCATTTAAAGCAGTATCGTACCACTTCAACCGCCACGACTTCTCCCAAAGAATCCTGGGATCTGTAATTTGTTAAGGGTGCTGGTAATTGTAGTGCCCTCGGAATTTGCAACTAACTCTCTACACCCTTAAAGGGGCGCGGGTGGCGCTGTGGGTTAAACCACAGAGCCTAGGACTTGCCGATCAGAAGATTGGCGGTTTGAATCCCCGCGATGGGGTGAGCTCCCGTTGCTCGGGTCCCTGCTCCTGCCAACCTAGCAGTTCGAAGTAGATAAATAGGTACCACTCCGGCGGGAAGGTAAATGGTGTTTTCGTGCGCTGCTCTGGTTCACCAGAAGTGGCTTAGTCTTGCTGGCCACATGACCCGGAAGCTGTACGCCGGCTCCCTTGGCCAATAAAGCGAGATGAGCGCCGCAACCCCAGAGTCGGCCATGACTGGACCTAATGGTCAGGGGTCCCTTTACCTTTACTCTGCACCCTTAAGAAACTACATTTCCCAGGATATTTTGGGAGGCAAGCCACACCTCTCAAAGAGTGCTTTCAATGTATGCGGCAAGATGTGACGCCAGATTCTACGAAATCTTGTTTCACCTTTGGTTCCTTGTGGGAGCTGTTTCTCTCTTTTCAAACTCTCTTCTTGCTCACTTCTTTACTTTGATGCTTGTTCCTATGAGAGTCATCTGCCCTGCAAACTCATGTGTGTGTGTGTGTGTCTTCAAGGAAACAGACGGAAGGGAAGGGATGACTAAGTCGAGTCTGGAATTTAAACCAGACATAACCAGCATCTGCTGTCTTGTGACACAGTAACCCTTGTTTGTGAAAGGGCTGGTCTGGGGACTGTGGAAGCAGATGGGAACCCGAAGCGAGATGAACAGATCTGCTTTGCCATACTCGCAGCTACAGTTGTTTCTTGGGGACTTTGTTGGGAAAAGCCCTACCAATAAAATGAAGGAAAAATCCTCTCTCCTGCATACAAGGAAGTAGGCAGAAGTATTCAAAGAGGCAGGAAAGTGGCTCATGAATCTTAGGGCAAAAGAGATGAGATGTGGGAGGTCTAGCTTTGAAATCTTCATTTTATTCTTTCTTTTTTTTGAATAAGAAACCACACACCTTAAAAACAGGGGCTGACATGTTTAATCAGAGAAAAGTCATTGTTAACATTTGTTAAAAACTGGATACCCCTCATAGACTTTTTGACTGAAAAGGAAAAAGAAATAATGACATTTGGATTTGAGGTTTGAAGGTAATGTTTGTTTATAGAAAGCGGTTTTGCTGAGGGTTATATTGGAGAGGATAAAGTGAATATTGTTTATATATAGCGGACAGTCCCTTACCTTCCGAATTTTATTTTTCTCTCTCTTTTCTATTTATTTCTCTCTTTCTCTTTCATTATCCCCACCCCTTCTCTATTGTGTTGTGTTGTATTTAGATCAAAGTCTTAGTTTGCATTAAGTTTTGTATTTTCCTCTATAAAACCTAATAAATTTTATTTAAAAAAAACAAAAACAAGGGTGGGTGTGCCCAGACCACAGTGACACTGGAGAAGCAAACATTTAACCCTTTCCTGGGGCCATTTTCCAAACCAAAATCACAAGGGCAAGAATGCTGCTGTCATGGAAAGTATTGTGGCTGTTTTCCTCTGGAGAGGCTACTAACATGTGTGCGTGTGTGCGTGCGTGTGTTTGCAATGGTTGGATCCTGAACAACATTCTGGGAGGATAACCAAGAGAGGAAGAACAAAGAGACATCAACATCAAAGAACCAAGCAGAAGGCAGAACCAGTTTGGATGCTACTTTTAGCTGATTCACCCCAGCTGGATCCTCTAGCTCCAGGGAGAGGAACCTTTGGCTCACAGGTCAAGCTTGGCCTGCAAGGTCGTTTCCCCCAAACCATGCCCATGTCAGCTGATGATGGGCGGGAATACGGAGATTTAATTCTGCCTTGGCGAGATGCCCTGTCCCTTATGGGGAACAGGACTGCACAGCCAAGGCAGCAAGATTTAATCCCTTTACTAGCTGGTGAGCGAGGATTAAAGCGCTTCTCAAAAGTACTGATTGATTGAATTTATATTACGCCCTTCCTTCCAGGAAGGGCGGCAAACAGATCCGCAATTAAAGAAGAAAAACAAACATTCTAAAAGTGAAGAAGTGTGCATGCACACAAAAGCTTATACCCAGAACAAACTTAGTTGGTCTCTAAGGTGCTACTGGACAATTTCTTATTTTTTTTTTAATTCTAAAAACAAGTGCAGTTTTTAAAAATCTAAAAGCAGTTGCAGCTAAAAGCGCTGTTTGAAGCAGCTGGAAGTGTTTCTACTGTGAGTGGGTATGAGAAGCGCAAGAGCTGCTTCAAAGAGCACTTTTGCAAAGGGCTGTAAGGCAGCTCCTGTGCCCCTGTTTCAGCTGCAACAGGGGCGTGGTGGCTGTTTTAAAGCACTTATAAAAAGTGTTCTCACAGGAACCACCCTTCTGCTTCATTTAAATGATGTCATGTGATTGACAGGCGAGTGGCATTCATAGTCTCCAACATTTCTCTGATTAAAATAGGGGCATCAATAATAATAATAATAATAATAATAATAATAATAATAATAATACCTAGCCTATCTGATTGGGTTGCCTAGGGACGTCCTAAGGAAAAGCGGGGCATTCCAGGATCAAATCAGAAACCAAGACAGCTTCTGTAAATCCGGGACTGTCCCTGGAAAATAGGGACACTTGGAGGGTCTAGTGGTGTTGCCCACCCACCAAATTTGGCCCTCAGTGCCCATCTTATAAATAATAATAATAAATTTTTATTTATATCCCGCCCTCCCCAGCTGAAACCGGACTCAGAGCGGCTAACAACAGTAAAAGTAATACAGCATTCTAAAATCAATTCATTCTAAAATCAATTCAAAATCAAATTAATGGCAACCATTGGGCTAGAGTTCTGTGAGGATTACCAAAGGGGGGGGGGTCAGGTTGTGCCCTGGCCAAAGGCCTGGTGGAAGAACTCTGTCTTTCAGGCCCTGCGGAAAGATGTCAAGTCCCGCAGGGCCCTAGTCTCTTGTGACAGAGCGTTCCATCAGATCGGGGCCACAGCCGAAAAAGCCCTGGCTCTGGTTGAGGCCAGCCTAACCTCCCTGTGGCCTGGGACCTCCAAAATGTTTTTGTTTGAAGACCATAAGGTCCTCCATGGGACATACCAGGAGAGGCGGTCCCGTAGGTACGAGGGTCCTAGGCCGTGTAGGGCTTTAAAGGCTTAAACCTGACCCTGTACTCCACCAGGAGCCAGTGCAGCTGGTATAGCACTGGGTGAATGTGATCTCGTGGCGAAGACCCCGTAAGGAGTCTTGCCACGGCATTCTGCACCCGCTGGAGTTTCTGAGTCAGTCTCAACGGCAGCTCCATGTAGAGCGAGTTACAAAGTTGTGGCCCATGGAGCCAAAAAGCTTCCCCACCCCTGATCTCACTCAGTATCGTCAACACACTGGCAGTGGCATTCCGGGGTTTAGTCTTCCAGATCACCTTGTTGAAGCCAACCTGAGCTGAAAAAACGAACCCCTTTATATTCTTTCCTGCCCGGAATGATACAATGGTCTGCTTGGCAGGGGCCAGCATCAATCTGGATGGTTCATTCATTTTGTAGCATCAATTAAGTGTTTTAAATTTGTTGTTAGCTGCCCTGAGCCCAGTTTTCTGAACAGGGAAGTGCGGGGTATAAATTATTATTATTATTATTATTATTATTATTATTATTATTATGCTAATGGGCCCATTCTCCACAGGCATCCGGTCAGCCACTGTGAGAACAGGGATGCAGGAATAGATGGACCACTGGCCTGATGGGCCAGAAGGCTCTTCTTAGATTCTTAAGCCTCGGTTTCCCCATGCTCCAGATTGTCAGAAGAGGAAGCAGGTGGAAAAAATCTGCATCCAAAGAAAGAAGGTTTGAAATGACTCGCTGTTATGAAACTGAACGAAGGCCACAGTGTGACAATGTACAGTATGTAACTAAACAAATACGGTGCACTAAGGAGCTGAATCATAGATTTACCGTGGGATAAATCTGTTGCTGGGTCTATCTTTTGACTCTTCACTACAGGTGGGAAACTGAAAGTATGACTGTCCCTTCCCTCCCACGCCACCCGCAGACCAGCACCTTCATCTCTGCACATTCTGTACTAACATATCTAGGGGAAAGCTAGATTCAAGCCTATTAATTTTTAGGTTGCATTTATTTATAGAAATGTTTATATACCACTCTGTCCTTAAAAACACATCAGAGCGCTTCACAGCAATAAAACATAAAGCAGTAGAATGAAAACCATGAAAAGAAACATCGGCTAACCATTGTGGAAGGGATGCATTCTTCATTGCCTGCATAGGCCTGGCAGAACAGAAAAGCTTGCAAGAGGCACTCCAAAAGGCACCTGCTGATTTAAGAATGCCTCTAAAAAAATATATTTACAAAAAGAACAAAACATATTTTCTTAACGACGATCTCCTGAAAGCATTCTGCAGTGTTGCCTTGTCTGTGACTTTTCCAGGGCACGCAAACATTTCAAAACTTCCTTCCTTCCCCCTCTTTCTGCGGTTCCTAAAATTATTTTTAATATTTTCTGCATATCCAAATTAATTTAATTTGCTCATTTATTCATCTGCTTTAAATATTTGTTGTTGTTTAGTCGTTTAGTCATGTCCGACTCTTCGTGCACGCCAGGCACTCCTGTCTTCCACTGCCTCCCGCAGTTTGGTCAGACTCATGTTTGTAGCTTCGAGAACACTGTCCAACCATCTCGTCCTCTGTCGTCCCCTTCTCCTTGTGCCCTCCATCTTTCCCAACATCAGGGTCTTTTCCAGGGAGTCTTCTCTTCTCATGAGGTGGCTAAAGTATTGGAGCCTCAGCTTCACGATTTGTCCTTCCCGTGAGCACTTAGGGCTGAGTTCCTTCAGAATGGAGAGGTTTGATCTTCTTGCAGTCCATGGGATTCTCAAGAGTCTCCTCCAGCACCATAAATATATACTCTTATAAAACTGCAAGTCATTACAATAATCCTGCCAAGGTTCTAATCTGTTTATAGGTGTTTTTTTGGTAAATATTGCATAAACCATTTCCATTCTTTTATAAAAAGTTTGTTATATTGATTTCTTATTTTTCCAGTAAGTTTTGCCATTTCTGCATATTCCGTAAGTTTTTGTATCCATTCTTCTTTTGCTGGGACTTCTTCCATCTTTCCATTTTGGGGCAAGTAACATTCTTGCTGCTGTAGTTGCATACATGAATAAATTTCTATACAGTTTGGGGAGTTCTGTACCTATAATTCCTAAAAGGAAGTGGCCGCTGATAGCCATTTCCTCCATCAATTTGTCTATTAAAGCCATCCATATTGGCAGCTATTGCTGCCCTCTGCAGAAGTAAGTGCCATAATTTAAACATGTGCTGGAGAAAAATGACTGCCCTTGGGACAGGGATGGGGAACCTGGGACCCTCGAGATGTTGCTGGCCTACAACTGCGGAGTCACAAGTTTCCCAGCTCTCCTGGCAGCAACCATCTTCTTCTTCTGGGTCTACCAAGATGCTCCTCTGGGAGGCAGGAATTGCCACTAACTTGGATGGCTTTTGAAATACAGTGGTCCCTCGGGTTACATACACTTCAGGTTACATACGCTTCAGGTTACAGACTCCGCTAACCCAGAAATAGTGCCTCAGGTTAAGAACTTTGCTTCAGGATGAGAACACAGAAATCGTGCTCCGGCAGTGCGGCAGCAGCAGGAGGCCCCATTAGCTAAAGTGATGCTTCAGGTTAAGAACAGTTTCAGGTTAAGAACGGACCTCCAGAACGAATTAAGTACTTAACCCGAGGTACCACTGTGTACTCAGAGTCAAGTGTGGACTTCATGCCCTTTATTCAGCTCATAGTAGTGAGGAATGCAAGTTCCCCCGAAATGTCTGCTTTATATACATTATTTACATGGGCCCCATTATTTAGCAACATTATTTACAATGGGCCCCACGTGATTGGCTAATTCTGGGATTCTCCTGTAGGCCAATCAGGTTGAGGATTAACTTCCACCAGGAGTTGGATTGGGTGGCTCCTGCGGACCAATCAGACTGCTGCATTCTGAATTCTATTGTTCTAGGACCAATCAGACTGCTGCATTCTGGATCCTATTGTTCTAGGACCAATCAGACTGCTGCATTCTGGATCCTATTGTTCTAGGACCAATCAGACTGCTGCATTTTGGCTCCTAATCAACCCAGTACATAACAGCTTTAAAGAGGATTAGAAAAAAATCATGGCGGAGAGGACATGATGGCTACTGGCAGGGCCGGATTTCGGTTTGATGAGGAGGCCCTAAGCTACTGAAGGGAATGGGATCCTTTATATGTCCAGCTGAAGTGAGCCTGGGGCAAAGAGCATGGGCCCTTGCCGCACCCTCCAGCCGACTGCCCATAGGCCTGCCGGATGAGGGCGGGGCAACGGTCTACCTGGAACAAGGTGTGTGGCTCCCCGGTCCCAGGAGCCAGCGTGGTATTGCAAACCCCGCCCACCCAAGGGAGGGGGGTGAGCGGGAATTGTTGCTGTTTTTTTGTGTTGAATATATGCTATATAGTAATTTATGGACCTAATAGGTATTTTTCTAAAGTAATTTTATAATGGGATCAAAATAAATAAATTATGTATTACATGAAATCAATCACTAGGCATAAGACTCATACCCTTAGTCTATGCTGCCTCATCATCAGTTTACAAGCACTCTTGAATGTTAGATAACAGGTACAACAGCTTGACCTCCATTCAGCTGTGCCACACTGCAGTCTGCAGCTGCATGCTGCATGTTGCCATGTAACCAGTCAATGCAGAATGCAGGCACCCTATATATAGAAGTGAGCAAACCAGTGATATTTTAGGGAGCAGGCTAGCAAGCTTACATCATGGGAGCCTACACAACACAAAACACTGTTGCTGTATGTAGGTTTTATTTTATTTATTTTTATCTTAGATTTTGGAAATGTACACCCAGTTTTTTCCCTTTACATTTTTTTGGGGCCCCCAAGAGAGTGGGGCCCTAAGCTATAGCTTGTTTAGCTTATATGTGAATCCAGCACTGGGACGCGGGTGGCGCTGTGGGTTAAACCACAGAGCCTAGGACTTGCCGATCAGAAGGTCGGCGGTTCGAATCCCCGCGATGTGGTGAGCTCCTGTTGCTCGGTCCCTGCTCCTGCCAACCTAGTAGTTCGAAAGCACATCAAAGTGCAAGTAGATAAATAGGTACTGCTCCGGCGGGAAGGTAAACGGTGTTTCCGTGCACTGCTCTGGTTCGCCAGAAGCTGCTTAGTCATGTTGGCCACATGACCCGGAAGCTGTACGCCGGCTCCCTCGGCCGGTAAAGTGAGATGAGCGCCGCAACCCCAGAGTCGGCCACGACTGGACCTAATGGTTAGGGGTCCCTTTACCTTTTCAATCCAGCACTGGCTACTGGCCTCAATCTCTATGCTTTGCCTCCATAGCTGGAAGCGTCAATGCTTCTGAATACCATTTGCTGGAAACCACAGGAGGGGAGAGTTTGGGTTGCCATATGTCCTCTTTTTCCAGGACGTGTCCTCTTTTTTCATGGGCATGTAAAACGAGAGTCGTCACAGAGATCTGTAGTTAAAAGCAGAAGTCAGCAAATGTGTCCTCCTTTTTCATCTTCAAAATCTGGCAGCCCTCGTTCTTGGGCTTCAACCCTGCTTGTGGGTTTCCCATGGCAGCCTCTGATTGGCCACTGTGAGAACAGGATGCTGGCCCAGATGGGCTCATGGGCCTGATCCACCCGGCGCCTCTTATGCCAAGCTCTCCATCGGTTAAAAAGTAAAAATAAAAATCCGCCAGCCTCTTCAAGTCACAATCAGCAAGCTGCAGAGGAGGCAGCCTTCTGCATCTCATTGTTCTTCTGAGAAGCTCATGACATGCCTCTCTCATAACTCTGACTCAGTCTGATGTTATGCAAGCACATAGGAGAAGAGGCACAGAAAACTGTGACTAAGCCTCTTGTATTGATGAGTATTTTTATTAGGTGCTTTTTTCCTAACTAAGGATCCATGATGTAACGGTCTTCAGGATGCAGAAAGATTTCATGCCAAGAACAAGAATATTTACTGAATTATGTCGACAGCTATCATAATTTTTCATGGGTGAAGCCATCTTCCTGCATTTCCCCATGTCTGTGGTCTAGACCACTGACCTTGCCGATCGGGCTTGCTGATCGGAAGCTTGGCGGTTGGAATCCCCGCGACGGGGTGAGCTCCCATTGCTCTGTCCCAGCTTCTGCCAACCTAGCAGTTCGAAAGCACACCAGTGCAAGTAGATAAAGAGGTACCGCTGTGGTGGGAAGGTTTCCGTGCACTCTGGCTTCTGTCGTTGTTATGTACTGAAGTTCTCACCCTGGGCCAGCAGGGGGATACTGTAGAGAGTTTTCACTCAGGTCCACATATGCAAATAAGGAATTGAAAGTGATGTTCAGTGATTGCATAGTTACAGAAAGTTGTTACTGTTGCTTTGTAGCTGAGCTCTATATAAGCAGGTTGGCTGAACCCTTCAGCCCAGTTCTGTTCTGGGCCTGTGAATAAACAAGAGCTGTTTGAAGAATCGCTGTGTCGTCTAATATGTTCACCCACAACTTAACAGTCATGGTATTTTCCTGTGCTAGAAGCGGTTTAGTCCTGCTGCCCGCATGACCCGGAAAGCTGTCTGTGGACAAACGCTGACTCCCTTGGCCTGAAAGCGAAATGAGTGCTGCAACCCCATAGTTGCCTCTGACTGGACTTAACCGTCCAGGGCTCCTTTAACCGTCCAGGGCTCCCAGGGAAAGGAGGCTGCGGAAGAAGACTGGAAGAAATTTAAGATTTATCTTAAGAACTATTATAAACTTGATGAAGTTTAGATTGTCGAGATTTTACAGAAAGAAAGGGTTGCAGTAGTATAAGATTAGACCAAGAAAGGACTATGATGAATTAGGATGGGAAAAAACATTTATAAGTTGCTATAAAATTTGGACATGAGGATGCAGAAAGGGGAGGTATGGGGAAGTCCGAGGAAAGAAGTTTATGAAAGGATATTTTGAAATTATATTTTTTTGTTTGTCTGTTTTTCTTTTATGTTTGTTTGTTATAAAAACTTTTGTAAAACTAATAAAAATTTTATAAAAAAAAAAAAAGGTACCCCTGCCCGAACGGGCCAGTCTTGACAGACTCTGGGGTTTATGCGCCCATCTCACATCTATTGGCCGGGGGCCAGCGCTGTCCGAAGACACTTCCGGGTCACGTGGCCAGCGTGACAAAGCTGCATCTGGCGAGCCAGAGCCGCACACGGAATGCCGTTTACCTTCCCGCTGGTAAGGTAAAGGTAAAGGTACCCCTGCCCGAACGGGCCAGTCTTGACAGACTGTGGGGTTTGTGCGCCCATCTCACATTTATTGGCCGGGGGCCAGCGCTGTCCGGGGACACTTCCGGGTCACGTGGCCAGCGTGACATCGCTGCTCTGGCGAGCCAGAGCCGCACACGGAACGCCGTTTACCTTCCCGCTGGTAAGCGGTACCTATTTATCTACTTGCCCCCGGGGGTGCTTTCGAACTGCTAGGTGGGCAGGCGCTGGGACCGAGCAGCGGGAGCGCACCCCGCCGCGGGGATTCGAACCGCCGACCTTTCGATCGGCAAGCCCTAGGCGCTGAGGCTTTAGCCCACAGCGCCACCCGCTCCTTTACCTTTACCTTAATAGTTCAGACCACTTCAATGGCTGTTAGTAACTATCAATCAGTGGAACATGTATGCAACAGAAGCAGCCAATACCAGTTTCTCTCTGTGTTTCCGTATGTGGGCAAATAACAGGTGAAAACTAAAATCTTGTGGGCTTCCCAAAGGTATCTGGTTCGACACTTTGAGAAACAGAATGCCAGATTACATGGGCCTTAAGTCTGACATGACCGTTATGCGCTTATATTCTATGCAAACATTAAATCCTACATTGTGTGGAACTTTGCATTCAACTTACGGACAAACTCAATACAATGGTTCCCTTATTGTTATATGATCTCCATTCCTCTGAAAGTATTTCAATTTCGTGATTTCTAAACTTTTCACTAAAGGATCCCACCACTTGCAATACTCTCTCACACTTTCCCCCCCCTCTCTCTCCTTGAAATACCAACTGTCACTACAGAAAAAGTCAGCCTGGTATTTCTTTCAACCTTTGCTGTGGGAGAAGTGACGATTTATGGCAAGAATGAAAAATCTGTTGGTTTTATGAAGGAAAGGCCAAATCCTGTTGCCAGTTTCAGGTGCCTAGTCCTTGTTTTCTTCATGTGGGGATCACACACGCGAGTAAGATGGAATCTTCATCTTAAGATGTTTTATGAAAACGCTGTGTTCAGCCGGACTATACTTTTTGGCAAATTATTGTGTTTTAAATTTAAACGAATGGGGCAGTTCACATTGCCTGGTGTCTTTTGATCTTAGAAGCCGAGTCAGAGCTGAACTCGTTTGACTCAGAAGTCTGTGTAAATACTCCTCGTTGTTTTATTTGGATGAGGCCGTGTGTACTTATCTCTCTTCCTTCATAGCTGTGCACAATACTGAAGACACTTCCAGAGACACTGTACATTCAGGTTTAAGAATGGTCCTGCCTGCACTACACATTTTAAGCAGTATTATACCACTTTAAATAGTCATGGCTTCCTGCAGAGAATATTGGGAACTGTAGTCTGTTAAGGGGGCTGAGAGTTGTTAGAACATGGGTAGGCAAACTAAGGCCCGGGGGCCGGATCCGGCCCAATCGCCTTCTAAATCCGGCCCATGGATGGTCCGGGAATCAGCGTGTTTTTACATGAGTAGAATGTGTCCTTTTATTTAAAATGCATCTCTGGGTTATTTGTGGGGCATAGGAATTCATTCATCCCCCCCCAATACAGTCCAGCCCCCCACAAGGTCTGAGGGACAGTGGACCAGCCCCATTCCCCTCACGGTGCTACAGTTCCCAGCTCCCTGAGAAGGGGGATTGACTGTTAAACCACACTGAGAATTGTAGTTCTGTGATACAAGACTGCACATTGGATAGATACCATTTATTCAAAATGGCACAAACATATTTTTTTAAAAAAATCCATCTCTGAGGTGACTGTTGTGTTGAAAACTTACCAAGTAAATATTAAAAATAAAAAAATTCCTTCCAGTAGCACCTTAAAGACCAACTAAGTTAGTTCTTGGTATGAGCTTTCGTGTGCATGCACACTTCTTCAGATACACTGGAGAGACCAGGTCTCTCCACAAAGACATTGGATTCTTATCTCATTATACATGACTAAGCCATTTTTCACCTTCTCACCCCTTGCCTTTTCCTGTAAGACCTATTGCAGTTAAGAGTCATCAACAGGCTCATCTCAGCTATCTGCCAATCTCCCATTCCCACCACCCTTCTGAGTAATACCCCTCCCCACCTTCTCACTATATAGAAGGATCTGGCAACTTCTGTTTCAGTGTATCTGAAGAAGTGTGCATGCACACGAAAGCTCATACCAAGAACTAACTTAGTTGGTCTTTAAGGTGCTATTGGAAGGAATTTTTTTATTTTGACTATGGCAGACCAACACGGCTGCCTATCTGCAAGTAAATATTGTGTTATGAGTTTGTGGGTGCCAGACTCGCCTGAGTTAGAAGTTTCTGGGTATGAGACACTGAACCCCAATCTCATGATGGCCTCATCCCATCTCACCCCTCCCCTCCCAGATAAGCGTAAGTGTGCTACTCCTAGGGAAATAATTGGGGGGGGGATGCACAGCTGATGGAGAAGGGCACCCTATGCTGCAGTCTTTTATTACAGGTCCCACTTGTCTGAAATAATGTTTAACTCAGCCCGAGGCAGAGGGAATGTGCACAATGACTTTCTGTATTTGGTTTACAGCTGCTTAGCAACTGACCAGCCAGGTCCCGTGTCCTGCCTCTCTGCTAGAAACCACTCCAGTCTCAGGTTGTTGCCAGCTTCGCTCTCTGCCAGAGGTAGAGAAACAGCAGGAGATCCACTTCTCTTGAAATTAGATACTTTCCTTAGGACAATCATATCACAGGAGCCCACGGTTTGGGGGGGGGTTAGTGGTCCCTGGTCAGATCCGAATGGGGGTTCCACAGAATAGCAGCAGTCACAGTGAAAGAAGATAGGCTGCCTAGAGCTTTTTTGCAGGGAAACTGCAGCTACACTAGTTCCCGGGTAAATCTGGCCAGGGTAGGACATGGAAAAAACTGCTCACATTCCTCTCTGATTCAGCATTGGCTCCCCACTGTATCAGCTCTGCAAGCTCAGCATAGCTGGGAGTTTTTGTGTGTCAATGACGTATGTCTCAGAGGTGAGCAGAATACAGATCAGAGCACTGCAGTTCCAGTTTCTCTGCAGAACAGCCTGGAGTTGCAATAAAAAAATAAAATAGTTTGTTTTACATCTCTTAACTTGCTTTGGTAAGCAAACGAGCACGAGAGAAGATTTCCCCCTCCTCTCCTGCCAAAAGCACTATGCCAGTGTGTATACATAAGGGGCCAAAATTAAGTGGAAACCTTTAGGAAAAGTTGTATTTCTAAGGTTTGTCTGTTTATAACATCACTTTTTGAATATTACCATAAAGTTATATATCATTAGAAAGATAACTTAATGCAGAATATAATGCAACAAACTGTGTTTAAGTATCTTTATTATATCAAAAAGTATAGCCAAATACATATTTTCCTAAAGGTTCCCCCGGTTTTGGCTAGTAGTGTACATTTGCGATGTCAAATGACTGAACCACAGAGGGTTTGGGCTGCCCCCTTACGTTTGCTACCTGTCCACCATGTCAATGGATTGCCATAATTCAGGAGAAACTTGTCCCACTCTCTCTCTCCCCCGCAAATCCAAACAGGAAAGTTGCATCCATTGCACAGGGAATATCTGGATTTAGGAAGGAGAAAGTGTGGGGCAGCAGGAGTTGAAAAGGAAGGCCACGTGGACGGAGGAGGGGGAATTAAAGGAGGCATAAGGAGTCTGCAATTTGCATTATGCTGAGATATGGATGGGCCATTGATCTGGAAATGCTTGTCCATACAAGACCTGTCCATACTGTTGTGAAGACAGGATGGTGCTTTTGTAAAATAAGATGCAGCTTTAAAGGGGGAAGCGAGGGATTCTAGAGGAGCTGGCAAAATAAAATAAAAAATAAAGAGATGCATAAGGAAGAGCCTTGCTGGATCAGGCCCAGGGGCAGAGGAAGGGTGGTGTGTAGGGGGGGGTGGAGCGCCCCGGGTGCCTTTGCTGAGGGGGGTGACATTTGGCACACCACCTGCCTGTGACTCCCAAGCCTACCCCAAGCCATCGGGGGAAGGGGGAGCTGCGCCACTTTGCCAGCAGCTTCCCCCTTCATTTTGACAGCCAGGGGAGGCTTAGGAGTTGCAGGCGGGCAGCGCACCGAATGTCCGCCATCAGCGGCTTGCTTTGCCCCTGTGGGCGGCTCACTCTGCCCCCAGCTGCAGGGTACATGTGCCGCTCCATGCACCCGAGTGGCTATCCTGCGCCTGGGAGGACACCCTCCATGCCCCGCCCCCCTTGGGAGCGCGCCCACCCTGGGCAGCGCGGGCATATGCTCCACCACTGATCAGGCCAAAGACACACCTAATCCAGTGTCCTGTTCTCACACTGGCCAACTAGATGCCTATGAGGAGCTAACATGCAGGACCTGAGTGCAGCAGTGCTCTCCCCACCTGTGATTCCCAGGTGTTGCACACCACCCTAATCTCTGAGCGGTGTGAGATCCCGGGTGCTTACCCAAGGTTCATGTTTCCGATGGGAAATGAGTCATGGTGGAGACTGTGGTGTCTTCATGGTATATGGTTCATTTACACAACCTGAGCCTTCAATGGAGCATCAACACCACTAAAGGGTCTAGTTTCTCTCCTAGCCGGAGTCTTGGATTCAAGCAGAGATCCAGCATGGCGCTCTCTCTCTCTCTCTCTCTCTCTCTCTCTCTCTCTCTGCTTGCTGCTTTACTATCAGGTCACATCACAGCAAACTTTGCTCTAAAACTCAGGCTTTGTTCTTCAAGTTATCTAAGAGTTGAAGGAGAGGTTCCACCCATTTTTTTGCCTGGTACACAGCCCTCTTTCCTTTGTTCTCCTAATGGCCCATCACCCAGGTGATCACCTCCACAGGAAGATAGCCTGGGCTTATATTTTAACACTTGCTGGATCCAGGGATTGTGGCACCTGCAAACTCCTAACACCAGGTATTCAGAGGCAGCAATCATGAACTGCAGGAAGTACAGGAAGTAAAAAAGGAAGGGCAAGCTTGTAGAAAAAGAATACATACAGTGCCTCATTGGATGTTATACCTGCTATACAACTAGAATCTCTGAGGTGGGGAGCTGTATTGATCACTTGGAAGTCATGGGTCCCCCATTTTTCCACACTGCCAGTAATGTAGTGAATGGTGGGGATCTTGAAATGCATAGCTCCAGGATTTAGGACAAGTTATTTGTCTGGGGCCTGTTGTCTTTGTCCATGGAGTTTTCTTCGCAGGGATACTGGAGCGGCTTGCCGGTTCTTGCTCCAGGTGGATCACGCTTGGTCAAAATTCTCCACTATGACCTGTCCATCTTGGGTGACCCTGCACGACATGGCTCATAGCTTCTCTGAGTTATTCAAGCCCCTTTGCCACAGCAAGGCAGTGATCCATGAAGGGGATGGAGGTGCTGGAGGAGACTCTTGAGTCCCACGGACTGCAAGAAGATCAAACCTCTCCATTCTGAAGGAAATCAGCCCTGAGTGCTCACTGGAAGGACAGATCCTTAAGCTGTGGCTCCAATACTTTGGCCACCTCATAAGAAGAGAAGACTCCCTGGAAAAGACCCTGATGTTGGGAAAGATTGAGGGCACAAGGAGAAGGGGACGACAGAGGACGAGATGGTTGGACAGTGTTCTCAAAGTTACGAACATGAGTTTGACCAAACTGCAGGAGGCAGTGGAAGACAGAAGTGCCTGGCGTGCTCTGGTCCATGGGGTCACGAAGAGTCAGACACAACTAAACGACTAAACAACAACATTTGTCTGGGGCATTGGAAAATTCAGAGAAGTGCAAATTTCAAAGGACAGCTGCGTTCCTGTTGGTATTCCATTTTGGAACATGCAAATTAGTTAGGTTTTGCCTTTAAGTGCAACCTGAATGCAATTTCTCCCCCATCCCTGCTGTGAGAATAGGAGTGCTGCAGGCGTATCTCGATTCTTATCTGTGAAATGTTAGGAGGTTGCACCCTTGCCTTTCCAAATCGCACGTGAGATACGCCACAATAACATTTATTTTGAAACAAGTACTGAACCTCGTTGCTTGGTTTCGGTCTCCCACTTCCCTGCCTGTGAGACTGTGAGCAAACTGTAATTCACCATACCTCGATTTAGTTTGGCCATGGGACCAGGCCGAATCACATTTTGGCGATGGGGATATATGAGATGATTGCCCATCACTGGAATAAGACAAAGACGCCTGGCAGCGGCTCCTGTGTATTGCAGCCTCTGCTAAATATATGCTGAACTTTGATTGATTATTGTTCCAGGGCTGCCACGCTGGGCTGGAGAGCAGTGAGTCCCTGCTGCAGAAGTAAACAAGAGTTATAGAAGACTCATTAATAAGCTGCGTGCGGCAAGGATGCAGTGTAGGACTGGCGCTCCAAGCTCATGGAACTGGCTAATGACCTATTCATTAGTCTCATTGTAGATGAAAGGTGTTCAAAGGGTGCCAGTCTCATACTGGCGCTTATTGTCCTGGTTACTAAGAGCTCTGGGCATCTGAGGGGAAAGATAAGGCACCATGGTAGCTGGATTCCAGGCAAGTCAACTCACCTGTGATTTGCTCGATTTGGTGACTTGCAGTGTTGAGCAAAGACTACAACACCTGGAGACTTGGCGACACAGGTGCGTTGGCCGCTGGGCTTGGGGTGCTTCAGGCTGAAAGGTGGGCAGCATCAGCATCCATAGATTTTGTATCTAGGGGTCATGATGACTATATAGAACTCCAATGAGTTCAAGGTGGAGTAAAGGTAAAAAGGTAAATGACCCCTGGACAATTAAGTCCAGTCAAAGGCTGGGGTTGCAGTGCTCATCTCGCTTTCAGGCCAAGGGAACCGGCATTTTCCACAGACAGCTTTCCAGGTCATGTGGACAGCAGGACTAAACCGCTTCTGGCACAATGGGACACCGTGACAGAAACCAGAGTGCACAGAAACACCTTCCCGCTGCAGTGGTACCTATTTATCTACTTGCACTGGTGTACTTTCGAACTGCTAGGTTGGCAGGAGCTGGGATAGAGGCTATGGGAGCTCACCCCATCATGGGGATTTGAACCGCCAACCTTCTGACTGGCAAGCCCAAGAGGCTCTGTGGTTTAGACCACAGCGCCACCCGCGTCCCTCTTCAAGGTGGAGTACATAATCCCTCACCCCTGCACCTCACAAACACTTTGTGACATGAATCAGGCTGGGAGACGGTGAACTGGCCCCAAGGCCTCATGGCTGACTCGAGATTTGAACCCAGGTCTCCTAGATCCCAGCTCAATGCTCTAGCCACTAAACCACCAGTGCAGTAGATAACTGGATCTGCTACCCACCCTGAGCCCTTAGGATAGGATGAGATATAAAAGAAATGTAATGAATACAGTTCTGTCTGGGCTGGGTCAAGATTTTATCTATCATTTCGGCTTTATTTGATTTTTTTTAATTATCTGGTTTCCCTCCACTTTTAACTCTTTGCAACTACGACTAACAACATTACTTCTTGCAGATCTGTTGGTTCAGGATCTTTGCTCTTTGCTTCTGACAAGGCCAAAGAATGTTTTAAAGGCAAACAAATGATGCTAAGAATACCTTTTGTGAATATTGTTAACACAAGAGAGCCACAATTCTAATCAACTAATTAATTACAACCCACGTTGTATTCAGTATAGTTTTTAATTCCATGTACAGGTTTAGGAAATGCAAACCCCCATTTTAAGTGTCACTTCTTGTGAAAACGGCAGATATTATGCCCGCAAACTTTTAATTAAACTGCTCAACAGGTAAGTAACATTGCTGTTGTTGCCCAGGGCAAAAGTCCTATATTTATCATAAACACGGAACTTAAATCAGCACAGCTGATAAAAGGAAAATATTTTAAAAAGGAAAACAAGTTGATTGTGTGGCATAAATTGCAAACTTACTGTTTGCCCACAAAGTATGGGGGGCACACACAATGGGTAGCACAATGGGTAGGGTTGCTATTTTTGCCGGGGGAGAAACAAAAGGTCAACAACTTTCTGTCCGAATTTTCACTGTTTGAAATATGGCAACCCTAGCATAACACAGTCTGTCTTCTCCAAGTGCAATGGTTGCTGGTGGTCTAGCACTTTAAAGGACTGTCTAAAAAGAGAGTTAGCTAAAGGAAATTGACAGACGGTTGCAGATTCACAGCATGTACTGTATAACTCTGTGCATCTTCAGGCCAAAGTGCTTGTTACATTGGGGCTCCATGTCTGGTGCTCCCAATGCCATCAGACATCTTGCAGTTTTGGAAGGTGACAGGGAGACGCACTGAAAAGAGCGGGGTGCATGAATGACTAGCAGGAAGCCGTGTGAACACCCCACAAGTCAGTCCGGATGAATGCTCATTGTATGACTTGTTGGTTCAAGTGGAAAAAAATAGGTATAAAAGGAGACTTCATGGATGTCAAGATCAAAGTGTGGGGCAAGTACTCTTTGGCGAGAGAACCCAAGCAGCAATTTAAAATAACAAAATATGCAGTAAAGCGTGGAAATATAGGCTGTTAGATCTTCAAAATATGCACTTCTAAGTTCCTTCCAAAGTTCCCCACTTCCCCTAGCTTAGAGAAGGACAACACATTTGGCAAGTTAAAAATGGTTTACTTACAAACTCTCCAAAGGTCAGATTAATGTGCTTTTCCAAACAGCATTCAGAAAAGGTTGCACAGGCAATAAAACTTGGCTTAAGGAACTTGGTATAGGAACTCAAGAGTGACTTGTGAGAGTCATGTGGGTAAACTAAAGCAACTAGCTTAGCCTCTTCACACATTGAGTTCATCAAGTAGACTGGGGGAGAACAATTGGCTTGGTTACCCATTTCCTTCCATGGACATAGCTAAGCTGGGAAGGGCAGCTCACTCTATGGTATTAACCTCTTTGTGCATTAATTAAACTTAAGCATGTTGGTTATATGAGGCTGGTGATCCCATATAGCCACCTCACACACAAATCAAAATGAGTGTTTGATGAAAACTGAGCATCATCGAACCTCTGAGTAAGCTTTGTACAAGCAAATCAGGATTTATGATCAATCAACAGGCCATCTGGAGGATCCTTCAGACAGTTCAAAGCCACTTCCTATGTCCCCATGAAAAGCAGTATACACGTATGTTCAAATATATAAAAGGATGTCACATAGAGGAGGGAGAAAGGTTGTTTTCTGCTGCTCCAGAGAAGCGGACACAGAGCAATGGATCCAAACTACAAGAAAGAAGATTCCATCTAAACATTAGGAAGAACTTCCTGACAGTAAGAGCTGTTCGACAGTGGAATTTGCTGCCAAGGAGTGTGGTGGAGTCTCCTCCTTTGGAGGTCTTTAAGCAGAGGCTTGACAACCATATGTCAGGAGTGCTCTGATGGTGTTTCCTGCTTGGCAGGGGGTTGGACTCGATGGCCCTTGTGGTCTCTTCCAACTCTATGATTCTATGATTCTACGTACCATCAGTCAATTAAACGTGCCAGGAAACAGAACTGCCCTAGTAAACAAGGATAGTTCAAGTGTTTGCAATAAGGCACAGAATCCTTCCTGCCCCAAGCTAGCCCAATTTAATCGTTCCACCCTGCCAGCCCGCACACCCATGAAGGGATCTGAGCCAACCCCCACACCCCTCAAAGGCAGCCCTTGCTGCAAAAGCCATTAAACACAAGCCGCTGCTTGCTTCATTAAAAGAAGCAACACTTTTCAGCCCAAGTCTGCCGTCGAGCATCACGTTTCACAGGGCTGTGTTTGCTTACCAGGCATGTAGCAGCCTGGCAGCACTCTCCGGGAGCACATGAAGCTGTTAAGTGCAACGTGACTTTCTCAGGTGCTCAAGGAAATCCATCGCAAGGAGGGGGAAGCACCAGGGCAATGGAGGGAGGATGAGCTGATCAGCTGCAAAAAAGGAGGCCTGAACATTTAATAGCGGTGTTGAAGAGGGAATTTCTGCAGGGAGAGCATGTCAGCAAGCTGGAGGAAAGATGATAATGTTCCTTGATTTATTAAGAAGGGGAAAAAGAGAGGAAAAGAAATGAGATACAACACAAACAATTAGCAACTGCAGGAACAGATTCTTATAGTTAATTGCAGGCGTGGACCCTGGTGTATGTGGTAGGGAAGGGTAGGAATTGGGGAGAAATTTGACTCAGTTTGTGCTTAAAGGCAAAGCAACCTAATTTGTAATTTCCAAAACAAGATGAGAACCAAAACACAGCCTTCCTTTGACACTCACACTTATTGGAACACTGCAATGCAGGTCTCTAGCCAAGAAATGTCTAAAAAATGCCAAAGTACAGTGGTACCTCTGGTTAAGAACTTAATTCGTTCTGGGGCCTGTTCTTAACTTGAAATTGTTCTTAACCTGAGGCACCACTTTAACTAATGGGGCCTCCTGCTGCCACTGCGCCGCTGCTGCACGATTTTTGTTCTCATCCTGAGGTAAAGTTCTTTTTTTAAAATAATAATAATAATATTTATTAGTAGTTTCAAAGTTATAAAGAAAAAAGAAAAATTAAAAACAACACTGTAATACATAGAGAAAAAAAGAAAGAAACAACAATACAACAAAAAGAAAAAGAAAATTGGAAAACACAAGAAAAAAGAAAACAACATAGATCCCAAATTACATATCTATAACTTCCATTTGCTTGTTTCATTGACCTCCCTCTTTTTGTATTCTAGTTTAATTAATTATTTCAGCAAATTCTTTCCATCTTTCTCAATTTTTGTTTAAAAATTTATCTTGACAGTTTAACTTAATAATTAACTCAGCAAATCCTTACCATCTTTCCCCATATTCTGTTATTCAAATTGCCTTAATTTATTTAACCTTATCTTACCCTAAAATACCTTAAAGCTTAAATCTTAGTTTTCAAATATACATAACTCCTGATATCCTTTCTGCTAGAGTCATATAGTTTCATTCCAACATTTTCCCTAATATTCATTAATTTTTAGCCAATTCCCTAAATAGAAAGTTTCCTTTATAAATTTTCTTCCAATCTTCACCCAACGTCTCATCTTCCTGGTCTCGGATCGTGTCAGTCCTTACTGTCCAATCCATCTAGTCCATCAACCTGGAAGCCTTATGTCCGAGGCCCTTAAGTCTCTTCCATGTCCCTTCTGCATTTCTTCTTCTTCTTGTTTATACTTGCCCTTTTCCTTGTCTTTTGTTGGTCTCTTTCTTAATTCCTTTCCTTTCTCATTGAGGAGTAGTTCTCTGGGGGGTTCCAACCCAGAATTGTCTCCATCTCCCTTCATCAAACCCACCCATTCCCCAAAGTCCCACTCCCCACAGTCCTCGATAAAATCCAAAAAATATTTAAAAACATATTTCAAGTTCTCTCCAAAGTTAGGAACCTCCTCAACACCAGATTCCCCCTGGCCCATTTCAACTTCAATCTTCAATTACAGCGGCTTATGCTCCTGTAGGGCCTCGGGTCTCTCCATTTGTATTATTTGAGGTGCAACCACATCCTCCTCCATTATCTTCTGTTCTTGCCTAGTCAGTACTGATTCATGAGTTAGTCCCTGAATAATTTCTGTATCAATGTTCCCTGTTTGTCCACAGTTATTAACCACAACAGTCAAATCCATTTTTTCATTCATCAAGTCCATCTTCTCATGCATCTGTTCCAACAGGGCACTTGTCTTACATAAGGCAAGCACCCAATCTGCCTCCCAGCTCATCTTTAGGCAAGGTCAGAAAAGACTGTTCCCACGATCTTAATCTCACAGCTGTTGAGTTCTCAAGTATACTGCTGCAACAATTTAACAAGCTCCCTCTAGAGGAGACAATTTCTATTTGTATCCATTTTTTAAAATTTTTTTAAAGGCATGTCCAACAAAGGAAAATTACTTTCGTTTTTCAGGTATTTTCCGGATATTTTGTTTCTTTAAGATGCAAAAGGCAACATTGGAATCAGCTTGTTTCTCTTCTTTAACTATCTGTCAAAATGTTCCATTCACAGTCAATGAACCTACAATTTCTGTCTCTGACACCCCGCTCCCAGGTTAGAGACGGTGGAAACTCATCCTTCTCGCTCCCTCTCCTGCAGGGGTTAAACAAAATCCCCCCCCTTTTCTTCTGCTTCCAAGGGGGTTTCAGTAGTTCTGAATGAAGGAAATTTAGACTTTTTTTGACAGCTTTCCAGGCTTTAGCTTACGAAGTTTTTGCTTTAGTCTATATACAAAAAGCGGAAGGCGGACTTCCTGTTTTGAACCTTCCCGCTTCGATGCCAAATTAAGATATTTCTTGATCCAATTTTCAGTTTCTACTCACAGGTACTTGTTTTAAATCCAATCGTCCAGAGGAAAAAGTCAGCGCTCTCCGGCAATGGCTGTGCGGCTTCACTCTGTGAAAGTAGCAATCAGTTTGCAGCACCGCGCCGCTCACCTCGCTTCAATCCGGCGCCCCAAAAAGGGGTTCCCGGTGAGTAGGGGGGGTGCTTCTGGTGCCCTGCCAAACCCCACATTCCCAGGCTTCCTCCGCCTGGGATTTCTAACAGGTCCCCGCCTTTGCCGCAGCAGGAAGACCCAGTTTTCACGGAGCTAGTTCCTCCGGTCGGAGGAACTCCACCATTCACCGATGGCGCTGACCCGGAAGTCGTTCCATCCTGAGGTAAAGTTCTTGACCCGAGGTACTACTTCCAGGATAGCAGAGTCTGTAACCTGAAGCATTTGTAACCCAAAGCGTTTGTAACCCGAGGTACCACTGTACTAGGATATATGCATATATTTCTGTAAATAATATGACCTGGCATTTAACATTCCACAGCTTCCGAGCATGCTCAGTCCCCATCAGGCTGCTCTCTCATCCTGGTTTGTTTTTTTTTCATTCATTCATTCATTCATTTTAGGACTTACACAAACCACAGTTTCCTCAAGTTAAATGATAGCACCTCTCCCTGATTTATCAGGATTTGGCTCCATTTCTACTGGCACTCACCACCTGTGTTTGCTATTAGAGGGAGTGATCAATAAGAATCATAGAGTATCATAGAGCTGTAGAGATGCAAGGCACCACAAGGGTCATCTAGTCCAGGGGTCAGCATGCTTACCACACCTCAGGCCGGTGTCTCCAGCGCCGATCACGCGGTGGGCCAGAGGGCGAGGGAGCGCGTGCCCATACGCGTGTGCACACGCTATTTCCTGCACACTACCAGGTCAGAGGAGCACCGGAAATAGCTTGTACACATGTGCACGGGCCTCCTCCGATCCGGATGTGCACCGGAAATAACGCTTGCGCATGCGTAAATAACGCTTGCACATGTCACAAGCTATTTCCGGTGCTCCTCTTACCCAGAAGTGGGCAGTTGCACAGCACAGCACTGGTAAGAGCGGGCGGTAGCCGTGGGTTAGATAAACGAGTCCCTCGGGCCTTATCCGGCCCGCGGGCCTTAGTTTGGGAACCCTGATCTAGTCCAACCCCCTGAAATGCAGGAATTTTTTACCCACTATCGACAGAGCAAGGCTCAAGAAAAGCAGGTTAGCTTCATCCACAGTGCACTTTAAAATGTAGCAAAGGTATAACAGCAAAATATTAACGTTCAATACATCATCATCAACCTTTTATTTGACCGTCAGTCAGAAAAAAGTACATTTGTCAATACACAGTTAAAAGCTCCAGGAAGATTTTAGAGCTTAGCCAACACTAAAATGGGCTAAGCAGATAGCCCCATATCAATACAATCAATTATAATCTTGCGACGTTTAAAAGCTAAAAAAAGAAATTTGGCCACCGAGGAAGATATAGCTCTAGTGACGTTATTCAGCAAGTGTAAAACCTGGTTTTCTCCGGATAGGAAGCTAGATTGACATAGGAGTGGGTCTATAAAGTTTTGTCTAAGCTCTGCATAAGAAGGGCAAGTCAAGAGGATGTGTTCAGTGGACTCAACCACACCCATGGCACAATGACAGGTTCTCTGGGCGTATGGTACTCCCCTGTACCTTCCCCACAATATCGCAGAGTCAAGGACGTTTAATCTAGCCGCTGTAAGAAGTCTACGGTATTCCACATAGTGAATTTCTGCAAGGTAGGGGGCTGCTATGGTCCGATAAATCTGGTCCCCTAGGAACATCCCTGGTTTTACCTGGGCTATGTCCTCTTGTCTGGCAATGTCTCCCAGTCTCCGGGAGATCACAGCTCTAGCTTGATTGTACGTCATAGACTCAAAGTAAAGGTGAGACAATCCGCAGGATTGAACCTCGCTAGTGACCTCCCTTTCCCACGATGATTGGAAGTCGTCCCTCAATATCAAGGTTTGTTAATGTATTGCACAGCAGGGACTCAGCTACACTGGCAAAGAAAAAGCGCTTTATATGCATTGTTTACACATTCTAACACTGTGACACCAGCTGCAAAAAAACTGTTTGAAGTGGGTTTTAAGTGCAATATACAATGTGACACTAGATGGCGATGGTTGAGCCTTATGGAAAATTCAATGTATTTTAAAAAACGCTTTTAAGAAAAGCATTTTCAGAACTTTTTTTTTTAAATGTGTGTGTAGATTCCACCACAAAGTTTGCAACGCGTTTAAGTGAAACGCTTCCTTGATGTGTCTAGATCCAGCCCAGGAGACAGCAGTTTGTAGGCCTGTCTGAATTAGGAATCAACGATAGAATATCTGCAGGGCTAATTGTCTGTAAGATCAGGCACATACACCTGTGGTTGTGCATGTGTGTGGTTGTGTAGAAGGGGAGGGGAACAGAGACAGTAGCAGGTAGCCACTTCTGCATAAAGTTACTCGGGGCTCCCAGGAGACTTAAATTAATTAAGGCCAAGCAGCGCTCTCACGCTGGCAGTTCCTTTGTGGCCCATTAATTGTGCCTCAGCCAAACAGTTTGGAAACTACTGCACAAGAAACTGATTGACTGCCTGGAAAGATACTCTAAAGGCCAGAGGATGAGAAAAGACTCTTGCAAATAACAGAGACCTATTTACTTGCTCATTTCAGCAAATAATGAGTGACAAAAAAATACAAAACAAAACACTGGAGCTGCAGAGGGGCTTCAAAAAGCAGTGGTTCTGTCTGTTGCAGGACCCCCCCCCCAAATAAGGTATTTTTCCGTCTATTTGGGGGGACTCCAATTCAAGAAAAGGGGGGAGATGGCTCCATGTATAAGATGAGCCATGATTTTGAACATTATTTTAGAGTTAAAAAAAAACCACCCTAGTCTTATACACGGAAAAGTATGGTAATTATTATGGATTTGAAGCACCTAGTTTCAAGTACTGTTGGTTGCTAACTTTGCATCATTCTTTCCCCCAAAGCCTTTATTTGTGCTGATTAAACGGATTCACTCAATCAAGTAGAGGAAACCAAGGAGTGGCTGTTCTTGAGTCATATTCCCTCTTTCTCCTTACGGAACAGCTCTGGCACACAGTTTGCTTAGTAAGTCCTTTGCCTCTTCCTGCAGCAATTCATCAGAGAGCCCTGAATTCACTTGAAGTGCATGTATTTCTTTTTCTTCCTTTTGTTGTTTTTAATTCAAACTGCCTGAGAAGCTGAAAACAGAGCAAACCTTCTGTGCCAAGGAAGGGACATTTCAAGGTTGCCTAAGTCGAGCTGGTTGGAACATAGTCAATATGGGACAAAAAATAAAATAATCAATGGCATTTGCAATATAGGGCTGCCATTTCTTTTCATGATGGGAGCTCTTAACAGCTGTGTAGTGGACAAAAATCCAGCTGGTTCAGACCAGGGAATGAAGAAATAGTCCTCTTTTACCATTGTCCCCCAACATCTTGTGTTTGGAGATGTAGTAGGGTTGAAAATGAAGGCTTTGTTTAGCTATTGTGACTAATCAGCCCAAGACATGTTGCTGCCTGAAGTGGAGCCCAGATTTCATAAATGCACCCCACTGTAGGGCCAAAACTTTGATGAGGGAGTCTTAGTGGGACAGGTTCCTAAATGTGTCTACTCAGAAGTAAGTGCCATTGAATTTGATGGTGCTTACTCCCAGGGACGTGGGTGGCGCTGTGGGTTAAACCACAGAGCCTAGGACTTGCCGATCAGAAGGTCAGCAGTTTGAATCCCTGTGACGGGGTGAGCTCCCGTTGCACGGTCCCTGCTCCTGCCAACCTAGCAGTTCAAAAGCACATCAAAGTGCAAGTAGATAAATAGGTACCACTCCAGCAGGAAGGTAAACAGCGTTTCCATGCACTGCTCTGGTTCACCAGAAGTGGCTTAGGCATGCTGGCCACATGACCCGGAAGCTGTACGCCAGCTCCCTCGGCCAATAAAGCAAGATGAGCACCGCAACCCCAGAGTCGGTCACGACTGGACCTAATGGTCAGGGGTCCCTTTACCTTTACTCCCAGTTAAGTAGGTTAGGAATGCAGCCTTAGTCTGTTTACTTGAAAGTCACTGGTTTGCACACACTTACAGAAAATCTAGAAAGCCTAGATCTTTGGCAATCCTATAATTACCTGCCTTGAATTCAACAACACTTAATACCCTCCAACATTCCTCCAACAGACCCAAAGCAGAAAACATGATACTGTAACATTATTAATGTAAAGACCTGTCATTGGGGACGGGGGGGGGGGGGATGGACAACATGGATTGAATTGTGATTTGTTTTGAGAAATGCAAGAACAATGAACTGATAGAAAGACCTTTCCTTAACATTGTGAAAAAACTGACAAAATATTTACATCCCTATATAGTAATGGGAGTGAAATCTGAATAAAATCCTGTTCAGAAGCACTTTCTGAAACATTAGGTAAACTGAAACAACAGCCAACCTTCAAATTTCACACTTCTCCAAATTTGGCAGTCGAGTTCTCTGGTCAAGTAACATGTACATAAACGGATACACTAGGATAAAGTGTGCATATAAATGCATATATTTGTGAAAATAATATAAATAAATGTATTATATTAAAGAAAATGACTGCAAAAAATCTGCACATTAGGCAAAATTGCATGTGCACATTGAGATTACACTAAAATGCCGAAGAATTTTCATGAGGATTTTTCCCCCCCAATGCAAACTGATAAGTTCAGTTCTGCACATTACCATAATACTGGAAAAAATGAGAAAGGGAGACAAACAGAAATTGATAGATTCACTCATCCCTAGAGTTGCAGTCCAACATGTGGAGAACATCACTGGCTACCCCTGCTACAAATTCTACTAAACCTGCTGCCATCCATCTTTGCCATCTGCCTGGAAACAAAGCGAAGCAGGATGAAAAGAGTTACACTCAATTGTTGGCCTTTTGGTCAGATGGGAGTGATATATTTGTTCAAACACGCTGACGTGTGTCGCTCCCAGGCAGTGACGACATACGTGTGGCTTTCTGTGTTTTCTTTTTGCTCTTCTGCCTGCACACTAGAGTGAGCTATTTATGAGGCACCAGGCGTTGCAACAGACAGTGTTTGCTGTTACTGAATTAAAAAGGAAGAGTCCAGGGTAGGTTTGGACATGTGACTGGGCAGAGGGCATGCTGCTAGCTGACTTGCTGGCGTCTTGCCTGCCCAGGCCGCCTCCTTCCCTATCCAATAGGAAGAGACATGACCTTGTGAAAACCTGGCACGAGGAATCGTGCACATCATTCATTTTATTATTTAGGCCCTATATTTCTATACTGCTTTTCTCCCCAAGCCCTCAAGGCACTTTCACATTTTTTTAAAGGATGGCATTCAAAATGAGAAATGCAAACCCAGTGCCGGATTTACGTATAAGCTAAACAAGCTATAGCTTAGGGCCCCACTCTTTTGCCCCCCCCCCAAAAAAAATTTAAAGGAACTATATAACACTGGTGCTAAAGGATCTTAGCTGGCTCCCGGTACTTTTCCGAGCACAATTCAAAGTGCTTTTGCTGACCTTTAAAGCCCTAAACGGCCTCGGCCCAGTAGACCTGAAGGAGTGTCTCTGCCACCATCCTTCAGCCCGGACACTGAGGTCCTCCTTTGAGGGCCTTCTGGCGGTTCCCTCACTGCAAAAAGCGAAGTTACAGGGAACCAGGCAGAGGGCCTTCTTGGCAGTGGCACCCGCCCTGTGGAATGCCTTCAGATGTCAACGAGAAAAAGAACTACACAACTTTTAGAAGACATCTGAAGGCAACCCCAGATGTTTGATGTTTTACTGTGTTTTTATATATGCTGTAAGTCGCCCAGAGTGGCTGGGGAAACCCAGTCAGATGGGCGGGATATAAGTAATAAAATTTATTATTATTATTAGTTTAGCCAGCTCAAAGGAATCCCTCCAGTCATCACTGGCATTAATGGAAGGCGAGGAAATAAAGCTTGCCACAATGTCAAAATTCTCTTAAATAAATTAATAATACTCCCCTGTTGTGACTGGAAGGTTGGCTGAAGATAATTGATCATAGGGAGAAACAAACAGGAAATTACTCCGCCTGGTATAACGGATACTTGGTGTCTAGCACAGTCAAGCATAAATTATACATGTGATGAAGCACTTCCTGTCTTCTATTAGAACAACGAATGGCTTCTTCCCCCTCGGTGTTTTCTAGAGACGGCAGCTCACATTTCAGCCCACTGTTATTATTATCTGGGCTTACTTTGGGGTGGGAGCAGGCAGAAGAGAGTTATCCAGGATCAAGACTGTCTTCAAACAGCACCCATTTGATCTGGAAACCCTTTTAAGTGCTCCAAGGTGAACATGAAAGAAGAAAATCCCCACAGGATTAGACCAAAGGCCAGCAACCTCTTTTCCAGAATGGACTACCAGATAGTTCTGGAACAGAGGAGGCTCCCAATGGCCGGCCTTTCCAACCATTGACCTCCTCCAATCGCGCACATGATGCGCATTGCCACATGTCCACTGAAGGCCCAGCACTCTGTCACAACCTCTAACAAGCCCAGAGCACCAGTGCCAGACGGCAAGGCACATGGTGCTCATCAGCAGGGACCTGCCACAGGGCTAGACCTGCTTCATGAGCGGGACAACCTGTTGAGGACCGAATACGCTCACGGGGTGCAGAATACTGACTGTTGGAGAGTGACTGGCATGTGAGGGACACACACACACACACACACACACACACTAGAGCATGGGTAAGCAAACTAAGGCCCAGGGGCTGGATCTGGCCCAATCACCTTCTAAATCTGGCCTGCAGACGGTCTGGGAATCAGCGTGTTGTTACATGAGTAGCATGTGTCCTTTTATTTAAAATGCACCTCTGGCTTATTTGTGGGGGGTTGCCTGGTGCTTTTGCATGAGTAGAATGTGTGCTTTTATTTAAAATGCATCTCCGGGTTATTTGTGGGACATAGGAATTCGTTCATATCCCCCCCCCCCAAATACAGCCTGGCCCACCACAAGGTCTGAGGGATAGTGGACTGGCCCCCTGCTGAAAAAGTTTGCTGACCCCTGCGCTAGAGCATGGGTAGGCAAACTAAGGCCCGGGGGCTGGATCCGGCCCGTGGACGGACTGGGAATCAGCATGGATCGGCATAGATCTGGTCGTTCAGGCTGCGCCAGCGCATGCGTTTGGCGGCGCCTTCTCCCTCCCTCCACCCACCCTGCCTAGAGCCGAGAGAAGGGGGCTGGGCTTTGTTGGTGCCAGAAGCAGCAGCAGCATTAGCGCTCGAGCGGCTGCCATTGTAAGCAGACTCGATTCGGGCTTTCTTGCTGCCAGCCCCTCTCCGGAGCCCTTTCACGGCTGCCCATTGTCCCCCCGCTGCCAGCCCCTGCTGCTTGCAAAACACAGGAAAGCAGCCACTGGGGCTTGTGTGGTGGTGTGGAGAAAGGAGGGGAGAGTCGTGGGGTGGGGTGGCTTACTTAAGTACAGGTAGGTAGCAGTGTTGGTCTGCCATAGTTGAAACAAACAAACAAACAAACAAACAAACAAACAAACAAACAAACATTCCTTCCAGTAGCACCGTAAAGGTAAAGGTAAAGGGACCCCTGACCATTAGATCCAGTCGTGGCCAACTCTGGGGTTGCGGTGCTCATCTCGCTTTACTGGCCGAAGGAGCCAGCTTCCGGGTCATGTGGCCAGCATGACTAAGCTGCTTCTGGCGAACCAGAGCAGCGCACGGAAATGCCATTTACCTTCCCGCCGGAGCGGTACCTATTTATCTACTTGCACTTTGATGTGCTTTTGAACTGCTAGGTTGGCAGGAGCAGGGACCGAGCAACGGGAGCTCACCCCGTCACGGGGATTCGAACTGCTGACCTTCTGATTGGCAAGTCCTAGGTTCTGTGGTTTAACCCACCCGCAGCACCTTACAGACCAACTAAGTTTGTTTTTGGTATGAGCTTTCGTGTGCATGCACACTTCTTCAGATACCATCAACCTAACAATGAACCAATCTATGCAAGAAATACATTTTTTGGACACTAGTATAAAAATACAAGATGGGCATATAGACAAGTTACCTAAGCAGAATGTGTCCTTTTATTTAAAATGCATCTCTGGGTTATTTGTGGGGCCTGCCTGGTGCTCTTGCATGGAATGCTGTGTCCTTTTATTTAAAATGCATCTCTGGGTTACTTGTGGGAATTTGTTCATTTTTTTTTTCAAAATATAGTCTGGCCCCCCACAAGGTCTGAGGGACAGTGGACCGGCCCCCTGCTGAAAAAGTTTGCCAACCCCTGCGCTGGAGAGAGAAATGGCACCCTAGGGAATGGAGTATCCTGGAAATAGGCTAGCTGGCATCCTGTCAGAAGCACTCCACTCTGCGACTTGTTTCTTCACTGCTACCCTAGCTGTCTTCCGGCACAGCTTTGGGAATTACTGCTTTCACAGTTGCGCAGAGGAGAAAATTCCAGCAGATGCTGCATTTCTCAAGTCTCCGTGACAAACGGTGCCTGCCAAACCCCCCCCCCATCTTCTCAACATGACTGTGAACAAGGCACTGGGGGCTCCTCCCCACCTTGACATATGGGGAACACTAGGAAGTAAATCCCCTCGTCACAACAATTCGCGCCACCGATGAGAGAAAGTGCTGTTAAAGCAGCATCTGATGTTGAATATCCTCCTGTGCAGCAGCGGTGTAACGTGGGTTGTCAGCACCCGGGGCAAGGCAAGTAATTTGCACCCCCTAACCCGGGGCAAGGCAAGTAATTTGCGCCCCCTAACCCCTAACCTGCCGCCGCTGCCAGCTTCTTCTTGCTGCTGCCTGGTCTGGTCTGGTGTGGTTCTCTCCCGCGTTCAGTGCTGCGCTGGGCGGCCGCTGCACTGTCCCTCCCCCAGATAGTCCCTCGCTCTCTCTCCGCACCGCACGCCTGGCACCCACCCCCTCCACAGGGGGTGGCGACCCAGCGGCTTGATCGGATTCGCACAGCCAGCACTGCAGTGAGAGAGTGAGTGAGCCAGGTAGGGGCAGAGAGCTGCGAGTGCGAGCACGCCCCCCATATGTTGCGCCCAGTGCGGCCGCCCCCCCCCCCGCACCCCCACGCTATGCCACTGCTGTGCAGAGTTGCTGGGAGAGGCATGTTCCCCTCGCAGATGCCTAGTTGTCAAAGTGCTAAATCCCCCTTTCCAGAGAACTCTGGGAATTGCAAGGGGATGGGGTCTCCTAACAACTCTCAGCACCCTTAACAAACTACAGTTCCTCTCATTTTGGGGAGAGAACCTATGACTTTCTGAGAATTGTAGCAACAGTGGTACCGTGGGATGCGAACGGGATCCGTTCCGGAGCCCCGTTCGCATCCTGAACGCAACATAAGCCGCGACGGCGCATCTGCATGGGTCACGTTTTGCCACTTCCGCGCATGCGGGTGACGTCATTTTGAGCGTCTGCGCATGCACGAGCGGTGAAACCCAGAAGTAATGCACTCCGTTACTTCCGGGTTGCTGTGGAGCGCAACTCGCATGCGCTCAACCTGAAGCACATTCAACCCGAGGTACGACTATACAGTGGTGCCTCGCAAGACGAAAAGAATCCGTTTAGTGATTCTCTTCGTCTAGCGTTTTTTTGGTCTTGCGAAGCAAGCCCATTGACGGATTAGTGGATTAGCGCTATTAGCGGCTTATCTGCTGATCGGATCAGCTGATAAGCGGCTTAGCGGCTTAGAAAAGGGGGGGGAGGGGGAAAAAACCAGCAGGAACTCGCAAGACATTGTCGTCTTGCGAAGCAAGCCCATAGGAAATTCGTTTTGCGAAGCACCTCCAAAACGGAAAACTCTTTCGTCTAGCGAGTTTTCCGTCTTGCGAGGCATTCGTCTTGCGGGGCACCACTGTATTTGATTCTTTGGAGGAAGCTGTAGCCGTTTAAGGCGGCATGATACTGCTTTAAATGTATGGTGCCGATGGGTCTTTGGTTAATTGTGCATCCGCTCAAGAGATTTTCAAAATTCAAAATTCAAAAACTACTAACCAGGCCTCATTTCCCTCACAGAGGCCTTATTTTACTACTCTAAACAGGAAGCCTCTGGAGGTGAACCTGTTGCTAGGCAACACAGGCTCATACTGAGCATGTACCACAGCATACCTGATTGCCAACCATAGGTTAGAATAGGCCAATATTATTATTATTGCACTTAGGGAAAAAAGTTTTTATTAAAGGTTTTTGTGTGTGTTCCAGAACAAATAGATAAACAGGGAAAGGTACACCTATCACCTCTACTTTCAGTTATAGAGTCTTTTTCACACTTTGTTTACATTTAGTGAGAGACACTTTTGTCATAGGCATCTTGAGGTCGGGGGAAAAGGGAGGAGGGGAGGCCCGTGGCGTGTCTGCAAAAACACAATTAAAAATCATACAGAATTTAGCACCACATATTACAATTACTGCGGGGAATAAAAAATGATTAACCCAAGACCCTCAGCAGTTTTCAAGCAGTGCAGGCAGCAAAAAGTTTGAGAACCACTAATTACACGAAGAGCATGTTCACAGGAAAGAGAAGTGCAGGAGCAAGATGGAGAGAGGAGCAGGGGGTGGGAAGGCAGAGAAATGCTATTCCGTTTCCATGTCAAGGTGAACCCACCTGAATTGCACATCCCCAAACTGAAACACAGCCAACCCTTCAAAAGTCGCATGTCACCGAATTTTGCAATGTAGTTCTGCAACCAAGCAACATGTACAAAAATGCATCTGCTGAGGTAAAGTGTGCATTAAAACACATAATATATTTTTTTAGAACGATGTATAAAATACATAAAAGGTGTTATATTAGGCAAAATTGCTTTGTAAAAAATGAGTATATTATACAAAATTGCTTACTAATGCGTATGTTAGAACAATGGCATAGCATGGGTGGCTGCTATGGGTGCAAAATTGTTAGGGGCCCAGATATCAACATCTGATGCTACCTCAATACATTTCCATCGCTGGGTTTCATTGAAAACAGCTTTTCCATGCGCACCAGGAAGTGACTTCTCCATACAACAGAACCACTCTTATTTTCTTCTCTCTGTGGCTGCTATCTCCTGGGTGACACTGAAGCCATTAGGCAGTTGAATGCGCTTGTGCATTCTGTCCATTTCCCTCCCTCCCTCCCACCCACCCCTCCGCACGGCCCTGGGCTCTTGCAACCCATGCTATGCCACTGGGTTAGGATAAATTTTCACTAAAATGTTAATGAATTTTTAGGAATGCAGGCCGATGAGGAAGCATGAAGCACCTATTTTAAGACTGGGGGGGGGGGAGAGAAACTGCAAGGAACCAAAGCTGAGAGAGAGAGCCACCCATTCCTGAGAAAAAGAGAAATTGCAAGGGTTCTCAGGGATACACACAAATAGAAGCAGGAAGGCTTGGGGAAATGCTCCCTAATTGACTTCAGTGGCTGGACTTAACGTTGCCTTTTTGTGAACACAATAGCGGGTGTGAGATGTGGACATGCAAACAGTTCTCAGCTAATCAAAGCGTCAGCTTTACTTTACCCACTGAAGAAGTTCTAAAATTAAGCCAGCTGGTCCGTTTCCAAAACCACGCTGCGGGCAAGTACATTAGTCGAAGTAGTCAGGAAATGAAGTGGCAGGAAGCAAGTCTGTTGATACTGCAAAGATGGATCAAGAAAGACATTCTCAAAGAAGCAGGAGAGAAGAGTCAGAAGTCCAACAGGGGTTGGTGTGAGAGCCAAACTGGTTATTAAAATGAATGAGTGAATGGTCACATTTAAGGATCCGAGGGGTTGATTCAGTAGACCTTTAAAGGTGACTATCTAATCCACACTTTCAGAAACAATATGAGATCCGACACAGAACCATCCTTCAAAAGTCACACTTACTAAATTTTGCAGCGTGGTTCTCCCCCTACCCCATGTTTACAAAAAAGCATGTATTAGGGGGAAGCATGCATTTTTTTTTTTTTAAAAAAAGAGGACACGGGTAACGCTGTGGGTTAAATCACAGAACCTAGGACTTGCCAATCAGAAGGTCGGCAGTTCAAATCCCTGCGACGGGGTGATTTCCCGTTCTTCGGTCCCTGCTCCTGCCAACCTAGCAGTTTGAAAGCACGTCAAAGTGCAAGTAGATAAATAGTTACTACTCCGGTGGGAAGGTAAACGGCGTTTCCGTGTGCTGCTCTGGTTCACCAGAAGCGGCTCAGTCATGCTGGCCACATGACCCGGAAGCTGTACGCTGGCTCCCTTGGCCAGTAAAGCGAGATGAGAGCTGCAACCCCTGAGTCGGCCACGACTGGACCTAATGGTCAGGGGTCCCTTTAACTTTACCTTTATGCATAAAAATGAAGATATAAGCACAAATGACTAGGTAGCCTTTGAGGCCCCTTCAACTAGAGGATTCTCTCTCTCTCTTTCAGCCTCCATTCATTCAATGGACTGTTGATCAGTTTCAAAAGCTGCACTCTGGAAAGCTGGAGGGAGCAGCTGGTACCTCAAAGCGATTCACCTGGCCATTACCACACAAAGCTTCCTTAATGTCAAAAGTTCATCCCTCTTGCATGCAAACAAACCTTTCAACTCCACTTGATATTTAAAGGGCACACACCCTGCTAAATTCATTTATCCCTTGCAGATTGAAAACAACAACAAATGAAAACTTAATCTGCAGGGGGCGGACGAATAGCTGATGGGGTAACTCTTAGTCATTGCCCAGACACCACTCCTAGCAAAGACCACAGGTTTTGTCTCCATGTGCATCTCCACTAACGTGCCCGATTGCTTTCCGGTGAGGCAGCGGCAAGCCACATGACAACTTTCTGTTGCAGTGAGCATCTGAGTTTTTGCCTGGAAAGTTATTTTCCCGTGCAGTTTGCTTTAAGGCATTCGTTTGTTTCTGTGACTTCATTATTCTTGGCATATTTCTAGAGACTAGGCGTGGCAATTATCCTTTCCCTCTCTTAAATCCTGAAAGCAGTTGTTTGGAGAAACTGTCAATCAATCTTCAGTTCTTAATCCATTAAAAAAAGAGAAAGCTTTGAGCACAAGCTGGATGAGACCAAAGCCTACCTCAGGTGAACCTGAGATCTGAGGCTATCCACACCTATCTGGCCATTGGGACTCTCCCCAGATCACATCCGCTCTCCACATTGGCCCAGCCGCACAACCACCTTGAGGGTTTCGGCCTAGCCGGAATGTGTCCTTACACCCTGATATTGCCTCCTACGTGGCTGAGATGGAGAGGGTATGAAGGTCTGTGTAGAAACCAGCCTGCTATACAGAGGTAAAATTTACATTTGTTGCTCCACCCACTTTTGCTCCTGGCTCCACCCACCACTGACATGTGCACAGCCAATCAGAGTATGAGTTACCTCTGCAAGGCTCATGGCATTCTAACTAGTTGCTAGGCCCATAGCTGTCAACTTACAGATTTGAAAATAAGGGACCAGCAGCCTTGAAAATAAGGCAGCAGCAGGCTCACCGGTTCCAGGCGCTCCAGTCTTCCTGTCCTCCTGCAGTAGCTTCGAGAACACTGTCCAACCAACTTTGTAACTTTGTAACCAGAGGTTCAACTGAATAGAATCTGAATCACATGCACCACAAGGCCTATGCAACCTCAACTTAAGATGGCTCCCCAGCCTGGCTTTGCACTGCAAAGTTTGCAGCAGCACGTGCAACAAAATGGCGTCCAGCATTCAAAAAAAACCCTCAGCTTGCATTAACTAGCCACACACAAGGCATGCAAGCTCCACCCCCCAGTCTTTTTAGACTTCTTATTGGTTGAGCAACACAGCCAAGCAACACAGTTGGAGCCGCCCTCCTTCCTGGCCGGCAGGGAGGGAGGGAGAGGAGCTGCTTCCTTTGAAATTTAAGGGACATTTAAGGGACATCTATCAATAAAGGACAGCAGCGGGACATGGCACTGGAATAAGGGACTGTCCCTTCAAATAAGGGACACTTGACAGCTATGGCTAGGCCACAGCTCCTTGGTTGGCTGTCAACAGAATTAACCATTAGGATATTAACTGAATGATCCCTGCTGCTGTTCTTTCAATAGTCAGCCCTGAGACTTTTAAGTATATAGCAACATCCCTGTCTGTATTCCAAGCTCATGCCTGACCAATCACCCAAGGTCCTTTCCCTATTTTTTAGCAAGGGGTTGAGTTCAGAAAATAGGACGCCTACTTACCTCATTCAGTCACAGCATGACCTTTGTTACTGGTGTATGCAAGATTGGGGTGGAGAGGTGTAGATAGGAAAACAAGATCAGCTGCAGTGGGAAATGTGACATTTCTGTCAATTGACCTCATCTGGGTTAATGACATCCACTAGCAGCAGTGCTTAAGTATGAATAAATAAAGCCACCTGAGAGCTACTACTCTGGGCTGGTATCCACCAGTTCAAAACACCATCTATCTTGTTTTTTTAGGGATTCAGAAAGAAACAAGGCAGAACGTTGTTGTCTAAGTTATTACCCACCCATTACCAGCAGATTCCAGAGCAGGCTAACATAACTTAAGGTTCAGTATTAAAAGCAGTGAAAACAAATGAGTCACAAGAATAGGTTGGATGCCTCTTCAGTATTCTGTTCGTCCTGAATCTCCCATCATTCAACATCTTTGGACATCCAGCATTATGAGCAGGGCTGGCCCAAGACACTTTGGCAGCTCAGGCGATCCACAAAATGGCACCCGTCCCCACCACCAGGGAAGGAAGAGCGAAGATCTACACCGGGAACAAGGGACAGAATCAAATCAACCTCCCCAGACGGTTGAAGTGGGAATCAAAGGCTGCCGCAGCGGGACTGGGAAGGGATCCACTCTGAATTATGCCGGGAAGATGTAGAACCCAGCAGAGGCAGAGCTAGCTGCTCTGGCACCCGGAGTGTTGCACATGCTGTGCACCCAGGGGCAGGGCCATGGGGGGGGGGAGGACGAATATCCCAGGGGGGCATCGCGGCGAGTTTCCCAGGGAGCGAGCTGCCCATGGGGGGGGGTGGAGTGATCTGCCCATGGCATGCTGCTTCCTGGGTGGGTGGGTGGGGAGCTGTGCCACTTTACCAACAGCCTTCCTCCCTTCCCTCTTCCTTTTGACAGCAGGGGGGAGGCCTCCCCCCCCAAGAAGCAGCCCAGGAGTGGAGGGCAATGGCACGCCGCCCGCCCGTGACTCCCAATGCTCCCCTGAACTGTCAAAACAATGGGGGAAGGGGGGAAGGCCGCCGGCAAGGCGGTGCAACTCTGTCCCTTCCCCTGATGGCTCGGGGGAGGCTTGGGAGTCGCAGGAAGGCAGCACGCCGAATGTCACCCCCCTCAGTGATGACACCCAGGGTGGAACGCCCCCACCATCTCCTTCCTCTGCCCCTGGACCCCAGGAGACCCCACAAGTTTGCTTTTGGTTGCCTGTGAGCCAATAAGGTGTAGTGGTTAAGAGTGGTAGACTCGTAATCTGGTGAACTGGGTTCGCGTCCCTGCTCATCCACATTCAGCTGCTGGGTGACCTTGGGCTAGTCACACTTCTTTGAAGTCTCTCCGCCCCACTCACCTCACAGAGTGTTTGTTGTGGGGGAGGAAGGGAAAAGGAGATTGTTAGCTGCTTTGAGACTCCTTAGGGTAGTGATAAAGCGGAATATCAGATCCAAACTCCTCCTTCTCCTCCTCCTCCTCTTCTTCTTCTTCTTCTTCTTCTTCTTCTTCTTCTTCTTCTTCTTCTTCTTCTTCTTCCCTCTGCCCCTGGACTCCAGGAGGATCTGCTGAGCAGCAGACAGATCTGTCCTCCAAGGAGCACATCACAGCCGTCACTGTCATCGCGGCAGCGGCAACATCAGTGGGAAATGCATTCCTTGGAGGTTGGATCTGCTGCCCCTGTGGATTCTGCCACCCGAGGCGGTCTTCTCGCCTTACCTCATGGGTGGGCCGGCCCTGATTATGAGATTAGGGAAGGCAGAACGTTCTTTGTCTTTGTGAAACCTTTAGCGTCTTGTGTCCAGTTCTCTATCCCCGCCATAGCAGGGAAACGTTGGTCTTTTGTTTAAAATGGTTTATATGGAACTCTCCACCTCTCTCTCCTCCACCCAAGTTTTTCCTCAGCCTCAGCAAAGACTATGAAACCTGCCCTTGACAGATACTGATCTGGGGCGATGCCAGGTTGCTCATGCAGATGGAAGCTGGCTTCACCTCTCAGAAGCTACTGGCTGCCTTCCCTCCTTCTCATGTGCAACAAGGCATAACTCCAGCTGCTGACATCAACTGATTCAAAGGTCCCAGTTTAGACGCAGAGAGGAACGCTGCCAGAGGTGTCGTGGCAAATGCTGAAACGCAGGAGCTCACCGTGACAGCTCCTGTTGTCATGTCCCCAAGGAGAATCTATAAATGCAGGCAGCTATGTTCATCCATTTCTGACTCTCCGTCATTATACATACACACCCTGCCAAAGAGAAGTAATACATATCATAATACTGTCAGCATCGCCCTTGAGCCAGTGCCACCGACTGGACTCATCCACTTCAGCCCTGACTGGGCTAGGCGAGCTGGGTAGCACTTCCAGAGACCACCTTCTGCAGGAACAGGTCAAAGTGCTGTGGACTCACAGCTCAGAGCTGTGAGCACCAAACTCACTTCTAGAAGACAGTCGTTGCACAGCAGAGTATAGCAGAGTACAGCCGAGCATAAACGACTCGGAGAGCAGCTCTGTAGAATATCTTCTTTATTCTATCTACAACTATAATACACAACTATATACAGAGCTAAATGAGGTCTAAATGAAAAATGCTGAACTGCACTGAGTGTCTGCAGCTGCTCTTAGCAGCAACCTTATCTATACACACAATCTCTCTCTAACACTCAGTCTCTCTCTCTCCCCCCGACACTTTGATGTGAGGCTGGAGCGGAATAAGTAGAGAGCAGAAACTGCCCCTCCTCTCTGGAGAATCAGCAGAGAACATCAGCAGATTCTTGGATATGGGAGGGGTGAAATCTCCTCAAATACCCAGTGCAGGCATCCCCAAACTCGGCCCTCCAGCTGTTTTGGGACTACAATTCCCATCATCCCTGACCACTGGTCCTGTTAGCTAGGGATGATGGGAGTTGTAGTTCCAAAACAGCTGAAGGGCCAAGTTTGGGAGTGCCTGACCCAGTGCGTTAGGATAAGAATAACCACAATCTCATGCCTAGTTTCCTGGGAGTAGACTCCGTTAACCTCTGTGGCACTTTCTTCTGTTCTGGCTGGAGATATCCCACTTGTAAAACACACCAAGCTTTAGGAAAAGATTTTCAGCCAGCTGAAGTACAAACTTTAGAAATGCAAATGACCTTGCAAATAAATGTTCTGTGAAGTCAGACACCCATCAAAGAAAATGAAAGAATTTCCCTGTCTCTGATTGTTTCTCTCGTTCTCCGACCTCCACTATGCTAATTTGCCACAAACAGACTTGAAAGCCTCATTATCATCACATTCATTTGACAGATCAAGGAGGAGCCATCAGTCACCATGGAATTCTGCAAAATGATGTCATTACTCACCTGACCCACTCACCGGTTTCTTTTCCACTATACGACTGAACACTGCAAGTTCATTTTTTTATTGATACAGAAAGAAATGGAAAAAAGAGAAAACACAGATACAGAATTACACACAGGAATAACAATAAACACAAAATTTTCTTAACAAACAGTAAAACATAAGTTGGTCTTAACACCATAGACCCGACCTCCCATCTATTCCTTATTTCAAATTCATATTACTTATTGCCAATACACACTTTTATCATAATTTAACTTTTTCTTAATATATCTTAACTCTTATGTCAAACTTGCATCTATTACTGAAGTTCCTCGAATGCTGCAACAGAGTTTAAACTACTATATTTATATTTCAAATATTCTTTGGAAACCTCCCATTTTCAGACAAATTCCTGTTTTGATTTATTCTTTATTTTTTTCTGATAGAGCATCTAATTCGGCATATTCTGTCAGCTTTTGGATCCATTCATGTATAGAGGGAATTTCAATACTCTTCCATTTTGCCGTGATAAGAACTCTTGCTGCCGCCGTGGCGTATAAAAAGATACCCTTCATTTTTTTGCGAAATATCCAAATCTGTAAGTCCCAGGAGATAGGCCTCTGGGTTGTTTTTTTTAATTAAAGAACACTGCAACTTCAAAGGCTGGTTAGGAATCTATATTAGCCCGTCTGTGTGACAAAGAGCTAAAAATTAAAATACAGGTTCCAGGAAATGTGGAGAAATGAATCCAGGATGCTGGCAACTAAGAGTGTGCAGCAGTGGTTAAAATTCCCACAACTTAGAGTTTACTTGGAGACGACATAAGGAATGCAGGAAGCTGCCTTCTACAGAGTCAGACTACCATATTTTTCACTCTATAGGGCGCACCTGACCATAGGGTGCACCTAGTTTTCAGAGGGGGAAATCAAGGAAAAAAATATGATTCCCCCTCCCCCCCCAGCTCTGGGAGCAGTGGACAGGCTGCATGCAGACCTTCTCCCTGCTATTGCAGGAGGCAGGGGAATTCCCCCACCTCCTGCAAAAGCCCACAGGAGGGAGAAGGGACTGACTCGGCCAGTCAGTCCCTTTTCCCTCCTCGGGGAAAAGCCCCGAAGAGCGGCATGCTCTTTAAAGGCTGCGCGGCTCTTGCGGGCTTTTCTACGAGAGGGAGGAATTCCCCTGCTTTCCCCCACCGCCAGCCTCAAAACCAGATCGGGGAGCAGTGCAAAGGCGTCACGCGCCTCCCCGCTGCCCCCCGAGCTTGTGGGGCTGGTGGTGGTGGGAAGCGCTGCTTTCCCCCACCGCCAGCCTCAAAGACCAGACTCTCCTGGCTTCAGCGAAAGCAACGCAAAGCTTCCGGAGCGCAGGCTTCAGAGGCTTTGCATTGCTATCGCTGAAGCCAAGGAGCCTGCATTCGCCCCATAGGACACACACACATTTCCCCTTCATTTTTGGAGGGGAAAAGTGCGTCCTATAGAGCGAAAAATACGGTAATTGGTCCATCTAGATCAGTACTGTCTCCACTGGCTGGCAGCAGCATTTCAGGTTTTCAGAAAGGGTTCTTCCCCAGCCCTACCTGGAGATGCTGTGGATTGAAATTAGGAACTTCTGCGTGCAAGACAGATGTTCTACAGAGCTATGGTCTTTCTCACTCACTAAATCTCACCCCAGCCAAACTCCCAAGGTTGCTAGGATACATTTGGGTAAATCCATCTCCCATGTGCTGAGCTTCTTGGGAGCAGAGCAGGATATGGATAGATACAAGGGAATCAGGGATAACATAGATCTTTTGAGATACTCAAGTGGTACCTGCAATGAAAGGTTACTTTGTGGAGTGCTCCTACTCAGGATATGCGGGTGGCGCTGTGGTCTGAACCACTGAGCCTCTTGGGCTTGCTGACTGGAAGGTCAGCGGTTCGAATCCCCACGACGGAGAGAGCTCCCGTTGCTCGGTCCCACCTCCTGTCAACCTAGCAGTTTGAAAGCAAGTCAAGTGCAAGCAGATAAATAGGTACCGCTCTGGCGGGAAGGTAAACGGCATTTCCGTGTGCTGCTCTGGTTCGCCAGAAGTGGCTTAGTCATGCTGGCCACATGACCCGGAAGCTGTATGCCGGCTCCCTCGGCCAATAAAGCGAGATGAGCGCTGCAACCCCAGAGTCGGTCACGACTGGACCTAATGGTCAGGAGTCCCTTTACCTTTTATGCAGGATATTATACAGGATATTCCATTCCACCCCCACATCCAGTTTCCATGACTCCCTCAACAATCAGTTAGCACTTGGTGGCCACTGAGCATGCTGCTCAGTTCTCAATAAATGGATTCCGAGGGCATTGTTGTATACAGCGGCGTAGCGTGGGTTGTCAGCACCTGGGGCAAGGCAAGTAATTTGCGCCCCCTAACCCTACAAATCTATGCCTATGAATGATGGTCCCTCTCTCTCTCTCTTTCTCATATACCAATTGATTCCCATTTCCGCCGATCGATCCCTGAAGCTCTCACCCAGCGAAATTCGTGCGTAATTACGCTTCGCCATCCCTAATTCTGCCGCTTCCACCGGGAAATCATGACGGTGCGTTTCTCCTCTCCAAACTTTCCCTGGCCCTTTGCCGGCTGGTGCAGCCCTTTTGGCTACAAGCTCCCCTCCTTCTCTGCCCGCTTCCGACCCCACCTCCCCGTCCAGCCTCCCTACCTCCTGAAAAAAGGCGCCGGCGCTGAGCAGGACACCCCCGCGGCCATCGGAGAGGCGGGGCCAAGGGAGGCAAGCCAATGGGCGAGGCGGGGGTAGGTGGCCACGGGGGCGGGCGCTGCCGCAGTCCTCGGGTGGGCAAGGTAGGAGCAGGCAGAGGCTGGCCAGCCGCTCTGACAATAGGGGCGGGCCGAGGGCACGAGGGGGCTGGGCCCTCTGGACTCGCCCCCCCAGATGTTGCGCCCGGTGTGGCCGGCACCCCTGGCACCCCCCACGCTACGCCACTGGTTGTATATCACAAAAAAACCCAGCTCATTGAAATCACAATGGTCTTCTGCGATACTCTAATACAGTGTGCCCACTTAAATCACATCCAAAATGTATGCGCATAAATCGTATGCAGGACTCTATCTCCCATTCAGACCCAGCCAGCGTGGCCAATGTTCGGGAATGGTAGGAAATGTAGAATAGAAACATTTAGAGCGCCACAGGTTCTTCACCCCTTATTTAAAATGCAGTAATTATTTCCAAATTTTAATCTATTGTATGGAGATTTTATGCAAATTAGCGCTCTCCTTCTCGGTAAACCATTTTGTCTTTTCTTGGTAATGCCTATAACAGGCACCCCCAACCTGCGGCCCTCAAGATGTTTTGGCCTACAACTCCCATGATCCCAAGCTAACAGGACGGGTGGTCATGGATGATGGGAATTGTAGTCCAAAACATCTGGAGGGCCGAAGGTTGGGAATGCCTGGCCAATGTGGCCAGCCTGTAACCATCACCTCGAAAAGGGCCTGAAAACATCAAAAACCAGTGCGGTCAGTATCACAAGATAGTTACCTGCTTAAGAAAACCCACCACCCTTGTCCCCAGCCCCAAATTCTTGCTGCTGCAGTCGTATGTGACACTGCCCCATTTATCTTGACATATTTGCTTTATGGCCTAAGAAGAGGAGTGAATCTGAGGGCAGGGCAAGAGGAGATCAAATGCTGAGCAATCAAGAAGTCCCGGGGAGAGAGGAACACAAGTCAGTTTCGCCTACGGGGGAAAAACAGATTAAGGATTGGAAAACAATATTCAGAGAGTTGGCAGGGATTCCACCCACAGTGGAAAACAAACACATTCTCAGGGATGGAGGCTAGAGATAGAGTTGGCCCCATCCAACCAATCCTGCAGCCTCGGAATGATGACTCGCAGAATTGGGCTGGTGGAAGCAGCTTAGGAAACAAGCTTCAAAGGACTGACCTACTAAGCAAGGTGTGCATTTCCAAGTGGGTTAGATTTGCATTTCGGTTGCGTTGCAAAGGGAGCTGCCCAGGCTTCCAGGTTGGGAAATCGGAACGGATTCAGAAGAATGGGAGCAGTCATAGAGGCTTAACCAGCCAACCAGCATCCCCAAGTGACTCAACAGTTGTTGGCATCCATCTGTCTCGAGAGACAATGGAGTGCACCTCCAAGGGTGAAGTCAAACTGCTGCATTAGCTGCACTGAAGTGACCTCCTTGGGGCACAAACCTGGGCAGTGTGTCTGGAGGCCCTGGGTTGCCCAGACAACAAGGCTCCCCTCTCGGCTTCGCTGATCATAGAATCATAGAGTTGGAAGAGACCACAAGGGCCATCGAGTCCAACCCCCTGCCAAGCAGGAAACACCATCAGAGCACTCCTGACATATGGTTGTCAAGCCTCTGCTTAAAGACCTCCAAAGTAGGAGACTCCACCACACTCCTTGGCAGCAAATTCCACTGTCGAACAGCTCTTACTGTCAGGAAGTTCTTCCTAATGTTTAGGTGGAATCTTCTTTCTTGTAGTTTGGATCCATTGCTCCGTGTCCGCTTCTCTGGAGCAGCAGAAAACAACCTTTCTCCCTCCTCTATATGGCATCCTTTTATATATTTGAACATGGCTATCATATCACCCCTTAACCTCCTCTTCTCCAGGCTAAACATGCCCAGCTCCCTTAACCGTTCCTCATAAGGCATCGTTTCCAGGCCTTTGACCATTTTGGTTGCCCTCCTCTGGACACGTTCCAGTTTGTCAGTGTCCTTCTTGAACTGTGGTGCCCAGAACTGGACACAGTACTCCAGGTGAGGTCTGACCAGAGCAGAATACAGTGGCACTATTACTTCCCTTGATGTGGTCAAAAGGAAAGAAGAGCGATACGTTTGGCACCATCTTGGCTGCAGGAGTTGCCAGAAAGAGGTGTACCAGGCACCACCCAACCATCTTAGGAAATCTATTCCAGATTTGTGCAGGGTTTACTCCTTAGCCTTCTCTTCTCTTAAAGATAGCCCACAAGACAGCAGGAGCACAACTCAAAGGCAGGGAATCTCATTTTTCCAATATTAAGTTCTGTTCTTCATATTTCAACATCAGTTTGTGATTTGTTTTTTTAATGCCCTCATGAAAACCAGCATCTCCTCATATACACATTTTGTGTGCAACATTGCCCAATACAGTGGTACCTCGGGTTACATACGCTTCAGGTTACATACGCTTCAAGTCACAGACTCCGCTAACCCAGAAATTGTGCTTCAGGTTAAGCACTTTGCTGCAGGATGAGAACAGAAATCGTGCTCCGGCGGCGTGGCAGCAGCAGGAAGCCCCATTAGCTAAAGTGGTGCTTCAGGTTAAGAACAGTTTCAGGTTAAGTACGGACCTCCGGAACGAATTAAGTACTTAAGAAGAAGAAGAGTTTGGATTTGATATCCCGCTTTATCACTACCCGAAGGAGTCTCAAACCGGCTAACATTCTCCTTTCCCTTCCTCCCCCACAACAAACACTCTGTGAGGTGAGTGGGGCTGAGAGACTTCACAGAAGTGAGACTGACCCAAGGTCACCCAGCAGCTGCATGTGGAGGAGCGGAGACGCGAACCCGGTTCCCCAGATTACGAATCTACCACTCTTAACCACTACACCACACTGGCTCTACTTAACCTGAGGTACCACTGTATACACAATTTTTACAAAAAAACCCCTCTCCTATAATGGATTTTTGCATGCTGCTTTCACCCATATATGTATTTTTCTACACATTGCTTGGCCGGAGAACTGCCTTGCAGAATTCAGAGAAGCATATAGACAATACTTGGATCACAAGAGTGATCTGCTCACCCATTGGACTAAACGAGCAGCGTGACTTTAGAGAATTACAGTGGCTACTTCTCTGAGTGGAGCTTTTTGTTCCCTTATTTTTCAGTTATTTCTACCCCACCCATAAAACAAGCTTCCCCAGGTCTCCTTCACAATGAAAATAGAGACACAACGAAACAAAACAAAGATAATAAAATTCATGCAGCTAAACAAGATCTGTAACGAAAGCAGAGCATCTTAAATACCAATCAACAGAGACTTTAAAAAGCCTCACAGTTAAAATGTCTGAGGAGAACAAAAGCAGCCCGTGGGACTGAAATAACCTCGCGGCGCGACAGGTGTTATGCAAGTTTCACCAGGAAGCCTGTTCCGCAACAGGGGGCCATCGTTCTCTTTCCAAGACTCTATTCATCTGCGACAGAGGGGGGAAGAAAATCTCAGTGCAGAATAGAGATATATATTGGCTTCCAGCGCTTCCTGCTCAGAGAAGTATTGCCTGGCAGTCTTCCACGAGCGCCTTCTCTGATACTGACATTAGTCAAAATATCAGTGAATACCTTTAAAAGACCCCAATAGCTTGGTTTCAGGGTACCCGAAGGATTCCATTCTGCCTGCTCCCTAAGATCAAGAAAAGTCTTTTTCTGTGTTTCTCCCTAGGGTGGAGGCCAATTGTTAAGTTGTGGGTGAACATATCAGACGACGCAGCGATTCTTCAAACAGCTCTTGTTTATTCACAGGCCAGAACAGAACTGAACTGAAGCAGTCAGCCTACTTATATAGAGTTCCAGTACAACGTAACTGTAACAATTTTCTAAAACTATCCAATCACTGAACGTCACTTTCGATCCCTTATTTGCATAACTATCTACAGTATCCCCCTGCTGGCCCAGGGTGAGAACTTCAGTACATAACACCAATGATGATTAGTAGCGCCTGAACCTAGTGGGGGTGGCCTGTGGCCAAAGAGTTCCTATGGATTCCTGTCTCTGCTCTGTGCTCTGTGTCTGTTTCTTCCTCTTCATCATTCATCATGCTCCCAGCCTCCAGTAGCTCCCAGCTCATTTCCTCCTCTGGGGTGCAGCCCGTTTCCCACCACTAGGAGCCTGGGTCCAGATCTTCTCCCTCTGAGCTTTCCCAGTAAGGTTGCATGGGTGGCGACCAAGGAGGTCTGATGGGTGCAGCCAATTTGCTCTGATTTTCTTCCCCTGCTCCCTTGCAAAGGGGTTGACTCTTTGACACCATCTGCACTAGGCATTTGAAGCATTGTGCTCCGAACAGTCATGGCTTCGCCCAAAGAATCATGGGAACTGTAGTTTAAGGGTTTTGAGAGTAAATCAATCCCTCTATCCAGGGAACTCGGATATTGTAGCTCCAGGAGGAAAACAGCGGTCTCCTAACAACTCTCAGCTCCCTTAGCAAGCAACAGTTCCCAATATGTTTTGACTGTTCATGTGATATAATACTGCTTTAAATGTATGGTGCAGATACGGCCTCTGTTATTCAAGCAAATGAAGCTTAGCCATCAAAAGATTGGACTCAGGGATTGGTCCAAATAGAATTAGGATTTGTATCATTTGCCTGTTTCTTTCCCTGTAATGTCAGGTCGGTATTGAAAGAGAGAAGGTCAGACAAGGATGAAGAAGAAGAAGAAGAAGAAGAAGAAGAAGAAGAAGAAGAAGAAGAAGAAGAAGAGTAGTAGTAGTAGTAGTAGTAGTAGTAGTTTGGATTTGATATCCCGCCTTTCACTCCCCTTCAGGAGTCTCAAAGCGGCTAACATTCTCCTTTCCCTTCCTCCCCCACAACAAACACTCTTTGAGGTGAGTGGGGCCGAGAGACTTCAGGGAAGCGTGACTGGCCCAAGGTCACCCAGCAGCTGCATGTGGAGGAGCGGAGACGCGAACCCGGTTCACCAGATTACAAGACTAACGCTCTTAACCACTACACCACACTGGCTCTCCATGTTTGGATGGTCAGCCAAACATCAATTCATTCACAAGACAAGAAAGCATCCTTTTAAAACCCAAATATATTTTGTTCAATAAAAATAAAATAAAAATCCCTTTTAATTTGTCTGGCTTAGCCTTTGCTTTCACTAAGATTACTACATAACCCTTGTTATTTTCATTCAGCTTTTCCAACTGTTACATAAATGGAGCCTGAGAAAATCCGGCATGAAAGCAGCCAAGCCAAACTATGTATATATTGGCCAAAGGATTAGCCCTGTGCTCAGCAAAGGCTTACATTTTAAAGCTTGAATAACTGATTGCATAAAACGTTTTTCTCCAATCCAACCCGGTGAGAGGGGGAATTAAGGCCATTTGACGGAACAGACAAACAAACTGAAGCAAAACCCCAGTCATTGAGGATTCCAATATTTCCTGGGTTCAAGCCTTTTTGTCATTCAGGGATCAAAGACAAGGGCACTCGAGTTGAAACAAAAAATAAAATAAAATAAAATTAAAATCCACCACTTCCAGCAGCTAGGGTTATTTTCTAAATTATTATTATTAGCTGCAAAATGGCTAGGTCAGCTTTGAGCAGCTGTACCTGAATAAAGGAGATGTTCTCTAGTTCAAGATCCCTGACTTCAGCATCTTCAGCTGAAAACTAGGACATCAAAAGCAGCAAGCAGAGGTTTGGGGGAACTGGGTGTCGAAAAGCTCTTCATTTCAAAAAAACCCCTCTCTGCACCTACAAACCTTTGCCTATAAGTGAAAAACCTAATCTAGAACCTATATGTTTGTTTTCATATGGAACAGTACATGATCCCTCCTCCCCAAATTCAGAATGCAGCAATAACTGCACCACCCCACTCTGCAAAATCCCGACTGTAGATTTCCATTTTCGTTTTCTGATGCTTTGGGACATGACAGCAATGAAAAGCTCTAGCAAACATCAGGTCTTGATCACAGGTGAGATGTTGCAGAGTCAAAATGCCTCAAGGATATCCTGCCACAGTGGCAAGTCTAAGCAGTTGGGGCAGAAAAGCGACTTACTGCCAGAAGTTCCTATTTGAAGAAGAGTTTTTAATGGGTTTTTGGTTTGCCAGTACTGCTTAAAAATAGAAATCAGACCGAAAAGGTGCTGTGTGTTTGCTGCAGGAACCTTCCCTGTTCTGCTGCCACCCATTACAATACACTGAGAGTCCCTGCATACTTTCTCTCTGTACTCTGAACATAATGTTCTATTGTTAGATCAGATATGAGCAAGTTAAACCCTATCTGGGCCATTTTAAACAAGCTCCCCTCTCTCGCTGTTCAGAACAAACCTTTCCCATGTGGAGCAAGGCCAAGCCGATTTGTAATCATGTGAGACAGAAGCAAGTTTTCTAACTTCCCAACAGCCGGCCTGCGACCCTCTTTCGCCTTCCAGAGGCTGTCAGCTCCACCTGCAGAGCAAGGTAGAGCAGGAGGACCATCTGGGATTGGTGGTATCAACCCCACCTGCTGCAATTGGAGTGGCAAGAAGCCAAAGACTCACCCTGTAAGATTCACAATTTCCAGATACATCGCAATCACTCAGGATATTTCTCAGGAACCCACCCACACCTGTTTTTGTGATTGTTTAATAAGGAGCAGTCCATTTCCATCTAATCTAGTTGTTATAAGAACCTTGAAACATTAAGGATTGACACCCTAGTTTGCTTTCTTTCTTCTTCCCTCCCCATCCCTTTTTCCTTTTCTGCTGTGTCTTTTTATTTTGTAAGCCCAAGAAAAGGGATAGTTATTTTCATTGATCTTTTTCGCTGGCTGAAAAAGTGTTTATTGCCCCTTCTGCCCAGTCACGTACACCCCACTTGACTGTTGATATACTTACAAAGGTTTACATTTTTAGTGAATCGTGCTGCAGGATTTATGTATGTCTAGACTGACCTTCCCCCTCCCCAAATGCTATTTTCATGGAGGCTTAATCTCAAACCTGAAATTGAGCAATGCCTCATGTGGCTTCGAAGTCTAATTTGCAACAATTAAATTAAAGCCCTTGGAAAGTATGCATAAACTGAAATTGCTGTGCAATTAACTTTCTACATCCTCCCGGTAATGCAGAGTTATCTGTGGCCCAGTTACGGGAGAGAAAAAAGGAAAATGGGTTCAATTAAAGCCTATTTTGAAAACAGCCTCAGCGGTTTCCCAAGAACACACACCTTCTGAATGACAAAAAGAAAAGAAAAAAGTCACGCAAGCTTTAGGAATCTCATGAGATCAGGTCTGCTTAGGCCCTCTCAACATTCAGTTGAATGTTTTCAAGAAAACATTTGGTCCTATTTCCAGTGCAGGGGGAGATTTAAAATTATGATCTGCCAAAAGTTGCTTTTACAAAAGCCCCCAGCTTGGAAAAGAGTGTCATTATGTGCCAATATCAATTAGGAACAGAAACACTTAAGAAAATGGAAAGCTGTTTTATATCACATCAGATGCTTGGTCCACGTAGCTCAGTACTGTCATAAGAGGAGCCCTGCTGGATCAGACCAGAGACCCATCGAGCCCACAATCCTGTTCTCACTGTAGCCAAACAGATGGCTATGGGCAGCTCAAAAGCAGAGCCTCAGCACAAAAGCACTTTCTCCACCTGCAACTAGTAATCAAAGGCACAATGCTGTCTCCAACAGTGAAGGCAGAACACATTCTCATCCACACTGACTTCTGTTGTCCAATAAAAATTGGCCCAGTATACCTGAAGGAGCGTCTCCACCTCCATCATTCTGCCTGGACACTGAGGTCCAGCTCCGAGGGCCTTCTGGCGGTTCCCTCATTGCGAGAAGCCAAGTTACAGGGAACCAGGCAGAGGGCCTTCGTGGTAGTGGCACCTGCCCAGTGGAACGCCCTCCCACCAGATGTCAAAGAGAAAAGTAACTACCAAACTTTTAGAAGACATCTGAAGGCAGCCCTGTTTAGGGAAGCTTTTAATGTTTAATAGGTTATTGTATTTTAGTGTTCTGTTGGAAGCCGCCCAGAGTGGCTGGGGAAACCCAGCCAGATGAGCGGGGTATAAATAATAAATTATTATTATTATTCTGCTTTAATACTAACACAAAAACTTCCAGGGCCAGAACATGTGTTTTGCATGATTCCCCAAGAACCATTGTTTGGGGGTGACTGATATACAGAACAAATATTTATCCGATTGGCCTTCTGCAATCCTGCTTTCTGCAAGTCGGCTGCCAGCTGCTTCTGGTGAAGGGACTGCAGAGATGCAGATTCCTGCTTGAATACCTTGCGATTTCTCAAGAAGGAATCATAAAAGCAGGGCCATCTTACACATTGGCCCAGTGCAAAGCTCCCTCTGGCACCGCCCCCCTCGTTTCCCAGAGTCTTTTTAGGGAGGACGGCGCTGCCGGCAGGGCTGGAGGAGGCGGGCAGCGGCTGGAGGGCGGCTCCTCCGGCGGGGAAGAGGTGGAGAAGGCTCTGGGGGCAGTGCTGCTTTTTCAGCTCTACAAAAGACCCACTTGCTTGTGCGGAACTGGAAAACATCCTTATTGGGTTGTGTTATGTACTGAGTTGAATAGGATCCAACCTGCAGCAGTCTGATTGGTCCTAGAACAATAGGCTCCAAAATGCAGCAGTCTGATTGGTCCTAGAACAATAGGATCCAAACTGCAGCAGTCTGATTGGTCCTAGAACAATAGGATCCAAACTGCAGCAGTCTGATTGGTCCTAGAACAATAGGCTCCAAAATGCAGCAGTCTGATTGGTCCTAGAACAATGCAGCAGTCTGATTGGTCGGCAGGAGCCACCCAATCCAGCTCCAGATAGAAGTGAATCCACAACCTGATTGGCCTACAGGAGAATTCCGGAATTAGCCAATCATGTGCAGCCCATTGTGTAAATAATGTATATAAAGCAGATACTTTGAGGGGACTTTCATTCATTCCTCCTCACCACTATGAGCTGAATAAAGAGCATGAAATCACTTTGCGACTCTGAGTATATTTCAGGTTGACGACCTGGAATTCATGCAGCTGAGCTCCCCAGAGTCAGTTTTGCTTTGGCATTTGCTCTTTTTCTCCCATCCCAAGCGATCATACAAAGGGGGGGGGGATGGGACAGGGAAGCTGGGCAGGGCAGGCGGAGGCGGAGAGAATTGCCATAGTTAAGTTGGCTTTGTCAGCGCCTTTCTTTCTCCAAAGACGCACAACTCCTTGTTCAAAACGCAACGTGACCCATCGGAATCTGAACAATACAGGGAGGAAAATGGCAGCTTTGTACACTTCTTAATGGCAAGCATCGCACGGTTGGGACCAGGGTGCCAAGATAGAGGGAGCGTTGAACTTGTCTGGCGCTGAAATTCAACCCGATTCAGTGAGGCTCGGAGATTAAATACTCCAGCAGCCTTAAGCAAATAAGCTTCCTGGAGACTTTTTATCTTATCACTGCAGAAAGCATCATAGATGGCTAATCATTATGCTTTAATTTAGATAGGATGTTCTGCCATCCAAATGTCTTGGACAAAGTGCAGATTTCTTCACTTTAAGGAAGTTACCTTGATTTTTCTTATCGAAAACAATGCTGTTGGAACTTCTGATATGATACCCCCAGCCATCCTCTGTCCCATCAAGGTGCATCCCATCAAGAGAGCCAGTGTGGTGTAGTGGTTAAGAGCGGTAGTCACGTAATCTGGTGAACCGGGTTCGTGTCTCCGCTCCTCCACATGCAGCTGCTGGGTGACCTTGGGCCAGTCACACTTCTGTGAAGTCTCTCAGCCCCACTCACCTCACAGAGTGTTTGTTGTGGGGGAGGAAGGGAAAGGAGATTGTTAGCCGCTTTGAGACTCCTGAAGGGGAGTGAAAGGCGGGATATCAAATCCAAACTCTTCTTCTTCTTCATCACCTTTGTACAATCAGCTGACAGGCCTTCTGGGCAAATGCACATCTTGAGTGAATCCCTACACTGGTTTCTTGTCCACTTCAAAATCCTGCATTAGGGGATTGTGTCCAATACAGGGATGGAAGGATCAATCAGTTTCAGTTTTCTCAGTTTCTCATTTTTCCTGCAGCAATTCACAATTATTATTATTATTATTATTATTATTATTATTATTATCATCATCATCATCCTCATGGAAACTCATCAGTGTTTTGGTCAAATTTCTGCAAATAAACACATTTTTGTATGCAGTTTTGACTAACGTACACATTTTTACAAGCAATTTTCTTAATGTGATGCATTTTTGTATGTTATTTTCACTACTACATTCATTTCCACGCACCCTTTCCCCTAATACATGCATTTTTTGTAAACAATGGTTGGTAGGAGAACTAGATCGCTAAAGCTGGGTGACGGTGAATTTTGAAGAGTGGCTGTGTTTCAGTTCTCATGTCCGAAAGTGCGAAGTTGATAGATTTACCTTTAAATGTGAACTAATCCATCCACCTGGATAGCTCAGTTGGTTATGGTGCTGATAATGCCAAGGTTGCAGCTTCAATCCCCATATGGGACAGCTGCATATTCCTGGATTGCAGGGGGTTGGACTAGATGAGCCTCAGGGCAGTGGCGTAGCGTGGGGGGTGCAGGGGGGCCCGGCCGCACCGGGCGCAACATCTGGGGGTTAGGGTTAGGGTGCGCAAATCCACGGGTTAGGGGGCGCAAATTACTTGCCTTGCCCCGGGTGCTGACAATCCACGCTACGCCACTGCCTCAGGGTCCCTTGCAACTCTATGATTCTATGCTCTATCATACGCTACTCCTCTGTTAGTCCTACTTAGATTAAAGGTAAAGAGACCCCTGACCATTAGGTCCAGTCGTGGCCGACTCTGGGGTTGTGGCGCTCATCTCGCTTTATTGGGCGAGGGAGCCGGCGTACAGCTTCCTGGTCATGTAGCCAGCATGACTGAGCCACTTCTGGCGATCCAGAGCAGCGCACAGAAACGCCGTTTACCTTCCCGCCGGAGCGGTACCTATTTATCTACTTGCACTTTGAGGTGCTTTCGAACTGCTAGGTTGGCAGGAGCAGGGACTGAGCAATGGGAGCTCACCCCGTCATGGGGATTCGAACCACCGACCTTCTGATCGGCAAGTCCTAGGCTCTGTGGTTTAACCCATAGCGCCCCCGTGTCCTACTTAGATTAGACCCACTTAAATTAAAGGGCTCAACTAACCTAGATTTTAATTTCACTTGGTCAACACTGCCCAGGACTTATTGGCATACAACCCAAGCTCCTCACCCTTTATTCATCCTTAACAGATAGCGACTGAACGAGGGCACTCGTTTGCATGCAAAACATGTACTCCACCTAGGGATGCTCAAGGATTTTGTTCCGTCTGTATTTTTAAAGCAAACTGACCCGATTTGTCCTTCCCGAACAAATGCACGGATTGGAATGCAGTTGTTATCCTTCTCCAAATTTCACAATATCATTGTTGGCTCCAAAATGCATACCAAAACGTGTACCAAAAATGCACGCTCTAGGACAAAATGCATATGAAGGTGTGTATTTCAGAATGAAAAGCATTAATAAATAATGCAAATTTTCTTATTTTTTTAAGAAATATGCACCCACCCTTGAGAAGGACGTATGCATGAAGTCGGCTGGACTTATAAATACATGTGGAAACCCATCAAGCCCTACCTTCAATGTCTTTCCTCTACCCAGTGTGAAGTCACTCCCCCAGCTCATTCAAAGGCTGAATAGTGGGTTGCCTCCCATGTTAACTCCTGCTCAGAGAATGGATGGACAGTTGGAAGTCACTTCTATAGATCTTTCTCTCTCTCTCTGTTTTGTTATTATTCTTATCTTCCTAACCTTGGTATTCTATTACCATTTCTATTATCATTTTATCTTACTGTATTTGGGTAAGAATTGCAAGCAGATGAAGCGGATGTACAGACCCTGTGTGAGAGACAGGGAAGGGGAGATATCTCAATGCAGGAGGCCGGGAGACGAGAGAGAGGCTCCCAGGTGAGAGCTGGGAAGACACTCTGTGTGGGACAAAAGTTAAGATTTATTGTTAGAGACGATCCCTGGATTCTTCTATCTTTTTCCTTTTCTTTTTTATGATTCTTTGTGTCAATTGGCTTGTCTTTTATAATAATAATAATAATAATAATAATAATAATAATAATAATAATAATAATAATAAATTTATTTATACCCCACTCTCCCCAGCCAGAGCTGGGCTCAGGGAGGCTAACACCAATAAAATCATAGTAAAAACGTAATAGGGGGAAAAGAGAGGGGGGACAGACCAATTTAAAATACAGGTTAAAATGCAATTTGAAATGCAGCCTCACTTTAAAGTAGCCGATAAATCAAGACCATAAGGGGAAGGAAACATTAGGGTCAGACCAAGTCCAAACCAAAGGCCAGGCAGAACAGCTCTGTCTTGCAGGCCCTGCGGAAAGATGTCAAGTCCTGCAGGGCCCTGGCCTCTTGTGACAGAGCGTTCCACCACATCGGGGCCAGTACTGAAAAGGCCCTGGCCCTAGTTGAAACCAATCTAACCTCCTTGAGGCTCGGGACCTCCAAAGTGTTGTTATTTGTGGACCTTAAGGTCCTCCGCGGGGCATACCAGGAGAGGCTACGTGGGTCCTACGTGGGTCCCGTAGCTACGTGGGTCCTACGTGGGTCCCATAGGTAGGTGGGTCCTATTGTATTCTGAAAAGTGTTAATAAAACTTTATCAAAAAAATCAGGGAAAGGGAAAGGAGAGAGAGAAGTCCTGCTCAAAGAAGATCCGCTGAAAAGAATAGGCATTAGACGCTTAGTCCATTGGGTCGCATTCGACAAAGACATCCTGTTTACACCACAACTTCTACCTGAGCTCCCCCTTCTCCTCCCCTTGCAAGCCTGCTCCCCAAATCTGCTCCAGAAGGTTAGGGGAACCCCTAGAACAGATCTGGGTAGTGCTCAGAGGGAAAAGAAGTTCGGCTGTACAAGCAGAAGCCTTTGTGCAGATGGGAGAGTTTCACGGGCTACAATCCAGTGCCATGAACGAACTGACTGGGCACCCTACAGTGCACCCCAGAATCACCTGCAATGCGCAGGGTTCCATCGCAAGCAAGCATTCGCTGAAGCTATAAAACGATTACCTGCTATAAACCAGGCAAGCCAAATACTTTGAGAGAAAAGGGACTTTCTCCCCCCCCCCACCAGCTCAGCTTACATAAGTGTTCAGAACGCCCAAGCACTGGCAAACGCAGGCGATCGCTACCCTACTGACCAAGACTGGTCTGCAGCTTTCTGTAAGCTTTTCATGTTCAGGCAAGTGTGAAGAAATGTGGCCTGGAATAAACTAGGAAAACATGTTCCTTGGCCCTTCCGCCAGGGATTAGGGAAAGAAAGCAACAGTTAGAAGCTCCTGCCACTCGAGGCGAGAGAGAGAAAGAGATGGAAAAATGATTGATCGAGTCTTAGAGTAAGTTCTCTGCCAAGCAACCGCGGTAGCAGCAGCCAGAGCCTCTTTTAAACTCTCCAGATTATTCCACTGTTTATTTCTTCGGCCGTGGCTAGGCAACTTCATTTTAAAGGCACATTATCTTGACACAGGTGCCACACATCACCCATTTTGCATTTGCTAGAACTCAATCTTTTAGCGTAGTTAGCACCTAAACTGCGGAACTCCCCGCCAATTGATGTCAGGCAAGGCCTCTTCAAAGAAAGTGGATGCGAGTTTTAATCTGTTTGAGTTTATTTTTTTATTTTTTAAAATAATTTTTATTAACCGACCAATCAAATCAAATCACATCACATAAATTCCGAAGTACAAAGCCAAATTTTAAATTTTTGTTGGGGGTACCCATATTTCAAGTTCCGAAGGGGATTCCAATCATCTTCTTGCTGCTGCATTAATGTCCACAAATCTGTCCAAATAATGTTCACAATTCTATCCAGTCCTATCTTGCTGTTCCCACATCTCATCTTGTTATTTTCATATATTTTTCTTTTTTCTTTGTGATCTCTTCTGATAATCTGCTTAAGCAGGTAAACACAAATTATAATCCTGTGTGGATTTTTCTGTTCGTCCAATAACCATATCGAGATGGTTTCCATATATCATCACTTCCATACATAAAAGCGCTCTTTCCATCATTAATCTTCACAAATCTGTCGCCTTCTTTAGTCCTCTGAGGAGGTTCACCCACAATATGAAAACAAATGCATTCCTCCTCCCAGACATAAATCTTTCGACAGAACTTGCCAAAATGGTGACGCTGTTTTTTACTGCGTCATCCCAAAGCTCTTGTACTTTTCCACGATCTCCTTAAAACGTGCTTTTGGTTAGAAATTATCTCCACACAGTCTTAAATCTTCCAGTTTCGGTCATTTAAGCGGCATTTCTGACTTGTGTGGGGGGGATTATTGGTTAATCACATAGAAGAAAGGAAAGTCCCCCCCCATCCAGTCCCGTTGCCGACATACCGAGCCTTGATGTGTCTTCTCATGATATATTCCTGTTTGTCCGACCCGTCTTCTTTCTCAGAGATCCCTTCAATTAGCAGTCTTTACTCCCCATTCTTCCTTGAAATATGTGCATTTGCTTCTTCCTAATTGTTTCTTTTGAGGTTGCTGCAGCTAGTGGCGCAAATCAGAGACAGCGTCCAGGAGAGCCGAAATCCACACAAGGGCTTTCTGCCTAGTGCCCCCACCACCTCAAGTTCGGGGGTGGTATATATGGGCACAGCAGGCAAGGGCAGTCCCCCCCATTCCCTTGGGGGGGCAGGGAGGCTGTTTACTCCCATCACAGCCTCTTAATTACCTCGTGTGGGTCGGAGAGATGTTATTGTCAGCCATCTTCCAATGCGCCCTTAGTGGCCCCCCTAATCTGTTTGAGTTTATTGTTATTTTAACTTTTCAAAAGTTAAGGGGTGGGCTGTCTTTCCTTGGAGGCTTTTAAGCAGAGGTTAGATGGTCATCTGTCATAGATGCTGAGATTCCAGCATTGCAGGGGGTTGGACTAGATAACCCTCAGTGTCTCTTCTACAATTCTATGAAATTATTGTCCCTAATTCTTATTGATAATTGTATTGTTTTATCCTTTTTGTAAACTGCTTTGAGTGCCCCTCCCCCAACAAGCAGTGTGTGAAATTTATGAAATTACAGAAATGGCAAAAAGCCAGGCTAGCCACCACTGAAAGGACACATGACTGGAAGGTATCACTATGATCCACCTTTATGCAAACATAGGGGTGCCTCCCCAAACTTGTCCATATTTTACATATACTAGTTTACATTTACTATCATTATCATCATCATCATAATATCAAAGTGTAAAATCAGGGCCTACGCCATTGCGAGACACAGGATGGCACTTTTGTGTTCAATTGTGCATGCAGCAGTCAATTCAATTTATTGTGATGCTTAAAATTGGAGCAGGATTAAATCTGTAATAATCAGAACCTATTGCTACCTTTGCATTCCTAATTTGCTGCCACTTAAAAAGAACCTCAGATTCACTGATTTACCGATGTGTTTTGTGTAAGCAACTGTAAGTCATCTTCGTGTATTTTTATTAACAATTGTATTATTTTTTTTAGAAAAGCTAAACAATGTTAACACTGCAGTTTTCAACTGATGGAAACATACCACTGGCAGATTTGTCTATTTTATTTTATTTTTAAAAAGAGAGAGAAAGGAGAAAGATTTGGGGAGGGAAGGAACACTGCGATGTTATAATGGTTTGCTACTATGGGTAGCTCTTCATATGGGGGGGGGGAAATGCAATAAGTAAGTCAGAAATTAAATTGTTATAACAAAAGAAGAAAATGCTACGGAAAATCGCATGTGTCAGGGGTTCAGAAGCAGAGACGCAGAGAAGGGTGGAAACAGAGAGCGAGGGGGAGGAAGCCGAAGGGAGAATGAGTGATGATGACGACCCGAGATCTCCAAGCCTAAGCAGTGAGTCAGAGGACTCCCAAAAGGGAGCCCCAGTGAGCAGAGCAAGGGGGGGATCCGGGGGGACACCCCAGGAGGAAGGGAACAGAGGAGATTCAGAGAGCAGCAGCTGGAAGTCGGGACCCACGCTCAAGACTGAGAGCAGCAGGGAGGAAGGCAGCCAGGCATCGGGTTCCGGAGGCCGTCAGCAGGAGGGAGGGCACGAGTCAGGGGTGGTCACGCCCTCCTCAGAGAGCGAGGCAACGGTCAAGAGGAAAGTAGAGAGTTGGGCGCGCGCGCCAAGTTCAAATGCAGCGGAAGCTGGAGCAGTAAGCAGCCCGGAGAGTGAGCCAGGTCCCAAAGCCCGCCGAAAGGAAGCGGAAGGATCAGGGGGGTCAGCGTCAGAGGAGAGTAGAAGGGAGGAGTCCCAGGGGGGCAGAAGGACCCAGAGACGTAGGGAGAGGCGAAGGAGGTGGAGCAAGGCTAGGGTATTAAGCTGGTGTGCAAGAGGCGGGGACTCAGATGGGTCTTCGCCGACCTAGGGCAGAAGGTGTAGAGCTGCACGCTGCAGTTCGGAAATGAAACCTGTAACTCAATAAAGACTCTTTTAAAGTGGACGCTGTGTGGCGTGGTCCTATGTGAGCTGGGACCTGGTAGCAGCTCTGACAGTAAGACCCATCTCTGAAAAAGCTTCAGAAACCTGAAACCTCGCAGCGGGAGCAGAAGCCGCTAGGGGAGGAAGAGGGGTGTCTGTAAGCAAGCTCACAAAGGTTAGCAAGATGACGGAAGAACAGAGGATCTCCGCGCTGCAAGAGGCAGTGACCCAGTTGTCCTCAGAGGTATTGGCTTCCAAGAAACGGGAGGAGGAGACTACAGCCGCCTACAGAGACCTACACGCCAGGTTTGAAATGCTTGTTAAGCAAGGGCAACCGGGACCCAGACCGGAGGGCGTGGGATTGGCACGGAGAGCAGGAGGGCTTGTGGCTCACTTCGATGGGGCTTTGCAACAGTACCCTAATTTTAGAGCAGACGTAATGTGCGCACTGCAACTGCTGGCAAAAGACTTTAGAGATGAGGAAGAGAAGGTGGGGTTCATATTGTCCCATTTGCATGGGGATGCCAAAGCCTGGCTGCGCAATTTGTGGAGGGATAAAGATCCGGCGCTTCAGAATGCAGATGCCTTTATCAAAGCGATGGATGCGTGTTTTTTGTCTACTATTGATGTGGATCTTGCCAGACGGGAGATTCATGGACTAAAACAAGGGAGGGCGAGCGTCCGGCAGTATCACGCCCGATTTTTTGCGCTGGTCAGTGCTTTAGAATGGGATCGGGATTCGCCCCCTGTCAGAGACCTCTTCTGGGAGGGTCTAAGTTCTGCGGTTAAGGATGAAATTGCAAGGGGGGAGAGGCCCCGAAGCACGCAGGAGGTGGTCCAAAGGGCGCTGACTGTGGGGGTGAGGCTGGAAGAACGTCCATGGTGCAGAGATGAAGGACGTGGAGGGCGCGAAGCAGCGAGAAGTTTCTCTTTCGTTCCGAGGGAAGCAGCGCGTGCGCAATCCACACCTCCGCCAGGAGGGGGAGGGGAACCGATGGAGGTTGGAGGTGCAAGGGCTCAGTCAGCAGCCAGAGCCCTAGCACCGGCAGCAGTGAAAGCGAAGCCTCCTAGAGGGAACAGGAAGTGTTACATCTGCGAGGATCCAGGCCATTTGGCGAAGGAGTGTCCCCGGAGGCTCCACAAGCACACTGCAGCCTCAGCAATGGTGACTGCAGCAACGCAGCAAGGAGAACCACAGCAGGGAAACGACGATGTCTGGCTGGAGACGGAGGCACTGGGGCCCAGCCAGACGCATCTGTGAAGCAGTCCCCAGCGATATTGCAACCCACGGATCCCCTCCCACCCAAACCAGTAGTGCAGCTCACAGCGTCTCTCCAGCTACCCGACGGCGTCACTATCGAAGTGCCGCTTTCTGTGGATTCTGGAAGCAACGCAGACTTTATAGCGCAGAGCTTTGTGGAGCAGCACGCTATACAGCTATTGCCTGCCACTCTGCCCCTGCAAGTCGTCACAGTGGATGGCAGAGAGTTGCTAGGGGGGCAGGTGGTGAAGCAGACGCCACCGATGGTGATGCGCCTTGGCAACCACAGGGAAGTCATCAGTTTTAATGTCACCCAACTGTCGGACACGCCCATTGTGTTGGGCATGAGTTGGCTGGACAGGCACAGTCCGACACTGGCTTGGTACCAGAGACAACTGATCTTCGGCTCCTCTTATTGCGCAGAACACTGCATCCTGCCCCGTCGGGAGGGAGAGGAGGAGGAATCGCAACTGCAGTTGGGAACGTTGCAAGCGGTCCCCCACAAATACGCGAGCTTTTTGGAGGTCTTCTGCGAGAAGGAGGCGGACAAGCTACCCCCTCACCGGCCATATGACTGCAAGATTGACCTCCTACCGGGGGCGACGCTGCCGAAGGGGCGGCTATACTCCATGTCTGAAGATGAAATGCAGGAACTCAAACAGTTCATCGAGCATAATCTGGAGCGTGGCTTCATCAGAGAGTCCAAGGCAGTGGGGGGCAGTCCCGTTTTCTTCGTGAAAAAGAAAGACACGCCCCAAAAAAGACTCGTTGTGGACTACCGCCTTTTGAACCAGATGACCAAACCGTCTGATTACCCCATGCCCAGGATTGACGACCTCCTCGCGACGGTACGCAAGGGACGCGTGTTCACCAAGTTGGACCTGCGAGGGGCGTACAATCTCATCCGCATGCGGGAGGGCGATGAGTGGAAGACGGCCATGTTCACACCGCTGGGCACCTACGAATACAGAGTTATGCCCTTTGGATTACAAAATGGCTCTCACTGTTTTCAAGCTTTTATGCATCACGTGTTGGAGGGACTCCTCTACAAGACATGCGTCTGCTTCCTGGATGACATCCTGATTTTCTCTGACTCGCAGCAAGCTCACGACCGAGACGTGAGGGAGGTGCTCAGCAGGTTGCAACAACATAGACTGTACGCCAAGCTGGAGAAGTGCCAGTTCGACACGACGGAGGTGGATTTCCTGGGATACAAGTTGTCGGACAAGGGGATAGCCATGGACAGCACCAAGGTTCGTGCGGTATTGGATTGGAAGAGCCCGCGCAACCGGAAGGAGGTCCAGCGGTTTGTCGGCTTCGCCAACTTCTATCGCAAGTTTATCAAGGGGTTCGCGATGCAGACGGCAGCAATTACGGACACGCTCAGCTCCAAAAAAAAGAAATTCATCTGGACGGAGCAGGCGGAACAGTCCTTTCAAGCGCTCAAGCATCTCTTCGCATCGGAGAAGCAACTGCTGCATATCGACCCCAGTAAACCGTTGAGGGTAGAGACAGACGCGTCAGACAGAGCCGTGGGAGCTGTCCTGCTGCAGCGAGACCCGCAGGGGGTGTGGCGGCCGGGAGCGTTCTACTCCAGAAAGCTCAGCAAGTCGGAGCAGAACTACACCATCTGGGACAGGGAGTTGCTGGCCATTCATGCAGCTTTCAAGGCGTGGAGGCACTTCCTAATCGGCGCCAAGCACACGGTGCAGGTCTGCACGGACCACAAGAATCTGGAGCACTGGCGCACGGCTCAGTTCCTGAACCAGAGGCAGATACGTTGGGCGGAGTTCTTTGCTGACTTCAATTTCCGAATAGAGTACGTCCCAGGAGACACCAACATCATGGCGGATGCACTGTCCCGAAAACCGCAATACCTAGAAGAGGTGACGCCAGCGGCGGCCATGCACATCTTCGCACCGACGGCGTGGGCGTGTGCCTCAGCTACAGTAGACCTGGATGCGGTGCGACGTGCATTGCGGGACGACTCATTCGCGCAAGACAAGATGGCGGAACTGCTCAGAGGCACGGCTCCCACGGACGAGTTCCAGGTGCGGGACGGCTTGCTCCTACGCAAAGGAGCTGTCTATGTACCAGGAGACGACCTTCGCGCCAAGGTACTGCAACAGTTGCACGACGCGCCCACGGCCGGTCACTTTGGCACAGAGAAAACGATGGAATTAGTCGCGAGAGACTTCTGGTGGCCCAGGCTGAGAGGGGAGGTCGCGGACTACGTCGCGAGGTGCGACACCTGCCAGAGGGCCAAGCCGGTACACAGACCACCGGCGGGACTGTTAGAACCGCTGCAAACGCCGTTTGAACCGTGGGAGAGGGTGGCCCTGGACTTTGTGACGGATTTACCCAGCTCGAGAGGCAAGACAGCTGTGCTGGTGGTGGTGGACTTGTTCACCAAGATGGCACATTTCATTCCGTGTGCGAAGGTGGCCACGGCGGAACAAACCGCCAAACTGTTCATAGATCACGTGTTCAAAGTGCATGGCCTGCCACGGTCTATCCTGTCCGACCGCGGACGCCAGTTCATCTCGTCTTTCTGGCAGAAGCTGATGGGTTTTCTAAATGTCAAGGTCAATCTGGCATCAGCAAGACACCCGCAGACCAACGGGCAAGCAGAGAGGGTCAATGCCATCATGCAGCAGTACCTGAGATGCTATGCCAATCAACAGCCTGCGACGTGGGTGGATTACCTGCCGCTAGCCGAGTTCGCTTACAACAACACGAAGCACGTGTCCACAGGAGTGACGCCGTTCTTTGCCAACAATGGGAGGCATCCCAGAACCTTCCCGGGACTGGAGAGAGTGGGGGAAGGAGAACCACAGACGGCGGACGCGTTCGCGTCAGAGCTGCAGGCGGTCCACGATCAACTCAGACGGCAGCTGGAGCTAGCTAAGCACGCCTACAAGGTGCAAGCTGACAAGCACAGGCGGGTTGGCGAAGTGATCCAAGTGGGAGACTGGGTCTGGTTGGCAGCCCACGCAGTGCCAACCAGGTCACTTGCCAAGAAGAAGTTGGGGCACAAGCAGATCGGTCCGTACCAAGTCGAAGCGCAGATCAACCCGGTAGCCTTCCGACTGGCGCTGCCGGAGGGTTCCAGAATGCATCCGGTGTTCCACAGGTCGGTGCTCACTCCCTACAAGGCACCTCACAGGTTCCAGGAGCCAGGGACGGCGCCAAGTCCGCTACGGGAACGGACGGAAACGCGGGGGGTGAAGCACCAGGACCACATCAACGAGGTCACGGAGATTTTGGACTCCAGATGGGGGGAAGGGGGAGTCGAATACCTCTTAGCCAGAGAGGGCACCCGGGCCAGCGCCAATAGCTGGGTACCAGACTACGCTTTGGAGGAACCCCTGCTCAAGGACGAGTTTCATGCCCTCTTCCCACACAAACCCATGCCAGCGAGCTTCTTCGACGACTGGTTGTTCACACCCACACTTTCTTCCAGCACGTTCCATGGATTCGACTCAGAAGGGGAACCCGCACGGAGCACCCGTTCCCCAGAAGGTTCACCGGCAGGTTCGGCATCAGGCAACTCGTATTGGTGGGACGATCGACCAGAGGAGCAATGGCGCAGGAAGTGGCTGGAGATGCCAGGTCGAGCGACCGACGCAGAGACTGACATGGACGTGTTCGGGGAGGACCTCGGGTTCGAGCACGGCGGTACAGAGATGGAAGAGCAACAAGTCAACGTCGACGACCGCGAGGGGGAAGACTCGGAGGTCTTCAGTTGGCGGCCACCCACGGGGAGCGACCTGTATCCAGCATTCCCTCCCATGATGATGGAGCACCCAGCACCCACACCTGACAGCGGGGAGGGGGGAAGGGGGGGCTTCGAGGGGGGGATGGATGTCAGGGGTTCAGAAGCAGAGACGCAGAGAAGGGTGGAAACAGAGAGCGAGGGGGAGGAAGCCGAAGGGAGAATGAGTGATGATGACGACCCGAGATCTCCAAGCCTAAGCAGTGAGTCAGAGGACTCCCAAAAGGGAGCCCCAGTGAGCAGAGCAAGGGGGGGATCCGGGGGGACACCCCAGGAGGAAGGGAACAGAGGAGATTCAGAGAGCAGCAGCTGGAAGTCGGGACCCACGCTCAAGACTGAGAGCAGCAGGGAGGAAGGCAGCCAGGCATCGGGTTCCGGAGGCCGTCAGCAGGAGGGAGGGCACGAGTCAGGGGTGGTCACGCCCTCCTCAGAGAGCGAGGCAACGGTCAAGAGGAAAGTAGAGAGTTGGGCGCGCGCGCCAAGTTCAAATGCAGCGGAAGCTGGAGCAGTAAGCAGCCCGGAGAGTGAGCCAGGTCCCAAAGCCCGCCGAAAGGAAGCGGAAGGATCAGGGGGGTCAGCGTCAGAGGAGAGTAGAAGGGAGGAGTCCCAGGGGGGCAGAAGGACCCAGAGACGTAGGGAGAGGCGAAGGAGGTGGAGCAAGGCTAGGGTATTAAGCTGGTGTGCAAGAGGCGGGGACTCAGATGGGTCTTCGCCGACCTAGGGCAGAAGGTGTAGAGCTGCACGCTGCAGTTCGGAAATGAAACCTGTAACTCAATAAAGACTCTTTTAAAGTGGACGCTGTGTGGCGTGGTCCTATGTGAGCTGGGACCTGGTAGCAGCTCTGACAGCATGTTTTTTTTAAACTTTCCAGCGCATATCTGGTGTTGCATGTTTATAACGCATTCAAAACGCTTTTCAAAAACTAATGTAGCTGAGTCCTAAGTCAACTGTCAGGGCTCGCGATGAATCGGTCAATAAGTTTAGCGTAGGTGTGGAAAACCCTGCTTTGGAAGATCCCTACAACTACACACATACACACACGGCCTGTACAATCGTCAGGGATCCTTTAAGGGCAAAATAATGGGTATTAAACCAATATGTCTGCAGTGACGAGATGCCCTGAGAAAAACAGGAGGAAAGCAGAGAGGAGAAAGTGGTGCACTTGAATTTGAAAAAAGTAAAAGGGGAGCCCATTGATTCCTTGGGGCTAGAGAGTGTCTGGCTTCTAATGCGATTGGGAGCTTACCTGTATACCAGAAACAGAGAGTACCGGTAAGTAGCAGATTCAGCATCACTTTGATATGTTGTGCCATATTAATATAGCCTCACCTGTTGTAAGTATTGCATCCAGGTGATTAGGCAAGAGCTGGTTCTGTTTTCTTTTTCTTCTGAGTCACAGTTGGCAAACATTGGAATACACAGACAGATGCAAATAAAAAGAAGACACGTGTGGGTGACTCCCGGGTCCTTTGGGTGCTGCTGTTACCACCATCTTGTGTTATTATGGTTACAGACCCCTCCGTGTCTGCACTGCTTTAGGGAGCACTGCATAGAAAAAGTGGGTCTCTGCACCCAAAGTACTGACAATCTCAATTTAGAAATGGCGGTTGGGAGGTGTTAAAGAGGACAAAGGATTTTCAAAAACTTACAGTACAGTCGTACCTCTTAAGTCAAACGGAATCTGTTCTGGAAGTCCTTTCATCTTCCAAAACGTTCAGAAGCCAAGGCACGGCTTCCGATTGGCTGCAGAAAGCTCCTGCAGCCAATCGGAAGCTGCGGAACCCACGTCGGACATTTGGGTTCCAAAGAACGTCGCAAACCGGAACACTCACTTTGCAGCGTTTGGGAGCCAAACGGTTCATCTTGCAAAGCGTTGAGGATCCAAGGTACGACTGTAATTTGTTTTTTTTCCTCTAGTGGCAGTAGTCTAGAACTGATGGCTCTAGGGAGAAAAATTAAGAGTGTATTCTATGAATCTAAAAGAAGTATAGAGTTTTGCTGTTAGGCACAGTACTCCCTGTCGTGACAGTCAGAGTGTAAACAAAAACGGGGGAGAGAGAGATGTCCTCATTGTCCTGAAAGTGTGTGGGAAATGTCTACTGAAATCACAGTAACCAGAGTTCAAGGGTTTGAGAAACCGAAAATTTCCAATTGTCCTGCATAGGTTGAACAGTGTCCTGTGAACAGACACAAACAAAACGTACAAGAAAACGTTATTCAAAGTTAAAATCCTGAGAGAACATAGGAAAAACTGAAGCACTCTGGCAGCCAATCAAGTGCGCAGAGCAACTGTAATATTCCACTGAGGTCAAGAGCTTCCCCTCCACACTCCCAGCAGCATTTCAACACGGATATGTGCTGGGGTTGCTCTACGACAAAGCAAAAAGGCTACGTTAAATCTATATTACATAATGAAGCATCAGCCTCTTCTGAGCTGGCTTCTGTTATGTGAAAAGACCAAAGTAATACCTAAGTAACCTCACTAAGGGGATCAATGCCTCTGCTGATGTCACGCTGCTAAGAAGATTAACAGGTCAAAATTCCAGTAAGTTATAAAGCAGCATTATTTTTGAGGGAGGGGGGAATAAAACCCTAGTGGAAAACGCATGAATTTTATTAGACGGCGTTACAATTACACAGAAGAACAGCATAAGGAGAGCTTCTCAGGTGTCAACTGATCACAAGTTTAGGGTAAATTAACAATATAGGTAAAGGGACCCCAGACCATTAGGTCCAGTCGTGGCTGACTCATCTCGCTTTATTGGCCGAGGGAGCCAGCGAACAGCTTCCGGGTCATGTGGCCAGCATGAATAAGCCGCTTCGATGAACCAGAGCAGCGCATGGAAACGCTGTTTACCTTCCCGCCGGAGTGGTACCTATTTATCTACTTGCACTTTGACGTGCTTTCAAACTGCTAGGTTGGCATATATTTTCCCCAAAAAATAAAGGAAATAAGGTATGTGGAACCACCCAGCTTTGATGCAGCAGGTGTGTGTGTGGAATAAAGGAAAAACAGGCAACAGGTGGAAACAAAGATTTGGGGAGGCTTACATGGGATGGTGAAAATCTCAAGAAAAGTCATGGAGGTGACCATGATGTGGCCTAGAGATGATGAAGTTGAAGGAGCTGGAAATTTTTGTATGGACAGAGAGAGACGGGCCTTAAATGGGCCCGTGATAGGCTGAGGCCACATCCTCACCAAATATTTACAACAAGACGATACCACTTTACAGATTCATGGCTTTCCCCGCAAAGAATTCTGGGAGCTGTAGTTTAAGTGTGCTGAGATCCGTGGTCCCCTTATAGAGCTACAATTCCCAGTGGTTTAACAATAAATCCCGCTTCACCAGAAACTCTGGAAATTCTAGCTCTCTGAGGGGAATAGGGGTCTCCCAACATCTCTTAGCACTTTTAACAAACTACAGCTCCCATAATTATCTGGGGGAAGCCATGACTGTGCTGTATGGTGTGAATGTGGATTGAGGTTCTTTTGCCTGTAAGACCAAGCAAAGTTTTCTTCATAGCTTAAGGCTGCCTTAAGCTATGAAGAAAACTTTGCTTGGCCTTTCATCCTTCCAGACCAGAACTCACATTTAAACCCAACATGTGTCCTACTTTTGAACAAATTCTATCTTATTTTGGTCTGCTTATATATCTAGACCAGTGGTGATCAGCAACAAAAGGTCTTTGTGGCTAAACAGGATGAATAACCCCGGTTTCCCCAGGTCTAGTAAGACACAGCTGACCACTACACAACACCCACTCGTGTGAGTGAGTGTGTGTGTGTATAATACAGGATCCAGCCATTTGATTAATGTAGCTATTTTTTAAAGTGCTAAACCTTAAATCACTTCTTCACCAGGGACAGGGGCCTGGCATAAGGAAGCAGAATCTATAAGCCACCCACATACCCTGTAGGCATAGTAGCTTGTGACTTATTTAATTCGGATTTTTGTGTGTGTGTATATGTATGCGCTTGTATATACGTTTGTGTGCATGTGTGCACATGTGTCTGTTTTATCTGCACCAAGGGTGGTACGTGTTATGCCTGCCACCCAAATCAGCAGCCTCGCATCTCTACCTCCACTTCTTCTCCACTGTACATATGCAAAACATATGATACAGCAGCAGCGCGTTGCAAGTTTTCCTGCCCCTACGAGCAGCAGCCAGCAGGTTAAGGAAGGGGAAGGGAATCTTACAGCGCGATGGCATCGTGCCACACACTTTACCCTACTGAACGTTACAAGGGGGAAGAGGAGATGCTGGATCGCTGCTGCTTTTGGTGGCAAGATGTGACCCGTAACATTTCGTTCCGGCTTCATAAAACTCAACGATCCAGCAACAACCTAGCATTTGCCGAGCACAGTGTTTGACGATGAAATGGGTAAAACAAATCTGCCGCAACATATTCCAGCGGAACAAAGCAATCACCTTTTGAAAGAAAAGAAATTTAAAAGGGTCCAACAAAAATCTTTATTCATTTTAAGACTACAGATCTGAATGCAAGTTTCTTTTGTAAAAATAAAATAAAAATCCTCATTAGGTTTACTTACATCCTGGCTGCAAAAAGAACAGTGCAGTCATTGTATATATTTACACGAGTCTTGTAGACTTTCAGGCTTGCATTATGTGTCCTCGTCCTCGTCTTCCTCATCGCTGATCACGTACTTCTTGTGCTTCTTGCTTGCCTTCTCATCGTCTTCTGCTTTTCTTTTACCAGATGGCTCGCCCTCCTACAGGAAAGCAGATCGATTTTAAGCCAAAATGAGCATTTCTCTAGGTTTAAGTGACTAAAACTGTAATTTGGATCATCCACGCACTAAGAAAAAGGCATTTAATGCTCCCAAAGAAAATGATGCTCCCTCCTTGGTTAATAGAGGCAACATTTAATAATAATAATAATAATAATAATAATAATAATAATAATAATAATTATTATTATTATTATTTATACCCCGCCCTCCCCGGCCGAGACTGGCTCAGGGAGGCTAACACCAGGTATAAAAACAATTGATTGAAATACAATTTAGTGGGAAAAGAGCCTATGGAAACAGAGGTTGGGCTAAGGAAGAATGAATCTTGCAACTGTTTACTCTCGGCTATCTAAAGATGCAAACAGGACAGAGGACAGCTGAAAAAAACAGCCACATCAACAGTACCTGAATCACGTTTACTCAAAAGTTAAATTCCCCAGAGCTAAACCCACCAGGAGTGACAACTCAAGGCCTTCCATATGTGCTGTGCCAGAAAGATTTTGGGCATAACACAGCAACAGAATCTCAAACCGGCCCACATTCCCAGTTTGTTCACACACTTGTCTCAGAGACGACTGCACTGGCTTGGTCATGTGCACAGAACGGAAGACGGCAGGATCCCCGAGGGTGCGCTCCACGGGGAACCGGCTTCAGGCACCAGGCCCACTGGCAGACCTGTTCTACCTCTCTTTCAAATCAGAACCAGTGAGGGCGGTGAAGGTCCTGCATGAGTGTCTGGAGGCGGTTAGAGGATGGATGGCGGCTAACAGATTGAGGTTGAATCCTGACAAGACAGAAGTACTGTTTTTGGGGGACAGAAGGCGGGCAGGTGTGGAGGATTCCCTGGTCCTGAATGGGGTAACTGTGCCCCTGAAGGACCAGGTGCGCAGCCTGGGAGTCATCTTGGACTCACAGCAGTCCATGGAGGCACAGGTCAAATCCGTGTCCAGGGCAGCTGTTTACCAGCTCCATCTGGTACGTAGGCTGAGACCCTATCTGCCTGCAGCCTGTCTCGCCAGAGTGGTGCATGCTCTGGTTATCTCCCGCTTGGACTACTGCAATGCACTCTACGTGGGGCTACCTTTGAAGGTGACTCGGAAACTACAACTAATCCAGAATGCGGCAGCTAGACTGGTCACTGGGGGCAACCGCCGAGGCCATATAACACCGGTCTTGAAAGACCTACATTGGCTCCCAGTACGTTTCCGAGCACAATTCAAAGTGTTGGTGCTGACCTTTAAAGCCCTAAACGGCCTCGGTCCAGTATACCTGAAGGAGCGTCTCCACCCCCATCATTCTGCCCGGACGCTGAGGTCCAGCGCCGAGGGGCTTCTGGCGGTTCCCTCATTGCGAGAAGCAAAGCTACAGGGAACCAGGCAGAGGGCCTTCTCGGTAGTGGCGCCCGCCCTGTGGAACACCCTTCCAGCAGATGTCAAAGCGATAAACAACTACCTGACATTCAGGAGACATCTTAAGGCAGCCCTGTTCAGGGAAGTTTTTAACGTTTGATATTTTATTGTATTTTTGTTTTCTGTGGAAGCCGCCCAGAGTGGCTGGGGAGGCCCAGCCAGATGGGCGGGGTATAAATAATAAATTATTATTATTATTATTATTATTATTATTATTATTATTATTATTATTATATTATATAACTCTGCATTACGAAAATGTTTGCAAACATGACACGAAGGCTGGCAAAATCAACCCTGCCGTGTGGGAATTCCTTGCAGGTGCCTGGTGACAGTCAGGTCATGAATCCATAGCGGTGACCAGAGGAAAAATGACGGCTGGGAGGAGCGCAGGGAGAAGAAATGCCATGGTCCACCTGTCCCAATGAAAGAGGACATCGCCACCTGCAGTAAAACATGCCTCTCCCATCTCTACAGTCACAGCAGGCACCGTGACCTTCCAGCGCTTTGACACCCCCTGCCCTGCCATGGCACACTCTTCCATTGCCTCTCAAGACAGATGGATACAAGCCATTTGTTGCTGGCATCTGTGTTCCCCCCCAAATTTGCTTTGGAGGGTTTCCCAACCCTCTGGAGCAGACTTTGAGGGTGCCCAGGGGTCTGCAAATCAACTGCACAAGCAAAGCCTGTCGTGTGAATAGCACCGGATGCAACCTAACGTTTTTAGGATTGCAGTTTCATTGGGGCAAAGAAGGGACAGGAAGCAAGTATCCGAAAGCTCCCTGCATAAAATCTACTGCAAGTCCCCCAAACTAGGCACCATTCATTGTTGTGGGAATTCACATGGTTTCATAATGTCAAGACAGGAGTGTCACTACACATCACAGAAGGTGTGAACTCAACACAGTGATGCCCTTTTCAGTGGCAGCCTTATATCTCCCAGAGACTCTGGCCCTGCCTGATGGGCATATTACAGTAGTTATGATTTCAGCCTAGATCTCAGCTAATTACTTGTTGTTAGCAAAAGGTAATGCATCTTGTTTGTTTTGCCAAAACACAGACTGTGTGCAAAATCTGGAAAAAAAGCAAACAATGTGATAATTATAATTTGCTCTTAATTTTCAGGTAATTATCCTGTTCTAATTTACAATGAAACCACTTCCCATTTTAAGACAGAATGCATTAACAGTGATGAGCTTAAAGATTTCTCTCCCCCCCCCCCAGAGAAGATCTTGTATCCTAGTACAAAATACTTCAGCAAATGGCACCACCTACCCGCAAAAAAACAAAACCGACCCAAATGCGTTCAAGTTTAATATTTTTCCTTCAGCTATAAGAAGCCAGAAGTGCTACCGGGTGATTTGGGACTTTGGGTGAAAGCTAATTGCAATCCTCTACTCCCTGACTATTAACACACATCCAGGTTTTGTGCAAATGAAAGATCAAAATGAAGTCCTTGAGAATTTCAAAGTCAGCCTCTGCAACACATGCTTCAAAAGAGGCTGGTGGTTATTTTAATGAAGTAATCCATAATGTGTCTCTCTCTCGCAGTGAAGTAGAATTTCAACAGCTTTCTACCAACTGGAAAATTACTTGCTTTTTTATTAATGAACCCAATTACTTGATTCATTTTTCGCTATAAAGCTTAACATAATGGAACCTAGGACACCCATTCAACATGGGTCCAGATTCAGGGAAGTGCCTGGGGGTGCTAGAATTTTTTTTTTTGGGGGGGAGCAGGAGTGGCTCCTGGGTCAAGGGCGGCTGATTCAACCATCTACTCAGAAGCTGAAACAAATAGTGCAAACAGTTCATAAGGCATGGACAAATAAGAGTTGAATTCATGCATGCAAACTGAGCATCCAAGTCGTGAAATGATATGACCACAATGAAAAAGAAGGCGTTTAAAAGGGGGACAAATTGAGGGGATGCCAAAAATGCTTCCTTGCCTGTGGGGCTGCTTGGTCTGGGTCAGGGACGAGGAATTTCATGTGCAGGGTGTGAGAGTGTGTGTAGAAACTAGCCCACCATTCAAGATAAACTTTCCATGCATTGACCCTCCCACTTTTGCCTCTGGCTCCACCCACCACCAGCATGTGGTCCAGAAGAGAATTGCAGCCTGCAGGCTCACAAAAGTTCCCACCTCTGGTCTAGGCACAAATTAAATGCTGACTTTAATAAGCCTGACCTCCTAAATAATGATGAACCTCTACAGATTGAATTCAGCCAAGGTTTTCCTCCCCACCCACAATGCACGTCAACTGATCTCAATGCAGTACAGAATTCTTCTTTTGGACTTCTACCCTAATTCACTTCTTCACCTCTTTCTGAGAAGTTCTGCTGAACTCACTAGCGCAAAGAGAGTGATCCTCTGGATCATTTTTGGAGAGCAAGGGCAGGAAAATGGTTGCAATGAGATGCATACCAAAGTACAAGTCTGTGCAGCCCATAATTTGTGGTCCATGCAGATGTGCTACTCTCTTAACTACTTTTTTTTTAATGCTTAAGCGCCACCATGTGGTGAAGTTGAATGTTAGCAAACTAAATTGCTTTTAAAATGGGGGGCGTGGGGGGGGCGGGAAGTAAGCAGAAGTCATGGTTTCGTTGTCTTTCACAGAAATGAGAAATTTGTGGCACCAGACAGAATTCCACTTGTAGAATCCCTTTGATTGGAGAAGGCTTGGAGAAGGCTTTTCTTTGATTGGAGGCTCCCTTCTTCAATGCCATGTCACCAACCACTTTTGAAACACAAGACCAAAGCCTCTTTGGGCATGCGGGATACTGAGCCACTTAAGTAAAAACATGCAGGCGTCTAAAATTACAGCATTCAACAGATGCTTTCCAGCTACGATCTTAAGAGACAACAATGTTTTCAGACTAGAATCTGTGCAAGCCTGAAGGATGCTAGCAGGCTTTGTGATGCAACTTTTTATCTCAGTACATTACCCTCAAGAAGTTGAGCCCTGACTCCCAAGTTCCAGTCCAACGCTGTAAACCACTGCACTACACTGGTTTTAAAATGACATTAAAGAAGAAGAAGAAGAAGAAGAAGAAGAAGAGGAGGAGGAGGAGGAGGAGGAGGAGTTTGGATTTGATATCCCGCCTTTCACTCCCTTTAAGGAGTCTCAAAGCGGCTAACAATCTCCTTTCCCTTCCTCCCCCACAACAAACACTCTGTGAGGTGAGTGGGGCTGAGAGACTTCAGAGAAGTGTGACTGGCCCAAGGTCACCCAGCAGCTGCATGTGGAGGAGCGGAGACGCGAACCCGGTTCTCCAGATTACGAGACTACCGCTCTTAACCACTACACCACACTGGCTCTCAAGCCAGAGTACTCTGGGTGAAACAGTAATTAAAAAAAAAAAATATTGGCAAGTCTCAGGAAACATCAGGTCATAGAAGAAGTCCAAGGTAAGAGAGCTTGACTAGTCTTCGGCATTTCAAACTAACATGTACAGCAGAGACAGATGTTGTAGGATATCACCATCCCTGACCTTTGGGCCTTGATAGCTGGGGATTCTGGGAACTGGAGCCCAATAACCTCTGGAGGTCCCTCGGTTCTCCACCCCAAGGTACAGAGTGGTCTATACTTCAAACCAATTATAGTAAGCCTGGGAGTCATTCTGGACTCACAGCTGTCCATGGAGGCGCAGGTCAATTCTGTGTCCAGGGCAGCTGTTTATCACCTCCATCTGGTATGCAGGCTGAGACCCTACCTGCCTGCAAACTGTCTCGCCAGAGTGGTGCATGCTCTAATTATCTCCCACTTGGACTACTGCAATGCGCTCTATGTGGGGCTACTTTTGAAGGTGACCCGGAAACTACAACTAATCCAGAATGCAGCAGCTAGACTGGTGACTGGGAGCAGCCGCCAAGACCATATAACACCGGTCTTGAAAGACCTACACTGGCTCCCTGTACGTTTCCGAGCACAATTCAAAGTGTTGGTGCTGACCTTTAAAGCCCTAAACGGCCTCAGTCCAGTATACCTGAAGGAGCGTCTCCACCTCCATCGTTCTACCCGGACACTGAGATCCAGCGCCGAGGGCCTTCTGGCGGTTCCCTCATTGCGAGAAGCAAAGCTACAGGGAACCAGGCAGAGGGCCTTCTCGGTAGTGGCACCCGCCCTGTGGAACGCCCTCCCACCAGATGTCAAAGAGAAAAATAATTACCAAACTTTTAGAAGACATCTGAAGGCAGCCCTGTTTAGGAAAGCTTTTAACGTTTAATAGGTTATTGTATTTTAGTGTTCTGTTGGAAGCCGCCCAGAGTGGCTGGGGAAACCCCGCCAGATGGGCAGGGTATGAATGAATGAATGAATGAATGAATAAATAAATAAACACCTGAGCCACTCAAAATAGACCCCTTCACCATTTCTCTCACCTCGTCACTGTTGAGTTTCTTTGCTTTCAGTAATCTCTGAGTTTTATCTTCATCTGAGCCCTCATCGCTGTCTGAAGAATAAATCCTAGCACGCTCCTCTGAAAGGGAAATATATATATATATATATATATGCATTTCTTTTCAAGAGCTAATCTACAAAAACTGACCGTAATTTAGAAACTGGCCGCTTAGAAGTGACAATCCTTTCCCTCCATGAAGCACTATCAGCGTTCTTTATTTGTCATCACTGGCCATTGCAAAACGAATCAAACAAAATAATCACATATTATTTCCAAAAGGATTTCCCGCCATCCTCCTCTTAGGTATTAATGCTCCACTTTTCCTTTGTGTGATAAGCCCAAAGCAGCACCCTGGACTTAAAACCAGATAAATCCAGGACTCTGCGCTAAGCCGACCATACCTCTTATTCCGCCTTTATATCTGTTTTTAATTGCTGCCAGGCTGATGGCTTCTTCTCCTTCGTCTTCTTCATCATAGCGGTCAGGCTCCAAGTAGCTGGCGCTCAGTCCCCGCTGGTGCTGCTTCTCTCGCATTCTCCTCTGCTGGGACTCCCTGCGAATGGAAGCTCGCAGCCTCTCCTCCTCTTTCTGCCGGGGGAAATGGCAACAACATAAGGGTGTGCCAAGGATTTCTCAAAACAGGGCTCAGACTGTGTATTGCCCTGCACATTACTCACCACTAATTTACACTCCTCTTATTGCCCAAGCAGAATTCGAAGTGGTTTTCAAAGTACACCAGTTACACGAATATTAGAATAGAAGCATCCATAATTAAAACACCCAATAAAACAATCCTATTAAACAAAACATTAAAACAGGTCAAGATCGTGGAAATGCCTGTGTAAACAGGTGCATCTTCAGAAGCCGGTGGAATGCCAATGCAGATGAGGCTTTGGCATTCTTGCAGCAGTTAAGTCTAGTTCTACTTTTATTCCAGGTTCTTTTTCTGCTACATGGTGAAGCAGAGCAATGTGGCACAGGTTTCATGGGCTCTGTTTCATGACTTGCTCTGGCCTGGATTACACACCTTGATCAATAGGTTAGAGAGGGAGGAAGAAGGATCCAAGTAAGGTTTTTTGTTTTGCTTCAGGCTAAATTAAATTGAATGGGATGCAGGTGGCACTGTGATCTAAACCACTGTGCCTTGGGCTTACCGATCGGAAGGTCAGCGGTTCAAATCCCTGCGATGGGGTGAGCTCCCATTGCTCTGTCCCTAACCCTAACCCAACCTAGCAGTTCAAAAGGACGCCAAAGTGCAAGTAGATAAATAGGTACTGCTCTGGCAGGAAGGTAAACGGCGTTCCCATGCGCTGCTCTGGTTTCACCAGAAGCGGCTTAGTCATGCTGGCCACATGACCCGGAAAAACCATCTGTGGACAAAACGTTGGCTCCCTTGGCCAGTAAAGGGAGATGAGCGCCACAACCCCAGAGTCATTTGCGACTGGACTTGACTGTCAGGGCTCCTTTACCTTTTTATATTAACTTGGCTCCCAACTCAGCCCCACCATTTCACCAAATAGGGGGGGAAATGTGTTTTAGTCCACTGGCAACATAGCAGCGAGGCACTGCCCATTTTACCTAGCAGTGCTGGTGATACCATAAAATGGTTTATAAAGACTGATTGCCAGATTCCAATGCTGAGTTTTGCAGGATATGGCAAATAGGAAGTTACTCTTATCTCTTCTGCTCCTCCCTGCTTGTTCTTTTCTTCTCCCCCTTTTCAACTGTTTGCAGGCTCAAAAAAGCCCCCTGGCCACCCACAGAGATGCCAAGGTAGGTAAGGTTGTTTTCTATGGCAATTCAGACTCCTGCCGAGCCAGAGGCTTGCTGCATTGAGGGCAGCAAGTCTAAAGATGCTGCTGAGTCACACATACAAACAATATTTTAAGATTTGCATATTTAATAATGCAAATTTAATAATGGCTTAAAAGGCAAATTTTGATTCCAGCTACCCCACCCCAAATCTATACCTTAATCATTTCTGTTCGTTGGGACTCTGGATCACGGCCAGCCATGGGCAAGATACGAATTTTTTGTGTCTTGGAACATCTGTCTGCGAGCGAGAGAGTCATCTTTCTGTGTGTGGCACTGTCTGTTGAGTGAGGCCTGCGGTAAAATTGTTACTGGGTTAAAAAGCACTTCTTTCAGGGAACTGCAGGTTTGAGAAAACAATTGCACGTGACTGAGCTGATTCGCACAACACGCTATGCCAACCCGTAGCCAATACCATCTTGTGGGTTGATCATCGGTTGCAGCAACCTCCTTCGAAGAAGCCTTTTCAGTGCCACGGGCACTAGGAGGTTGCCTTCAAAGAGGCTCCCTGTACGCAATGACCAGCTGATTCTCAGTTACAGGGAGCCCCTTTGGAATCTCTGCAGAGGGGGAAATGCTCCTAAAAGTAGAACATTTCTCCCTCTACAGAGAAAGCACTTCGTATCCCTGGAAAGAACAAAATCTCCATTTTAAATTTCCGCAATTTTCTCTCTCTCTTGAGAAAGTTGTTGCATCAGGTACTTCCTAAAGGACAACTGATTCCAGCTGACTGCCAGGCCTTTGGCTGTGCAGCGCTCTCTTGAAGCCAGGCCTTCAGCTGATTTGGCTCCTGGGCCTGAGGTTCCCTACCTGACACTATTAGAAACTGAGATATAAAAGCTATTCGGCATATGGCCCCTTAAAGCTAGGTCACAGGCACACTAACAGAATGTTTGGATGCATATATTTTTTAAAACAAGATCACAAAGCTGAAAATGAATTGTGTATATTCTCAGCTCCAGCGAAAATCTGACTCGCGCCATAGCATGGCAACAAAAAACCAACAAACACTACTGTCCACCAGCCAGTCAGATGGTGAAGTCAGGTGCCATCCTGGTGCCCAGGCATCTTCACTTGGTTGCAAGTGGCTGATAGCCAGGTGCAAAATGTGCCTGGCTAATTCTGAATGCAGCTACCTGCTATAGGCCATAGACAACAGTGACCATAATAAAACGATTCAAGAGTTTTGTGGCACATTAAAGACTAACATATTGAGTATAACACAAGCTTCTGAAGACTAGAGTTCACATCATCAGATGCATTACATATTTTCCTGAATTGGAAGGTAGACAGAGACAGAGAGAAATAGATAGATAGATAGATAGATAGATAGATAGATAGATAGATAGGGTTGAGGGTGGGTGGGAATTGTAAGAAGTGAAATTAAAAGGGCAGAGAAGTAGATTCTGAGCATTATGTTAAAGTTTAAAAGGTATGTAAAATCGTCAGTGACCACAACAGCACTGATGAGAATAATCTAAACATCCTGATGCTGGTCAGTTAATTAATGCCTGTAGATGAGGCCAGTTTCTATGTTCTTGCTTCAACATGGCTACCCCCCTTGGAAATAATTAGGCAAACCACCTTGTATCCTCTTTCACATTCACTGTGATGCTATTACTTGTAAATATTTTCAACTCAATGGGATCCACATGCTTACCTGAAGGTTAGCTTTGTTTTGAACACAGCTTGCCCCTGAAGACCTGTTCCTTGCCTGATGAAGAGATGGTTGTGATCCCCCTGCAATGGTGCTTTGTACACATCGAACACTTCATTCCCCAAATGTAGTGACATGCTTCAAAAGGAAGGAGGAAAGCTTCGATTAGCACACAAGCCAAGAGCCTTATTTGCTTTGCTCATACAAGTACATTAAGCCAACTGAATACTTCGACTGATGTATTTACAGGCCTGTGATGCCCAGATCGTGAACTCTGCCATTCTGTCTCAGCTTTGTCCTTTTTCTCCAGCCTCCTTTCCTTGCTCCCGTTTTACTTAGGCAGGAAGCCTTATTGCAGCAGCAGCCTTTGAGTTATTTTTCTGTTTAATGGGAGGCGCCCAGTTGATACAAGCGAACTAGATATAGGATGTTATTATCTGTTTACAGAGCAGTGAAGACAGAAATTCTGATGGCTCCTTCTATCATGGATTTTTTTTTTTTACAGGTGTTACAGAATTTGGCAGTGCCTGTGTGAAACTTGCTAATTCTCCCAATCTATAATTATGCTCCCCTTGGTTCTGTTCCTAGCCTATCTTTTATCGTGTTTATTGTCAGCTTTCTTTAACATGCTGTATGGATATGTTTTTCTATGTATTCTTGCCTACTGCCTCCAGGCCCTCCTGCCATAACACGGATGCCCTAACAGAATTGGAAATGGCAAAGGAGAGGGATATGGGCTTCTTAAGATTCACTGACAGCACCTTGCACTTTCCTCTCCCTGTGGGTTTTTATATGGGTAGCGACATCGGCCATTGAGCAGCACTTCCACCAAGGTGTCTACCACTGGAACCTTCTCTGTTCCAAAGAGGGTGGGAGGCAGTAGTTATTTTGAGCTACCTTGGTAGCTTTTCTGACCTTTAGTGGGGCAGCTCATTCAGCCTGGATCATAGCAACAAAAGCAGCTGCAATACAAACAGTGGTATATACATATTTAAATAAATAAAATGAAAGGCGTCCAGAAAGGTGAGATGCAATGAGGCTGAATGAAGGGATAGGGCAGAGCTCTGTCCCAGGTAAGGAACTGAATTGCTTAAAAGCTGGCCGCATGATTCCTTGCAGGAAGACTCAGCTCCTTCATGGATGCGTGCCCTCTTTCACTCAACTTAGAAAACAGAACAATAATAATAACTGGGTGAACGAGACCCGAGATAGAACTCTATGCTACACAACATGTTTCCTTCTACAGTTCAGAAGCATGGGTCAAGCGGGATCAGGCACAACTGACCTCCCATCAGACCATTTGACTATCCGCGCATTGCTTTCTCGAACCTCGCTCCCTTCTTCATCTCGGCGAGTTCGCCAGCGTATCGTGTTCTCCACCTGTGGGGACACAAAGTTGCAGGAGGTATTTCTTGAGAGAAATGTCACAACGCTTGCAAGAAATAGTGTGTGGGGAGTAGGGGAATAATGCTGGTGGGAATGTCATACACTGGTATTCTGAATTGCTGAATTCATGTTTAAATATTAACTGGCTTAATGTATTAGTATTGTGAATCAATGAGCAGAAAGACAGCTCAGTGTACCATGAGGGATTCAGCAGGGGGGCGGGGAGGAGAGGCCACCACTGCAAGCTCAGACCTTTTCTGCTAAAACTTGCGTAACATGTTAGTCCTCACATATAACATGCATGCAAACCTGAAATTAACTTTCTCTCCTCTCCATTCCTCTCCACTCCCACTGTTGCTTCCCATGTGCCCCATTTTAGAAAGTAAGCTCCTTCAGGAAGTAACCTATCTCCCTCCCTGTTATGCTGAAAAGTAATAATCCATGTACACTGGTACCTTGGTTCCCAAACTTAATCCATTCTGGGAGTCCGTTTGACTCCCAAAACAGTTCAAAAACCAAGAAGCGGCTTCTGATTGGCTGCAGGAGCTTCATGCACCCAATTGGAAGCCATGGAAGCCGTGTTGGACAATCAGCTTCCGAAAAATGTTTGCAAACTGGAACACTTACTGCTGGGTTTGTAGTGTTCGGGAGCCAATTTGTTCGACAACTAAGCCATTTGGGAACCAAGGTACTATTGTACATTGATGGAGATATAACTAAATAAAAACCAAGGAAGAAACCCCAGGTGCTCTAACTGGCAGAGAGAATGTTATTGTGCACATACTATGGTAGTGCTCTAGAGGTCAGCCCTATTGATCCTCCATAGAATGAATCAGTGTCATATTTTGTGTTTAAATAGTAATTTGAAAACTCTCAAGAACTTCACATAAGTTATCGTGGTCATCAACATTTATTTATTTCATTTACAAATCACTTCCCAGAGCGACGGATGTTTTCCTAACAATGGCGTTGTAAAGTGGGTCAGTATTCTTGTCCCCCTATTGCAGATGGGGGCCCACAATTGGCTGGGGTGGGTGGAGAAGGCTTGCTTAGGGCCACCTACTCGCTGCTCTTCCTGGGAAGAAGTTTCTTGCAATGCTCAGCTTCATCTGAACCCTCCTGTAACTTAAGCCCATTTAATCTAATGGGCATCAGTTACAGTAGGGTTCCTTTCAGATGAATGTTATGAGAAACATCTTGATGGAAACAGCAGTTGGACCATGAAACCAAGTCTGGGCGGCTGCCTGTTGGAAATGCTCAAGTAGTAGGTTTCCTGCATTGAGCAAGGGTTGGAATAGATTACCTAAAAGCTTCCCCTTCCATCTTTAGGATTTGATGGGACTTCACCACATCAGTGGATCTGAGCTGGGGACTTCAGGGTGCATTGCTCCGTCTCTCAGAACTATGCTACACAAGCTCTCAATGTTTAAAGAAGGAATGGGGAACCGCTGGCCCTCCCAATTCAGCTGGACCACAGCGCTCACCATCCCTGACCATTGGCCATGCAGACTGGGGCTCAAGGGAGATGGGAGTCCAACAACGGCTGGTTCCCCAGCCCTGATCCAAAGCATGAGGCTTGACAGGATTGTGTTCCAAGACAGAGCAAGGAGTGTTTGCATGTTGCGTGGAGGCAGAATTTAAGGTATACGGTACTGTCAGGGAACTGACATCAGGGGAAAGGGAGTTGGTAGGGCTCCCAGAGACTGGGAGAGAGTCAGCAGCCAAAGCAGGGACCAGTAGGGGGAGCGAGGGGTCTCTGGAGGAGGATCTCAGTAATGCTGAGAGAGACGCAGCAGCCCAGGCAGGAAACAGCAGGGGAGAGAAAGGGGTGAGAGACACGTCCAGCGAAAATAGCGGGGAGGTGTCAGAAGCAACTGCAGGGAGACCCATACTTCGCCGGAAACTGTCACGTCGTGAGTCCAGGAGACGCGTTTCCGTTAAGGAGCTTCTTTGCTGGAAGCGCTTCCGCAAGCAGCCACTGTCAGACTCTACTAGTGACTAGAGCAGACATGTCTGAGGAGCTCTGTCACACACAGAGGTTTGTGGGGCCGCACAAACTCTGAGGGGGCACAATTTTAAGCACAAGCAGCTAATCAACCCCTGACAGCAGTCTGACAGGTACCTTCAGTTTTAACCTTGTTCTACCTTCTTCATCCAGCATCTCCTCATCTTCAAATTCATCCTCGTAATACTGTGGATCAAAAGGCCTGCAATAAACCAGGATACCGGTTACCATGGATGTCTTCCTTTCCTTGCAAAACAATTTGGTACCAGGACTGGAATTCTCACACAAAAACCCAATTATGGGTTTGTGGCCGCAGTTCCTTTGTACACATGGTAGGGGGTGGGAGAGAGAACAGAGAAGGCGAATGAATATTGGAGAAGGGCTGTAGAAGATCTGCCTTGCATGCAGAAGGTTCCAAGTTCAGTCCCTGGCATCTCCAACTTGGGTTGGCAGCAACACACACGGGACACCCTGGAGAGCCACTGCCAGCCAGTGTAAATAGTGCTGATCTAGGTGGGCCAAGGTGTGACTCAGTATAAGGCAGCTTCCTATGTCCTTAAGGTTTGCACATTGTGCAACAACATCACAAGCAGCTTGCTTGTGCATTCTATTGTGCAACAACCTTCTTCTGGTGCAAAACATTTCGCCAGTGGAACAAGTGGACTGCTAGGTGACTTTCACTTCGCACTACATTAAATACAACCCTCAGTTACTATCTTCTACCAAGACAGAGGGTTTCAAAGTCACACCTGAGTTTCCCTAGTACAATTCTGTTTATTTAAAATGCTTATATTCTCCCTTTCTTCCTTATAATAAAGATGGTTTATAATAAAACCAAACACAGAATTAACGTGTTAGCATTATTATTTTTTGTAAAAAACCTATTTACGAATGTTTCCTGACTAAAGGGGGGGGGAGCACTTGTGTTTTTTTACATACAGTGGTACCTCGGGTTAAGTACTTGATTCGTTCTGGAGGTCCATTCTTAACCTGAAACTGTTCTTAAGCTGAAGCACCACTTTAGCTAATGGGGCCTCCTACTGCCGCCATGCCACCGGAGCACAATTTCTGTTCTCATCCTGAAGCAAAGTTCTTAACCTGAAGTGCTATTTCTGGGTTAGCGGAGTCTGTAACCTGAAGCGTATGTAACCTGAAGCGTATGTAACCCGAGGTACCACTGTAGTTGCAACTCATCTGTGGATAGCACTACAGATTGGTTTTCTGTTTTTGTTTTTTAAGACCCTGGAACACTTGTTTCTCAGACTGAGCCTGTGACTTTTACCTGGGCTCCACACTGAGGAAGTTGGGAAGCTTCACAAAATATAAGTCATTTCCCAAGTCTGTGTTGACTTTAGGAATTTCGACTTCTATCCGCGTTTCAGGAATCGGTTCCTCCTCCTGTTGATCCTCGTTCAATCCATTCTCGTCCTATTCAGTGGGGAGGGGAGAGAAAATCAATTAGGAAATGTAAATATAAATATAATTCCATCTCTTCCATTTATGCATATGTGTGATTTAACCATACAGAGAACATACATTTTATCAACATTATGCCTGCTCAGGACATCAGCATAAGGCAAGCGTGGGGAACTTTTGGCCCTTCAGATGTTGCTGAACCACAACTCCCATCATATCCAGCCGTTGACCATGCTTGCTGGGGCTGATGGGAGTTGTAGTTCAGGAACTTCCGGAGGACCTAAAGTTCCCCAATCCTGGCATCAGGAGAGAGGGGGGAAAGAGACCTTCAACTTTCAAAAGTCCCGAATGGAATACACTTATCTGCAACCCCTTCTAAAAGGATCACAAATCATTATCCCACTTTTTCTAATGCAATTTGAGAATACAAATCTTAACATACATTTACAGATAGGTAGCTGTGTTGGTCTGCCACAGTCAAAATAAAAAAAATTCCTTCCAGTAGCACCTTAAAGACCAACTAAGTTAGTTCTTGGTATGAGCTTTCGTGTGCATGCACACTTCTTCAGATACACTGAAACAGAAGTTGCCAGATCCTTCTATATCATGAGAAGGTGGGGAGGGGTATTACTCAGAAGGGTGGTGGGAATGGGAGATTGGCAGATAGCTGAGATGAGCCTGTTGACGACTCTTAACGACTGCAATGTAAGACCTTCTCACTATATAGAAGGATCTGGCAACTTGGTGTTTCAGTGTATCTGAAGAAGTGTGCATGCACACGAAAGCTCATACCAAGAACTAACTTAGTTGGTCTTTAAGGTGCTACTGGAAGGAATTTTTTTATCTTAACATACATGTAAGCATTAAAATATTAGTGGTCAAGTTGTCAGGTTAAATCCAACACTGATGCGAAATCAGGACCTAACAGACCAACAAAGGTACTTACAATAGGTTGCCCTGGAGTTGGGGGCTTGTCTTCCCCATCGCTCCCCGAAGATATGTCATCTGCTCCTCCAAACAGATCCATTGCATCTTTATTACCTTGCCCAGAAAATAAGAAACAGAAATCATACTTAGAAGGTTGGAAACTGGAGGTGGGGAAGGACTGGCTTTGTTTTCAAGAGACACCTTATTTATAGAAAATATACTCTACAAGGGGCATAAAAATATATATTAAAAATAAAATAAAATTGTCCAGTAGCACCTTAGAGACCAACTAAGTTTGTTCTTGGTATGAGCTCTCATGTGCATGCACATTTCTTCAGATTCTTTGTTGAATGTAGAGGGCTGGTTTATACCTGGCGTTCCCTGTGACGAGAGATTGGTTGTTAAACCACTCTGCAAATTGCAGCTCTGGGAGGGGAATGGGGGTCTCCTGACAATTCTCAGAACCTTTGACAATTTGCAGTTCCTGGGATACTTTGTGGGAAGTCATGACGGTTAAAGTGGTACAATAGTGCTTTAAATGGATGGCTCAGGATGCGGCCCGAGAGGGTGGCAAGTGGAGAATGACATTCGAACTCCCAGCCAGCCATAAAGCTTATGAGGCTTGGTGTGACTATTTTCCACCTAGTCATTTTGACACTTTGGCACACCCTATATGCAAAATTTGACAATTGCAAAATACAGAGAAGCTTTCACTTTTGCAAGATTGAATATACTGCCTTCGGCTGTACTTGAGGGTCGATTTAAAAAAATCCCACTGGAAAAATGGTTATGTCCCTATGGAGATGGCAGTATTGAGTCAGTGGCTCATGTACTTCTGGGCTTGCACTCTTTATAAAGATTTGAGGACTGAGGTTATGACCCCTTTATTACTGTCCATGCCGGGTTGCTCAACCATTCCTACTGTGTCCTTTCTTTTAGCAGATCAAGATGATCAGGTGACAGCAAAAAGTGCAAGGTTTTTAGCAGGGGCAATTAGAAAAGATCTATTATTTGATTATTGATGTAAACCCCCCAAATGTATTTTCTATAGTTAAGTTTTTACCTCTATCTTCAGGACATTTTACTTTCTTGCTACGGCTTCTGGCTGATGCAAATAAAGATTCTTCTAATTCTGATTCTTTTCTCCTCTCAGACAGGGCTGTTGTGAGGATTTATTTAAAAGGGTGGGGAAATCAAGCATTCCCCCTCTTTTTAATCTTAATATTTTGATAATTTTATTACATTGACTTCTTTTTAAAATCTGTTGGTTTTATTGGCATTTTCTTATGAGTATTTTATATTATTTCATGTAAAGTTTTATATGATTTCATGTAAACCATTCATTATTAAATTGTTATTTCTTTATCATATGTGTTAAAATCACTTTTCTTACAACGGGGCCCAAAGTGCCTTACATCCTTGTTTATCCCTTCCTTACAAACAAAAACAAAACATTTTAAAAAAACAAAAAACTAACTACCAAGTTTGCCCTCCAGCATACCTGGAGAGAGGCAGGCAGGCAAAGACTTTCTCAGAACCTCCTGCTCCAGCTGGACTCCTTTGCCCTACACAGAAAACTTCTTCCTACAACTGGCCTGTGGGAAGGTGTAACAAAGTTATCAGGTAGACCTGGCAGATGGACGTGAGGTGTGCATCTAAAGAAGCCAGTTCTCTGGCAGTTGGAACTTTGTCAGTTGGGAGAAGACAGTTAGATCTCCGGGGCAAAGAGTCACAGAAACCGAGAGAGTGTCAGAGAGGGAGTGAGAGCCAAACTAGGTGATCTCAGCTAAGCCTGCCCACCCGGTCATAAAGATGACCTGTCCTTTAAATGAGAGTTATTCCACCTTGGGGGTCCCCACCTGTTGCTGCGCAAGACCCATCGTTATCAGCCAGTGTGGTCAATGGAGAGGGCATGATGGGAGTTGGAGTCAAATTGGGACCCAAGGTTGAAGAACATTGCTTTAAATGACTTTAGTGATAAGGAACGTATATAATGAATGCTAAAATGTTGAGGTTAGAGAAAAAAGGGGACTACAGCTGTAAAAGATTAAGTAAAAGAAAAGTATAAGGGAAAATTAGATAAAATCAAGGGGGAGGATTTGCTGAAACAAATTTGGAAATTGGGATGCAGAAAGAGGAGGTATGGGGAAGTCGGTGAAGTAAGGTTTAAGAAAAAAGGATTTGAAATTATGCATGTTTGTTTATGTGTTTGTCTGTATTGTGTATTGTTTGTGTTTATATAAATGGTGAAAAACCAATAAAAAATTTATTAAAAAAAAGATAAAGAACATGTAGCTAGACCTGAAGCAAGTTTCTTACTTCTTAGTCTTTAAGGTGCCACAAGAATCTTTGTCATTTCAGTAGCAGGTATGCATCTTTTGGTTTTGAGACTTTGCTCTGTATGCCTTGCCCTCGTTTCATTTCTAAAAAAACTCCCACCCTTGCTTATCAATGACGTAAACCCTTCCAGGTATTTAGTGGCGTGCTTCAGATGCCTGAAGCATCTACTGGGGATTTTCTTTTGAAACTTAAGGGTGGTCCATTCTGAACTGGTCTGGCAAAAATTGACCTTATCTCCTAAACTGCTCTTACAATGAGACCTAGAAAATTATATGCACCACAGAAGGATACCAGGAGAGGGTGCTCACTTTGGCAGCACAGATACTAAAATTGGTTTCCAGGAGAGGGAGCCAAACATTGTTAACACTAGGTACCTGGGGTTGGATTATTGCAAATTGTTCAACTTGGCTTTAATATTGTAATTCTAAATTTTTATACCCAATTTTAATTTTGTATTTCTGTAGTGTTATAACTTGCAAGTGTAATGAAAGCCAGTGTAAACTGTTTTAACTCATTCTAACAATGTACATTTATTTTGTTGTAACCCACCCTGGGACCTTATGATGAAGGGTGAAAAAAAATCCGTAAATAATAGTATTTTTTTTGGGGGGGGGATAAGTAAGTATTAGGTAGCTCTAGACCAGATGAAATTGTCTCAGGTGCCAGATCCAGTCCATGGAGCAACATGGAGCCAATCCTGGTTTATAGGAACTTTCCCACTGAAGCACTTGACCTCCTTTGAACCCTATAAAACAGGGACAGGGGAAATGTGGACTTCCAGCTGCTGTTGGGGCTAAAACCCCCTTAATCCCTGGCCACTGGCCTGCTGGCTGGGGGGTGATGGGAGTCCAACAGTATCTGGAGGTCTACAGATTCTACATCCCTGCTCTAAAGCAAGTGACAAGAGATGACCCAAAATACTGAAGTCAGAGCTACCGTGAAAATAATCAAACATGTACAGTGGTGCCCCGCAAGACGAATGCCTCGCAAGACGGAAAACTCGCTAGACGAAAGAGTTTTCTGTTTTGGAGGTGCTTCGCAAAACGAATCTCCTATGGGCTTGCTTCACAAGACGACAATGTCTTGCGAGTTCCTGCGGGTTTTTTCCCCTCCCCCCCCTTTTTCTAAGCCGCTAAGCCGCTTATCAGCTGATCCGATAAGCCGATAAGATGCTAATAGCGCTAATCCGCTAATCCTTCAATGGGCTTGCTTCGCAAGACGAAAAAACCGCTAGACGAAGAGAATCACAGAACGGATTCTTTTCGTCTTGCGAGGCACCACTGTAGATTTGTTGTTAAACAGTTGCTTAAATAAACTGTTGCGGTGACAACTTTTGATCGATTGCAGTGGAGGATGTGAAGGGGAGCTTGGCACTGCAAACTGCTCAGATGAGTTTTGGTTTTTTGTTTTTTTACTCCCAAATGACAGGAAGAGGGGCTGCTTACCTTTTTGTCCTTCCACATCACTATCCATTTCAGAATCTGATGCAATTTGTTTCTTACGCTTCGTTTGCATGACTTCTTCATCACTGTCACTGCCTCTTGCCGATTCTGCAAAAGCAAATATCAATCTTGAAGCCCCCTCATAACTTTCTATTATTATACTGTATATATTTCCATTAATGTATTTCCATTAATATATTGTTATATATTACACAATCAATCCAGACACCCTGAATAAAACACAGCGGAGAAATGTCACTTTGAAGAATGGCATTCGTACCAGTACTGTTGATGAAACCACACGGGTGCTAAAATAAAAATGACCGAGCAATGCAGTGGGCATATATAAATGGAAGATACTCAAATCCCTACTTGGCCTTGAAGCTCCCTCGGTAGAGGCATTCAGCAAATTTTTCAGCCTTACTGCTATCAAAGGTTCATAGTGAAAAACAAACAACCTCCCCCCAAAACATTACAACCCATCCTGAAATTTTGGGGGAGTTTAAATTTTTTATAAAAAGGTAAGTGGAAAAAAGTGTGAGCAACTATTAAACCCAAATTCCAAGAGATATTCTAAAGGGACAACTGCTCTGCAAACTAAAGATGGATTGTGCTAGACTTGTTGATTTGGGGTGGATGAAAAAGAGTAACCGTAGCCTTCAAGATATGAGTACTAAGCCAAATCTCAGTGGTAAAACACATGCTTTGCATGTAGAAGGCTGGGAAAGAATCTTGCCCAGGAGTCCTCCAGACCTAAGGTTTCCCCAGCCCTGTGTCTAGACATTTGCACCCTCAATTTTCCATACCCGATTTATGTTCATGCTCTTCTTCATCCTCCGAGAGCCTTCGCTCTTCATCATCGGAATGCTGGGGCCTCTCTTCGTCAGAGTTCTGCATCTTTTCCTCGTCTGAATGCTGCAGCCTTTCATAGTCATCATCCGAGTTCTGCATATTCTCCTCATCAGAGTTTTGGGGTCTTTCCTCTTCATCAGAAACCTGCAACCTCTCTTCGTCATCATCCGAGTTGTGCATTTTCTCCTCGTCCGAGTTCTGCAGCCTCTCTTTGTCATCAGAAGCCAGAGGTCTCTCCTCGTCGTCCGAGTTCTTCTCATCATCATCCAAGTGCTGTGGCCTTTCTTCGTCATCCGAGTTCTGGAGCTTCTCCTCATCGTCTGACTGATCACTTCTGTCTTCCCTTTCCCACTTTTCATCCTCAGAGTGTGCTTTGTCAGAGCCTTCTGCCTCAGAGTGGTGGCTGCCTTCATCTGACCTGTGATCCTCTTCATCCTCGTCCTCCTCGTGAGCAGCTTCAGAGCCACTGTGCTGGTCCATATCTGACTGGTCATTATCCTCATGTTCAGAATGCCCAGAGCCTTCCGAGCGATTGTAGGATCGCTCAGACCGGTTATCGCTGCCACTATGGTGAGAGGCGCCATCATCCTCGCTGTCGTCACCAAACAATTCTTTGTTACTGGGTTTCAAAGCCTCTCGGTCGTCATCTCTGTCACTCTCACTACCAGAAATATTACTGATGGAGCCAACAGGCTCCTGGTCAGAGTCTGAATCTGACCCAGAATCAGAATCTGTGAAAGCCAAACAAACATAAAAGGACAATGTTAGCAAGAGGAAAAGGGTCAGATAACATATATAAAAATCAACTGACCAATACCATTTTACAGTGGTACCTCGGGTTACATACGCTTCAGGTTACAGACTTTGCTACCCAGAAATAGTACCTCGGGTTAAAAACTTTGCTTCAGGATGAGAACAGAAATCGCGCGGTGGCAGTGCGGCAGCAGCGGGAGGCCCCCATTAGCTAAAGTGGTGCTTCAGGTTAAGAACAGTTTCAGGTTAAGAACGGACCTCCGGAACGAATTAAGTACGTAACCAGAGGTACCACTGTATTTATGTTCACCTAGTCAGAAGGAAGCAAATCCATCAGATATATGCAATTTGAAGAACTAGTCACTTTGCTGAAAACACTGACAGCAGTGAAAAATCATAATTAAGTAGTAGTCCAGGAACAATCCTGACTGAAGTACTATACAGAAGTAAAGCAAATGTTGACTGAAAATGGGCAAAACAGTAAAAACAGGTTCAGGTGGATAACTGTGTTAATCTGTCATAGTCATAATAAATAACAAGATGAAAGATGAAAAAATCTTTTTTTAATAATTCCAGTAGCACCTTTAAGCTCAACTAAATATAAGCTTTCAAGGTATGAGCTTTCATGTATAATACACACTTTGTCAGATACTCCGAAGCAGAGGTCGCTTCAACCTTATAACTGCTGATGGCTGTTACGGCAGTTGGTTCCATAGGGAAGAACAAGGGATTTTTAAAGGGACAGATGACCAAAATTAGCTTTATCATGTATAATGGGACATGAATCCAGTATCTCTGTTCAGACCAGGTCTCTCCATAGTTTTTAGTTTGGTAATGAGTTGTAATTCAGCAACTTCTCTTTCAAGTGTATTTCTAAAATTCTTTTGCAGTAAGACAGCTACTTTAAGATCTTGTATAGAATGTCCTGGGAGATTGAAGTAAAAACAGGATAGCCTGAACCCTTATATCCCAGCTTGATCACTAAGATCACCTGCTGGAGCGTCACTTTTAAATTGTCAACTTTAAATTCTCTATACAGGCAATTAAGACTGATTCTTTCCACAATGGTTAATTAATGTCCATTTTAACTTTTTTAATATGATTTTTATTGTATGTTGTATGTATGATTGCTGTAAACTACTTGGGTATTTTTCTTTTTACCGTATAGTATATAAATATTTTTATAAATAAATAAAACAATATTTAAGGCGCTGCTATTTAATCCCATTATGCCATTGTTTCAGAAACACTGCTATGAACTGGCCCATAAATAGCAGCTCTCCTGGTCATCTGTGCAAAGTAAGAATCACCACCAGGTGACCACATAAGAAAAATATTATCCAAGCTGGTTTACCCCCAGCTTTTAAGCCACGTATGACTGGCATCAGAATGCGACAGATAGGTAAACTGGCAATTACTGTATTGGTTAGTAACTTTTGTGGGTTTATTTATGAGGATGCTATAGGCTGACTCGAAAACAACCGACACAGCCACAGCATTTTGGTGCTGGCGAGGGCTGACAATAGTTGTAGTACAAAACACCTGTAGGGAATCAGTTAGAGGACGGGTGACTTAATGATATTTGCATTTGGGCAGAGATTACATTTTTTTATTTTGCACTGCACCACTCTGCTTGCCAATATGACAACCACCACACATCGAACCCTAAACAGCCTGTCTAAAAAAAGGTCTCCCTTGCCCGTTTTCTTCTTCTTTCTTTCTTCTTTAAAAGACACCAAGACCTTAGATCCAGTGCACAGAAGCAGGTACTGAACAGCTTGGAGATCACCACAATAAAAATCCCTTGTTTGATAGTGGCCTCTAGTTTAATAGATGGTGGGTCTGCCCAAAAATTTTCATCACCAGATTTGAAAGAGTAGGAAGACACACACATCTGTTTCTGAGAAAATCTGATTCAAGGTCCACAAGTGTGTCATGGAGTACACCAGTCTCCTGTGATCCGAGAAAAAACCCCACAGCAAACCACTATGTAAAACAATATACGCTAGCAGCATTGTTTAAGATGTTCTTGCAGGGTACCTAAAATGAGGAAGAATTTCAGAATAGATGTGCATGGGTGAGAAGGGGGATGGAGACGAATGAACAGACAGAGACCACAACATTGTGACCCAATGAAAAGGAAATTACAGTCGTACCTTGGATCCCGAAGGCCTTGGTACTCAGATGTTTTGGCTCCCGAATGCCACAAACCCAGAAGTGAGTGTTCAGGTTTGCAAACGGTCTTTGGAACCCTAATGTCCAAAGTGGCTTCCAATTGGCTGCAGGAGTTTCCTGCAGCCAATCAGAAGCTGTGCTTTGGCTTCTGTTTTGGAAGTCGAATGGATTCAGCTTCCAAGGTAAGACTGTATTGTACCTTTAACAGCGGCACATAAGGATTGCAGTGTTTCTCAAACTTCAGTCCCCAGCTGTTGCTGGACTGCAAATCCCATCAGCCCTGACCCTTGGTCCTGCTAGCTAGGCATGATGGGAGTTGTAGCTCAACAACAGTTGGGGACCCAAGTTTGAGAAACACTGGATTATAGTAACCATAGCTTGTGACAAAAGCAAAAGAAAAGTTCCCCCCGTTGTCACGCAGCTGTTAAAAGGTACAGAAACCGTGCCTTCCTTTGCACTTGCCCCATTCACATATTGTGAGTTTTGATGTTTCAGACCCAGCGGTGCCTGGAAGCAGTCTCACAAGCCCCAACTTCCAGAAGGATGAAAAAATGAAACTGGGAAAGGGGGGGGGGGACAACTGAAATCTGAGTGCAGGTAAATCTGGGGAAGAGCCACTCATGTGGGATTCAACCCATCGCTCACTGTCAGCCTAGCCCTCCCTCACAGAGTTGCAAGAATAAAAAACGGGGCAGGGGTGGGAAACAAACCACAACACACCGCCCTGAGCAACTTGGAAGCATCCAGTCCCCTTCTCCCACCTCATCCCAGCTGTGTTGCGAATATGGCACTATGCTCATGTTCAGAGGAACTCTTTTTCTGCATGGCACTTTGCTCATGCTCAGAGGAACTCTTTTTCTGCACGGCACTTTGCTCATGCTCAGAGGAACTCTTTTTCTGCATGGCACTTTGCTCATGCTCAGAGGAACTCTTTTTCTGCATGGCACTTTGCTCATGCTCAGAGGAACTCTTTTTCTGCATGGCACTTTGCTCATGTTCAGAGGAACTCTTTTTCTGCATGGCACTTTGCTCATGCTCAGAGGAACTCTTTTTCTGCATGGCACTTTGTTCATGCTCAGAGGCACTCTTGTTCTGCATGGCCGCCTCTCGTGCACTCTGGTACCAAAACGAGGCTTGGGGCTGAGCTCTGGGCGCGAACAAGAAAACAAGGAGAGAATTTCAAAGGAATCAAAAGGCGGCGGGGGGGGGAGGTTAAAAGCCAAGGCCTCCTTCCGCGCATGCGTGACACAATGCGATATGCCCCCCGCCCCGGCGTCCGTGTCTCCCCTCCCCCGTTACCTTTTTGCTCCGGCTCGGTGTCAGCATCGCTGCCGAACAGCTCCTCCATGTCCGCCATGGCGAGGGGAAGCCCAATTTCCTCAGGCCACCTCAGCGGACCCGGCGGCAGGGCTAGAGGAAGAGGGCGCCTTCTCGTGACGTAAAACAGTTGCGACTGTGGGGAGGAGGAGTCGTGCCTAGATTTACAATAGAAGATGACAGAAGATAGAGTGGCGCAGGGCCTGCACTTCCGGTTTAAAATGAAAACCTATACAGTATTCACTTGCGTTAAACCGGAAGTGTCCGCGTGGGCGGGCGGTAGTGATTCGCATAGAGATAGAAAATAGCAGAGTCATCTCAATCTCTATTGCGATAAAAATCCTTCTGCGCTGCAGTGGGTCAGGGCGTCTGGCTGTTAACCGGAGGTTGGAGGTTCGAGCCTACCCAGGGATGGCTATGGGCAGGATTCCTGCATTGCAATAGGTTGGACTGCATGAGCCCTAGGCAGTGCCGGATTTATGTATAAGCTAAACAAGCTATAAGATTAGGGCCCCAAAAAAATTTAAAGGGGAAAAAAACCTGGATGTACATCCCAAAATATAAGATAAAAAACCGAATAAAACCTACATACAGCAACAGTGTTTTGTGTTGCGTAGGCTCTTATTTGTTATGTGCAAATGGCTTTAGATGCCAATTAGGTCCATAAATTTGCGGGTGGCGCTGTGGTCTAAACCACAGTGCCTAGGACTTGCCAATCAGAAGGTTGGTGGTTCGAATCCCCGCGATGGGGTGAGCTCCCGTTGCTCGGTCCCTGCTCCTGCCAACCTAGCAGTTCGAAAAAATGTCAAAGTGCAAGTAGATAAATAGGCGGGAAGGGAAACGGCGTTTCCATGCGCTGCTCTGGTTCACCAGAAGCGGCTTAGTCATGCTGGCCACATGACCCGGGAGCTGTACGCCGGCTCCCTCGGCCAGTAAAGCGAGATGAGCGCCGCAACCCCAGAGTTGGTCACAACTGAACCTAATGGTCAGAGGTCCCTATACTTTAAACAAGCTATAAGCTTATGGCCCCACTCTCTTGGTGCCCCCCCAAAAAAATTTAAGGGAAAAAAAACTGGATGTACATTTCCAAAATATAAGATAAAAAACAAATAAAATAAAACCTACATACAACAACAGTGTTTTGTGTTGTGTAGGCTCTTATTTGTTATGTGCAAATGGCTTTAGATGCCTATTAGGTCCATAAATGACCATATAGCATATATTCAACACAAAAAACAGCGGCAATTTGTTGTTGACAAAGGACAGCTGGACATATAAAGGGCCCCATTACCTTCAGTAGCTTAAATCCAGCCTTGTCTGTGCTACCTGAGAACGTGCAAAATATAATTGTTTAATTGTACACTGCAATGGAGAAATGCCTGTGTGTGTACTGCTGAAGCATTTAACATTGGAATATTCCACTGGAGTATACTAAGCTAGAAGAGAGCTCTCTGGGATCTAGCTGGGGTGACCCTTAACTGTTGTTGTTGTTGTTGTTGTTGTTGTCTGCTATCTTTCATGTGGTGTTTAATTTTAGATTATGTGAAGATATTGCAAATCTGTGGCTTGAAGGCAGTTGCCTATTAGCCTTCCTCTGGACGCCACAGAGACAAGGATGTGATAATGAAGCCTATCAAGATCGGGTTGCCATCTGTCCAGAATTTCCCAGACATATACGGAATACTGCTGTCTCTAGCATTGTCCGGGTGCAAATTTGTAGTTATCTGGGAAAATATGTATGGCAGCCCATGTCGGCAGTGCCAATTTTCCATAAATAACTTTGGGCAAAGCTCAACAACTTTTCTGTCTGGATTTTCACTCTTTGAAATATGGCAACCCTATGTCAAGGAGCTGGATGCAGGTTAATGCAAGCTAAGGGAGAGAGATTTGATTTTTACTCTGATTGTAATTATGTATATTTAAGAAGAACATATGCTCGAATATGCATATGCCTTATACAGTGGTGCCTCGCAAGACGGAATTAATTCGTTCCGCAAGTTTTTTCTTCTTGCGAGTTTTTCGTCTTGCGAAGCACGGTTTCCCATAGGAATGCATTGAAAATCAATCAATGCGTTCCTATGGAGACCGTCCGGGGACAGAGGGGAAGCGCCGCAAGCCTTCCCCTCTGTCACCGGACCTGTTTTAAAGCAAGGGAAGGGGCAGCGGGGAGAATCGCTTCTCCCTGTTGCCGCCCCTTGGTTCAAAAGGGGTCCGGGGAGAGAGGGGAAGGCGCGGGCGCCTTCCCCTGTCCCCTCTTTTGAAGCAAGGGGCGGAGGGGAGAAGATCGCTTCTCTCTGTTGCCACCCCTTGGTTCAAAAGGGGTCCGGGGACAGAGGGGAAGCAAGCCTTCCCCTCTGTCCCCGGAGATTGCAGGGCTGGTAACGGGGAGAACCGATCTTCTCCCCGCCGCCCCTTGCTTCAAAAGAGAAGACCCGCTGTCCCCAGGGCAAGCTTCGTTTTGTGAAGCAAGCCCATAGGGAAATTCGTCTTGCGAAGCAACTCGAAAACGAAAAAACCTTTCGTCTTGCGAGTTTTCGTCTCGCGAGGCGTTCGTCTTGCGGGGCACCACTGTACATCTTTTTGGATGCATCATTTATGTTTTTGTATCTGTTTTTTTAAGAAGTCCTGGTTAGTAAAGCTTTGAATCGTAATTATGGGTCTGGACAATTTGTCTTCCAAAAGGACTCAGCTTTTATGCATCCATGCTGCACAATATTAATACCTGCAGTAGAACCATCCTGCTAGATCAAGCCAATGGCCCATCTCTTCCAACATCCTGCTTTCATGGTGCCAACCAGAAGTCTACAGGCAGCTCCCAGGCATGGCCAGCAGGCAAGCACCACCTGTGGTTCCCAGCAACTCAGGGCCTATTCAGAGCTTTATTGCCATTATTATTTATTAAATTTCTATAACGCCCTTCATCCGAGGATCACGGGGTGGTTTACAATATAAAAACACAAAAATACATAACATAGGAACAGAGAGCAATAACTCCCTGCCCCAGTTTAAAAGGCCATATTTCTTCTATTAGTCTTTCTATTAGTCCAAAGCCTGTGAGAAGACCAACAGATGTCTCCAACATCTGGAGGGCAACATGTTGACTGCCCCTACCCTGATGCCTTAAAAATATCTGACCAGTCCTACCGTCTTCCCTCTTGTCTGATAGCCCAATGCAACTCATGCGCTTGGTAGCTGTGAATGCAGCCCCATGGAGTAAAAGGAAAGGAAAGCTTTGATAGCTGGTTAGAGCATGGCGCTGATAATGCCAAGGTTGTAGGTTCGATCCCAAATGGGACAACTGCATATTCCTGCGTTTCAGGGTGTTGGACTTGATGATCCTCAAGGTCTGTTCAAATTCTATGATAAAGGGGGAATGTATGTCTTCTTTCTGCATGGTGAGGAAGGGGAATCCCAATGGTTGGTTATGAAAGTTTTGTCTGACTTTATAGAGGCTGAATATCTCCCTTAGCAATTTAATAACAAAGCGGTAGTGGGGTTGGAACGCAAGACGATCCACAAGGTCTATGTGCTTCTTTTTTGACCCATCCAATCCCCAACTGAACCAAGTTGGTCACCAGAGTGACATGTACATTTCAGGGTGAGAAAACCACTGCAGTGACTACTTGGGAAACACAAAGATGCAGACCATGGACCTCAATTTCTTTCTTTCTTCCTTACTTGGACCTCAGTTTCTGATATAAAGGAATGCCTTCCGAATCACATGAAACAATAAACCTACTTAAAGCGGGAGAAAAACCACCTTGTAATAATACTTTGAAAAAATCATTTGGATATTTTTATTACAATAACAGCAGCATACAGCGCTGGCATTCCTATATATTCCCATTCATGTTTTTCCCCCACAGAAACTTTGCCCAAAGATTCGAGAAGGTTTATAGCTTACAAACAGTATTATCTGTATCAAAAATAGTAAGAGAAGATAACATTTGTAAACAGTATTAAGTGGAAACACATTATTTTGTCATATAGTATGAAGACATTCTGTTCAAGATAAGTGGAGTCTAAAGCCAAGGGTTGTTTGTTGTTGTTGTTTTAAAAAAAGGGTAAGTGCATATATTTTAAAACATAAAGCAGTCTCTCACCTCAGCAAGAACCATTAGACTAAAAATGCACAAAACCTTCACCTTTTCGGGAAATGGCCCCGTTCTACAGTCATTTCTGAACCATCGTTGTATGTAGACTTTCATGATATGTGCCCTTAACAGTAAGCTTAGTGAACCGGAATGAAGTATGAAAAGTCAGACAATTGCACTGTATTATAGTGTGCAACTCAGAAAGCTTTATGTTCCAAGGAGTAGAAACAGGAATGCATACAGAACTAGAAAGAGTTAAAGTATCCTCAGAAGTCCTATCTCAAAAGGACAATTTGATGGCTTAGACCAGGTTCCCTGCCTCTTTTCTCTACTCATAGATTGCTTGGCATTAAAAGGATGCCTGCTTCTACTCCACTAGGGCAATGATCACTGGACTCTCTCAGGCTAGCTACCAGCTCACACAGACCTCTAAATTTAGGTGCTGCTAAATGCTCACATCACCATAATACTGATGGTTCATCTGGGCCAAGGGGAGCCAAAGTGATTCTCTCCAGGTGCTTCTTAACTCCTGCCACCTCCAGCCAGGGTGGTCAATGGTCATCTTGGATGGTCAACGGCCATCAATGGGAGGTGCTGCCCAAAGCATCTATAGGGCACCCCACTGACCGCTCCTGGTCCGAAGCACAAGAGAGCTTCACATTTTACTGCCTTCCTTCATCTTTTAATTGAACATTTTCTGACGGTCATTGAGGCACCAATGAACTCTGCACCTGATCTGACAAATAGGAAACCAGCTCAGTTAATAATACAGAACCCTCCCTGTAACAGAAAAACAGAGAAACATTTACTCTGTGTGTGTGTGTTGACAACTTTTATATTGTATTAGGCACTACAGAAATGGAAAACCATCCACTCCACAACACCTCTTGATCCTAATGTGATGTAGGCAAACTCCCATGCAAGCCCTATTGAATTGAATGGAGGTCATGCAGTAGCAGTGCTTTCTGCACCCCATCCCTCGAGTTTCAGACAATGCAATACTGTACAAGTATTTATTATGTTTTGGTCAACTTAGTATAGCACCACTTGTTGAAAAACACCCGTGGAGCAATCCTGCCCATGCACTGTGGCTCGTGTGAGCCAAGTACCCAAGTAAGTGCAGGGATGCAGTCTCAATAGATAGATAGATAGATTTTTTTTTTAATGCATGCAGATGATTTGAGTTCATTCTTTAAGATTATTTAAGTTCATTCTTTGAGGGAGGGAAAAACACCTCTAAAAAAAGCCTGCCAGTTTGCAGTCTCAGCTCTCTTATAAAAAGCCATTCCTGCTTTGTGGCTCTTCATATGTCTGAAGCAGGCTGTTTTGGAAGCCCCCCCCCCCCCCCAAACTAAACTGGGTGTATCAGCCGCCTGGCAGGCTGTAAACCTGACAGGCATTTTGTCAAAAGAGGAAAAAATAAGGGGGAGAGAAAGCTACTTAATCTTTGATTTTTCAGAACAAATCTACACTATCTTCTAAATAGGTGCATCGTATTTACAGACTGAAACTTTTAAAATGCTTATGTTTATACGGAGGCAACTACCTCCCCCCCCCCATTTTTTTCTTCTTGTTGGGACTGTTTTAAAGCTTTGCAAGTGAGAAAAGAGATTTGGATTTGTTTCCCAAAATTGTTTTTAAAAATGTAAGTTTCTGTTTTACACACCTAAGTGCCAATAGGAACAAACATATGGTTTCTTTAACGCAGTCTTTGCATACAATGCAAAAACGAACAAAAACCCCCACCTCTGCCCTATAGCACCCTACAGATAGTATGTACTACAACTCCCATCAGCCCTTCACTATTGTGGATGATGGGAGTTTTAGTCCTAACATCTGGAAGACATCTGTTTTAGGATGACTGCCCTACAGAAACACACAACCTTAGCTTTGGTATTCTCAGTGCACCAACTTGGAAAAACGTATCACTGATTTCAACACAACTTCCTTCAAGGTAAAATGTTTGCCGTTATGGTCCATATTCAAAGAGACAATGATGTGAAAAACAGCACATCAGAGTTGGGCAACTTTAATCAAAATGCGTTTGTCCTGGCCTGATGCTCTGCTCTGTGCCATTTAGTTTTGCACTCAACAAATCCAAGAGCCAAAAGATGTCAGAAAAATGAAGGAAAAACAAGAGCGAACCTGAGCAGAGTTGTTTCCTAGTTTTTCTGAAGATAGAACCCTGAACTAAAAAATGAACCTGGCGTATACTCTGTGAATCCTATTCCATATACTACTACTGCTTGTGCTCCATTGACTTTTATCATGGTTTGCGTAGGAGAAGCCTGACGGATTTTGTCCAATATGCATGATTATTCCCAGTACCACATGAAACTGGAGATGTACGTCAGCAGCAGGCATTAACATAGTGGCATTTAAATGGTCCTTATTTCATAGTGGGAACCAAGCTCAGGTCACAAAACCATCCTGTTAGTTGTAGCTGTTGTAAGGTTAAAAGTATGTGTTGTTATTAACAGATGTTTGAAAACTGTGGGTTTTCCTTGCCAGCTGCACCAGAACTGTAAAAGAATAAAAAAATTCCTATGCACATGACGGATGTAGCAGAGTAAGGGCTGGAGCCAGGATTGAGGGGGGGGCCCTTAGTAAAAGACCACTTGGCATTTTAAGTCAGCAAACCCTTAGTGGCAAGGTTGGACAATTGAGAAGCCGCCATTAAAAAATCCCCACGGCATCTCAGAGCAGTCAATGTTTTGCCCCACAGCATCGTGGGAAACTAAAAGTGGTGGCGCCCAACTGGAAGCCATTTTAATTCCTCACAATGCCCAAGTGATGCTCCGTTGGCTGCCCTGGGGCATTGTGGGTAATTTAAAATGGTGGCCCATGGGAGGCATCGGTGAAAGTGGGCCCTGTTGAGGAGCTCAGAGGCTGCAAGGCCGCAGCAGCTGTCTGTGGGTGCTGGTAAGTCCAGGAAGCCTGAAGTTTCTAAAAACGTGCCATGTCTCACACTGGTCAGAACTCACAGCCAAAGAGCATAAAACTTGGTTGCCATGTGTTTTGGCCTATACAAAACAGCATACCAGGAGACTGCTACTTGATGCTGTGCTAGGACTCAGATGACGTTTGTGTAGGTTTGGCATGCTGCCACTGAAGTATGTGTGTGTGTTTGTGTGTGTGTGTGTGCACGTGCGCGCAGACACACACACATATATATATACTCACACACAGAGAGAGATTCCAAGGAATATAACTCGACACGACGTGGATGAAACAAAAACACCAAAAGGTCCATAAATACATCCAGTTCAGACGTAACAGAACAAAGGTGCCGAAACGTCATGTTCTGTAAGTTGACAGAAAAGGACGCCAACCGAACACCAGATATTGCAAAGGCCGTGGGCTTAAAATTTCAATCTCCATTTCTGTCGGCTTCACTTACCTCCAATGAGGTAAGAGAGTAGAAGCAGCCCTTAAAAGTGGGATAATAATCTCTTATAAAAAGAAGTTTCAAGCTTAAATCTCCATATCAAGAAAGCATTCTACATGGTCAAAGCACGTTAAGAACCAGAGGAGTAACTGCGGCAGCAGTGATTTATCCGCATCACATACAAAGTTGAAGTAAGTGGTCAAAGCCCTTTGTTTTTTCTTGGAAGGGTCTCTTTCTCTCCCCCACCCCCACCCCACCCAAAACATTTGTTTTCTAAAAATATGGAGTCCGTATTTTAAATAAGGACTCTGGGTTTCCTGCCTGAAAACTTCCTCCCCGCGGGTTTAAAACTGTCTGCCGATCCTTGACTGCATGTCATGAAGATACTCCGCAGATGCTAGAATTGGTACTTATCTTTGTGGAAGACCCAAGTTCTGAAATGAAAGGCTGTTCAAGAACTGATCTTGGGCAGATGTAGTTACAGGGCTTTGAACATACATGTGTTGGATATCACGCATACAAATATACATTTACAACACAGACACACAAAAACAGAACACCCGACAACAGGAGGAATGGCGATTCCAGTCTTTTCCCTTCTACCCAGGTAAGAAGTAATCTTGAGGATGCCGAAGAAACCATCTCAGCAGATGCACCTGGAGGAGCTCCAAATTCTCCATGCCACACACATCTGGAAGCCGCTAAGGTTTATTGATGGTCTCCTTCCACTCTTCTTTTGCGAACTGTGCCCACAGAGGTGGGGGAAGAGAAACAAGACATGAGACAACGCTGGTGTAAGGCTATCATGTTTCAGTTACCAGAATGACGTCTATTAACAGCCAAGAACTAGGAGGACTAATTGCAGCATCTGTCATACACATTAAAAATGGTGGCCATGACTGAATTCTCCTACCCTTTAGCGGTTTTTAAAATTTTCCTTTGTTTATTATGGGTTGAATCCAAAGTTCCCTTGAGTGAGCACAAAGGCACACAACTAGTCCCCATCCCCAATATGCCGATGACACTCAGCTCTATCTGCTGATGGATGGCCACACTGACTCGGCCCCGGACACACTGACCAGATGTTTGGAAGCTGTGGCTGGATGGTTTCGTGGGAGCCGATTGAAACTAAATCCTTCAAAGACAGAGGTCCTCTGGCTGGGTCAGGATGGTTGGGGATGAGGGACCAACTCCCTTCTCTTGCGGGGGCCGAATTAGTGCCATTGCCTTCTGTTAAGAGTTTGGGTGTAATCCCTGACGCCTCCCTTTCCATGGAGGCACAGGTTACAACAACAGCCAAGGCGGCATTTTTCCACCTTCGCCGCATCAAGCAGTTGGTCCCTTATCTTTCCCGCCCCGACCTGGCCACAGTGATTCATGCGATGGTCACCTCCAGGCTTGACTATTGTAATTCGCTCTACGCGGGGCTGCCCTTGAAGCTGTCCCAGAAACTCCAGTGGGTGCAGAATGCTGCAGCGAGGCTCCTCACGGGGTCTCTGCCATGGGAGCATATTCAGCCAGTGCTTTTCCAGCTGCATTGGCTCCCGGTGGAGTACAGGGTCAGATTTACGGTGCTGGTTTTGACCTTTAAAGTCCTTCACGGCCTAGGACCCTTGTATCTATGGGACCGCCTCTCCCGGTATGTCCCACGGAGGACCTTAAGGTCCATATATAGCAACACCCTAGAGGTCCCGGGCCCTAAGGAAGTTAGATTAGCCTCAACCAGAGCCAGGGCCTTTTCAACACTGGCTCCGGTCTGGTAGAACGCTCTGCCTCATGAGATCAGGGCCCTGCAGGATCTGATTTCTTTCCACAGGGCCTGTAAGACAGAGTTGTTCCACCTGGCCTTTGGCTTAGAATCAGTTTGATTCTCTCCCCCTCTTTCTTTTTCATTTCTCCTCCTGTGAAGAGGCCACATCCTAATGTTTTAATGTTGTATCTTAATCTTTTAAATTGTATTTTAATCAACTTGTTTTTATAATTGGTTGTTAGGCGCCCTGAGCCCGGTCTTGGCTGGGGAGGGCGGAGAATAAATAAAAATTTATTATTATTATCTCGCATTCCATCTATCCCTTTCTCTCCCACTGCGCTGCTCCAAGCCACATCCCATGTCATTCCAAAGCATCCATGACTGATGGTCCATTCTCACCATCCAGCAAGCCAAATTTTAAAAGCCCCAGCGAACCTGAAGAACAGCTTGTAATATGGCAGTGGGTATATGATGTGGTTAACAAAACAAACCACATCTGTGCTGCAGCGCATTGGGACTGCGGAGCTGTTGCTGCAATTACTCTTCCTGTGCCTTTTGCCTGCATAGCAAAGATACTTGATGTTATTCAGCACTTTTTAAAACGGGTCTGGAGTCTTTGTTGTACCAGCACAACTACAGAAGCCCAGCACGAAAACTCAATTTTTAGCAAGCAGGTCATGTTGACCTGAATTGGTAAGATATTAAAAACACAGCATATTATGGAACAGTTCAAGGAGGTCTCCTACTGCAAACCTTGTTTTGTTTTTTCAAACCAGGCAGGGAAATATTCATTCCAAAACAGTTAATTTGATAAGCCAAAGATTTAACTGGTCAATTTTGCACACACAATTCTCTGGCCTTTTTGTTAGGTTAAGAAAACATGTTAGTCCATCAAGTCAACAGTGGAGAGAGTCCAAACAGTCTTGTAAATATTTTCAGAAGGTTACTGAACATGTATATTAAGCAAGGAGGGGGGGGGGGAATGTATCAGCCCTGTATTTTGAAAGGAAACAGTTATTCAAAACTTCTAAGTTTAAATGTACAGAAAACTCATTTTTTGTAAGAATCGGTAACTAAGAAGCTCCCTCCATTGGCACAGGCAGACCTAGGCTTTGAAGAATCCAATTTGCTTTTTCTACAGACGCACTGATTAATTTAATGAAACTTATATACCACGTAAGACATATCTGTGCCTTTTAACTGCAGCTGCTGCTTTGATTCCACAACTTGCAGGCCTAGGGAAAGCAGAAGAAGGTAAAGAGTTGTTGAAGCCCGCTTATACTAGGATTCTCCTGGACACCCTGCACAGGCAATTCATGTTTTTAAAAAGCCCTTCATTTTAACCAATGCGAAACGCAATGGCGCAGTTGATCCCAGTTGGCTTGCGCAGCTGATTGGTGGAGGCAGCAAGCACAATTGCGAGTGATGTTATGGGACATCGGGAGAGAGCATTTGTGGGAAACAGCGTCACAGGCCAAAGTGGGACCTGTGTGGGTCCAGTTATGTTTGTGGAACAAATGTGCCCCCGTCCCCGACTTAAAGGCAATGATAAGCCATTATCGTAGTGTAGCTGGGCCCAAAGAATTAAGGAAAAAGGAGCCTCTGAGCACATGGCCCAGGTTGTTTTTTAATTCGGTACTGGAAATGAGCTCACAGTCCTTTCACCTCAACATCTGATGCCCCTCTCCACCTTTCTTCATTGCAGCGCCCGAACTGGGAAAGAACAAAATGCCAAAAAGAAGAGAAGAAGAGGAGTTTGGATTTGATATCCCGCCTTTCACTCCCCTTCAGGAGTCTCAAAGCGGCTAACAATCTCCTTTGCCTTCCTCCCCCAGAACAAACACTCTGTGAAGTGAGTGGGGCTGAGAGACTTCAGAGAAGTGTGACTAGTCCAAGGTCACCCAGCAGCTACACGTGGAGGAGCGGAGACGCGAACCCGGTTCACCAGATTACGAGTCCACCGCTCTTAACCACTACACCACACTGGCTCCCAAAAGATTGGATTTTTGGAACACGTTTTACTTCGGAGATGACTTGGAAACCTCCACTGGTCCAAAATGCCGTGGCCAGATAGATTACTGCCAGCAGTTCTGTTCAGATCTTACCTAACGTGTTTTAATACAAGTGCACTGGTTGCAGAATTTATTTCCAGGCCTAATTCAAGGTGCCCATGTTAGTGTTTAAAGCCCTACAGACCACTTTGGGTGTTAAGATTGACAGAGGAGACCCTATTGGTTGTTTTCCCATCCTCAGAAACTTGGGGCGGAGGCGGCTCGGAAGACGGCCTTCTCTGTGGCAGCCCCAAAATTGTGAAATTCTCTCCCAAAAAGGGTGCCCCAAGCTTCTCCATTGTACAGCTTTCAGTAAATACCAAACACACATCTTTACCCTGGCTTTTGACATATATTTAGGACCCACCTCATTCTGTGTTTGCAAGATGGTTTGAACTGTTTTTAACATTGTGTTTTAATTGCTGTAACCTGCCCGAAGACCTTAGGGTAAAGGGTGGGTAATAAATACGTAATAACAACGTATTTTTGGTGGTGAATATAACATGAATTATGGGAATTACACTAGAACTTAGTCCAACGTTGATTTTATTTAACTGGATCAAGGAGGGGTATCCCAAAGGAAGTGAAATCTTTTAACAACCACCTTGTTAACAGCAGCACCCAAATGTGTTGACATGCAAATGGAAAAGTCCACTTGTTACATTTATTTTGTATTTTTCTTTATTCCGTACCCTACACTTTTGAGCCCAATCAGCTCTGAGCCATTATGGCACTATATATTGCAACCCATTGCTGCATGAAACAGCCTCAAGAACAGAATTATACAGGATTTCATTTACGCCTCCCTAATTAATCATGCTATTAGAAAGGAATTCCAGAGCCTTCATGAAATGAAAAAAAGCATGCAGAAGAGTGTGATGGAAACATGGAACAACAGTGCGCACACGAAGAGCTGTTAGGAGACTCATACAGAGACAAGGAGAGATTTTAAGAGAGTTTCTCTTGCAGTGTTCAGTACCCAATTGGGCGTTTGCAATAACCTGTCTCAGAAGCTTCAGGGCTGAAGAGATGAAAGGGCATTTGATGACATTTTTACTCCTATACGCCAGACTAGGAAATCAAAATAAAAAATAAAAAAGCAAGATATAAATAGATGAGAAAAGATAAGACCATCCAGCAATGACATATCACAGCTGGAATTTGGGGCAGTGATGGAAAACAGGAAAGTTTACAATGTGCTGAGCGGCTTTTTGAAAATGAAAGTAAGAAGAGGCCAAGTTATATTTCCTTAGAAGCCTAGATTCTTTTCCTGCAGTGTTGAGGACACCTTTTGCTCTCCATCCCACAGGTGCTTTGCATATACAGTGGTACTTCGGGTTACATACACTTCAGGTTACATACACTTCAGGTTACAGACTCCGCTAACCCAGAAATAGTACCTCGGGTTAAGAACTTTGCTTCAGGATGAGAACAGAAATCGTGCTCCAGGGGCAACGGCAGCAGCAGGAGGCCCCATTAGCTAAAGTGGTGCTTCAGGTTAAGAACAGTTTCAGGTTAAGTACGGACCTCCGGAACGAATTAAGTACTTAACCCGAGGTACCACTGTACTCTTTGTTAGTAGCTGTTCAAGCAACTCTTAAGCTCAGTCAGTAGAGCATGAGTCACTTCATCTCAGTACAGGGTCATGGTTTTGAGTCCCACATTGGGCAAAAAGATTCTCGCATTGCAAAATGCCCTCAGCCAGCCCTCTACCCAACCACCTTCCTATTTATAAACAGCTGGTCAGTGCTGCCCTTTGTAGAACTCAGTGGGGAAGAGGACGGGGCCAAAACTAGAATGGGGTTGGCTCTCCCTGTCAGTGGCTCAGGCACAGCAGACTGTTTGGCCTTTGGCCCTGCCACTCCCAATGGGCAACATCTACTACCCAGGACACTTGTGATTAAACCTGCTTGCTTTCCTCCCCATTCCCTCCAATTCCTCTTCCCTTGGGTTTGTTATAAGACTCAGGGGAGCCACTCTGGAAAACTTTACAGTTAAATAGCAGCATTTTGTGGAAGGAGGCATTACTTGTTCAGTTCTGTTTTATTACATACAGTGGTATCTCGGTTCTCGAACATAATCCGGAAATCCGTAATGTTCAGAAATCGAGCTGCAAAGGGCAGTCTGCAAATTGCATTGAGAAAATTGAAAACAACCAACCCTGGAAGTTAAATACAACAATCATATTTCGTTCGTACAGTAACAAACAGCATTTAAGGTTACATGTAGTTAATTCTCACTACATGATTGAAATTTATTTTTTGTATTATTTTATGCTCTTCCTGTGCTCGTTGTACAAGTAACAAGAACGGTATTATTGCTTGTTAACTGTATTTATTTTGTTAACTAATAAAGTATTGTTTTTTTAAAAAGAGATAAAATCGAAAAACACGCAGTGGAAGCCGTTTGACTTCTGAGGTGTGTTCGAAAACGGAAGCATTTACTTCTGGGTTTTCTGTGTTCAGGTTCCGAAACGTTCGTCAATGCAGACGTTCGAGAACCGAGGTACCACTGTATTTTGAGTTCGCATTTTGTATTTTTCTATTGTGAACTGCCTTGAGGTCTTTGGATGAAGGGCAGAATATATTGGTATTATTATTATTATTATAGTAGTGGTGCCCCGCAAGACGAATGCCTCGCAAGACGGAAAACTCGCTAGATGAAAGAGTTTTCCGTTTTGGAGGTGCTTCGCAAAACGAATTTCCTATGGGCTTGCTTCGCAAGACGACAATGTCTTGCGAGTTCCTGCTGGTTTTTCCCCCTCCCCCCCTTTTCTAAGCCGCTAAGCCGCTTATCAGCTGATCCGATCAGCAGATAAGCCGCTAAAAGCCACTAATAGCGCTAATCCGCTAATCCGTCAATGGGCTTGCTTCGCAAGACGAAAAAACCGCTAGACGAAGAGAATCACAGAACGGATTCTTTTCGTCTTGTGAGGCACCACTGTATTATTATTATCCCTTGACTAAGTAAATCAATCTGGTTGGCCATGAGGAAAAACTAGATGCGGGATTCAATAGGCCAGAGGTGGGGAACTTTTTGCAGGCAGAAGGCCACATTCCACAGCAGGCAACCTTCTGAGGACTACACACGAGTAGTATGTGGGGTCCTAAGGCAACTGAAGGGTGGAGCAATGCATGTGACTCTTAACCTTTGTTCGGCAGGTTATACAGTGGTGCCTCGCAAGACGAAATTAATTTGTTCCGCGAGTTTTGTCGTCTTGCGATTTTTTTCGCCTTGCGAAGCACGGTGTCGGGAAAGTTTTGGAAAAGCTTCAAAAATCACCAAAGTCTTTGAAAACCTCAAAAAAGGCTACCACACCGCGTTCTATGAGTTGCTCCTCGAAGTCAAGTCGCAACTGTATTAACGGTTTTAAGAAAAAGGAAACAAACTTGCAAGACGTTTTCGTCTTGCGAAGCAAGCCCACAGGGAAATTCGTCTTGCGAAGCAGCTCAAAAACCGCAAAACCCTTTCGTCTAGCGAGTTTTTTGTCTTGCGAGGCATTCGTCTTGCGAGGTACCACTGTATTCCAATTATACAAATACAGCAGTTTCACACCCACCTTCATCCAGGAAAGTAAGAGGCATGATCAGAGCTGAAGGACACTTTCCAGTCAGGCAAAAGCACGAGGAGGCAAGATAAGAGCAAGCTAGAGGGCAGCATTTAGTTTGAGGTTCCTCACCCCTGAGATAGGCCTTAGGCCTGATCCAACAAAGCTCTTGAAGAGGAATCAATGTGTAGGGGGAGGATATCAGCTGGAGGAGCTGAATTTTTGGTGTCAGTTTTCCTTACAGGCATATTCTTACACAAATTATGCCAAGTAGCTGACACCATGCTCAGTGTCTGCAGCAGAAAACGCCTTACCCAAATCGTTGTTTTTCGTAATCGCATCCGCTGCTCTGGCTCGCGGTCCCTGCTGCGTGAAGTGATATCCGAACTTGAGGATCTTTGTGTTCTCCTCAAGCATCTTCACCATCTCCGTTTCTACAGGGGTCCCCAACTGCTGCCTCTGGTGGAATCAGCAAAGCATTGGAAAATCAGCAAACGTCGGTCCAGGGTTGCCCAAAACAAAGTCTCCTAAGCACCTTGGGATTTTAAGATCAGTAGTGGGAACAGTGAGATGGGTGATTTGACTCTACAAGAGTAAGGCACAGCACGGCATATGTGGCGATGCTCTCTCCCATCTCTCAGGTAAGAGGAGTTATGTTTCGAATTCAGAAACGATTAAACTTTCAGGCACCAAATTAAACCTCGAGGCAAATAGTCTCCTGCTTTCATTAAGAGTCAGATACAGTAAAAATAAAATTATTATTATTAATGCTTTGATCCTGCACTGGCAGCCTCGCAACTGACAGTTAAGAGCTGTTTGGCAGTAGAATAGACTCTCAAGAGAGGTGGTGGACTCTTCTTCCTAGGAGGTTTTTCAGCAGATATTGGATGGCCATTTTAAGAAGTCAGTGCCATTTTGAAAGGTTCAGTCTGTCATCTTGATTCAGAATGGTGCTCAGTTTTATCCAAACATAGATGAAAACCAGCTTTCAGAAACCATCATGCGTATTTGGCTACGGTATCTTAAGAGGTGTCCAAATGCACAGAGAGAAGAACTGACAGACCATTTTGTAAAATATAAGACATCAGAGCATATCTAATTATTAAAAAAGAAAATTGTAAGCACAGGACAGATATGGACTACGTGTGTGCAGAGATTGCAAACCGCATGTTAAAAACAATAACCACAACATCCCTATCTCAACTGTCAAAACTTATTTGTTTAATAACTAGTATGTAAGTAGTAGCTAACATTAAAAAAACCCAAACACAGCTATTTTTAGTCTCAGCAATTAAAGTTACAGGGCAATTACTGTCATTGGAAGGCGGCTGTTCAAGACCAACACAGAACTAAGCGAGGGAGAGTTAAATTCATGCTGTAGATTAAAAAAATGTTACAGGTAGGTAGCTGTGTTGGTCTGCTGTAGTTGAAACAAAATAAAAAAAAATTCCTTCCAGTAGCACCTTAGAGACCAACTAAGTTTGTTCTGGGTATGAGCTTTCGTGTGCATGCACGAAGAATCTGAATAAGTGTGTATGCACATGAAAGCTCATACCAATAACAAACTTAGTTGATCTCTAAGGTGCTACTGGAAGGAATCTTTTAATTTAAAAAATGCTTCAGGAAAGGATTAATTACTCCAAAGGCATCACTCCTCTGAAGAATAAATTTGCCTAATTTGTCCCACTACAACATTCAGGCTGAGAAGAGACATTTGAAATGTGTAATGCGGCCAACAGGCCCTCACTTTCAATCTCTCAGCCCTCTGAGTGTTCGGTAGAAGGTCTGAATGCAGAATCTTTGCAGTTACAGCTTCCACCAAACAGTGTCATTTGAGAGGTGGACCAATAGCTCAACCTTCAGCCTCACCCCCACCAAACTAGATTTATTTATTTTTCACAGCAAAGCTTTGGATCCTGGGTAGCCTGCACTTTGACAGTTAACTTTGCATAAGAAGCAGCTGAAGTTACCTGGTTATCGATCTTTATTTCGGCCAGGGTTTCGTTCTCCTTGAGAGCTTCGACCAATGCCAATATGCCCACACCGGTGATGAAGTTGGATTCAATGTTTAGACTCTTCAGTGTTTTGTTCACCCTCAGCATGTCGGCAAAAGCCTTGAAATACAAAGAGGTGTCAATGAAATCAGCCCATATGGAAAACCAAAGCAGAGTGCGACCGTGTCAGGCATGAATGAAAGCCTACACCATAACGGTCAATACCCAAAAGGCGATGTCTTGCCTCATCCTGCAAACCTGGCTAAATTCTACAGCACAACAGTATCACCTAGGCTTCAGAAACTACCAGAACACTGTCAGCTGACCAACCCCTGGCCAATCAGAGCCCACCAGGCCCTATAAAAACCCAAACATCCAAGTCAATTTCTCAGTTTGAACAACTCATTATTGTGAAAAGCTGCTGAAGAGACTAGTCTTGCCTCATCTCCCCCCTCATTATCATTTTATCATTTTTAATTTGTATACCGCCTTTCTATCTTACAATACTCAAGGCGGTTTACAAGCTGAAGAAACAAAAAATGTACATCTTATAACAATCTAATGCAATACAAAAATGTGATAATAAACCATAACTTTAAAATAGGCAACCTCCATCAAAAAAGTAACATTCAACAATCATTGGAATAGTATAAAATAATAATATCAACATATAAAAGTTAAACAGAAATCCACTCAACAGTTACAATAATATCTAAACTATCATCAATAAAGCAACCCTGTCGTGCCCCTGACCCTTCTGACTATGTCCTCTGGCTCTTGCACCAGAATGAGACCCCTAGTGTCAGCCTTAGTCTGAGCTTATCCAAAGCACGACAGTTTTTGAAAGCATCTCTCCCTCATGCACCACTTTTTACCTTAACTCAATTGTTTTGAGTACCTCGTGTCAAGACAACACCCTAGATTAGCGAACCCTGGAATCTCACTTACGACAGCAACAGGGTCGTTGCTCCGAGTAGCCGCAAGGCTGAAGCTCTTCACGTAAGTATTTGTTTCCAATGCCTTGGCAAATTCTTTCAGTGTTGGAATGGGAATGTTCTTCAATCAAAATTAAAAGAGAATAAGACACAATTAATATTATGACGGCAGTTCCCTCCTTCCTTCAACTTGGGAGCAGTGGGGACCTCGGTCTATTTTCACGAGGGAGGAAAGTGGGTGGGCAGATACATGACCCACCTGCACTAAACATTTAAAGCAGTATCATACTACTTTAAACAGTCATGGCCTCCAGCAAGTAATCTTGGGAGCTGTAGTTTTGTTAAGGGTGCCGAGAGTTGTTAGGGGGTTCGTTTTCCCTTTCAAAGAGTTAAAATTCCCAGAGTGGTTCACAGTGAATCCAGGGAACTCTGGGAACAGGGATTTCCTAAAAACTCTCAGCAAGGACAGCAAGTGCCACTGTAAATATCCACAGATCAAGAAACCAAAATAAAAACAATACAGTTGTACCTTGGATCCCGAATGCCCTGGAACTCGTACGCTTTGGCTCCCAAATGCCGCAAACCCGGAAGTGATTGTTCTGGTTTGCAAATGTTCTTTTGGAACCCAAACTTCCGACGAGGATTCCACAGCTTCTGATTGGTTGCAGGAACTTCCTGCAGCCAATCAGAAGCCGCAATTTGGTTTTGGAAGTCGAACAGAATCCAAGGTATTACTAATTAAATAACAATTTGCATTGTAGTAAGTTAAGCACACTATTTGCCATCATAAAACACTGGCGTCACATTGCCATGGACACAGAAATTCCAGTCATTTTGAAAGCTACATTTCTGGACTCCAGGAACAGGCACCTGTACTCCACCGGATGATGTTGGACTCCCATCAGCCTTGGCCAATGTGGTTGAGTCAGGGATCATGGGAGTTGTAGTCCAGCAACATCTGGAGAGCCACTGGCTTTCCATCCCTGCTGTTCTCTGTATGCTTCACAGTTACCTTTATGTTGTTCAAGTTGACTTCAACAAGGCGTGAATCGTTGTCTTTAATCCTTTGCAAACTCTCCTCTACGTTTGTGGGATTTGGTGGCTCATTGAAGACGGGCATCATCTTTTCGCCTTTGACCACATCTGAATCGAGAGACAGGGAATGTGAGAAACACAAACATTGAATTTTTTGATCACACACCCCAAACGGCGCAGGTACTAGTTTTAAAATGCAGGTTCATTTGTTGCAACATTTTTCTGTCAGGGCAAACTGTCAACTACCATCAACAAAATTCCACAGGGAGAAGTCTGTAGTATGGAAACATAGGGACAGACCAAAGTACACAGCACAAGCTCCCATATCTTGAGTTCTTTAAAAAATATATTGCCAGAGCCCATGCCAATGCAATGCAAAGGAAACTCAATTCTATTCCAATTTAATTGTAAAAAACTAATGTTTAAAATGTTTTAATTTGAAAGACAGTTACATTGATCTTTTAATTTACTCCATGACGGTATCTGATGGTTGCTTATTTTTATATGTTTTATTACAAATACTGTGTGTGTGTGTGTTTTAAATTTTCCTTCTCTATTTGTGGGAGGTTATTGAGTCGTTCTTGTTTTTATTTTGATTATGTATTTTGTGTTTTAATATTGTGATTTTATCTTGTGAACCGCCCTGAGACCTGTGGATATAGGACGGTATATAAATTTTAATAATAATAGTACCCTTCACTGGAAAACAAAATTCTTTACAATGCCCCACCGCTTCCTCAAGATGTCATGTGTTACTGATATTGGGAGAACTTTAAATGAAAAATCTGGAATGGTAAAAAGATAAATGACAGGTTGTATCCCACTAAATTGTACTCGTAGTAGACCAGCTGAAATCAGGGGGTCTGCTCTGAATGAGTCTGATACAACCAATCAAACAAATCATTACATCCCTTTATGAGTATTGTGTTGGACCGCCAATGGGTTGGCGCTCCCAAAAAATCCTTCCTCCAGCAGAAAGGATCTTGAGGAGAGTTCCCTGGAAAGAAGGACTGACTGTTAAATCATGATGAGCTCTGTTGCATTGTGGTGGGGAAGCCATGACTATGTAAAGTGGTATGACGCTGCTTTAAATGTATAGTGTTTGTGGGAAGGATGGGTGATTGGAAAAAAACCAGTGTTGGTGCTGACCTTTAAAGCCCTAAATGGTCTCAGCCCAATATCCCTGAAGGAGCGTCTCCACCCCCAGCGTTCAGCCCAGACACTGAGATCTAGCATGCAGGGCCTTCTGGTGGTTCCCTCACTGCGAGAGGTGAGGTTGCAGGGAACCAGGCAGAGGGCCTTCTCGGTTGTGGCGCCTGCCCTGTAGAACGCCCTCCCATCCGATGTGAAAGAAATAAAACAACCATCTAACTTTTAGAAGACAACTGAATGCTGCCTTGTTTAGGAAAGTTTTTAAATGTTTGATGTTTTATTCTAGGCTTTGTAAACCTCAGCCCTCCAGATGTTTTTTGAGACTACAATTCCCATCATCCCTGATCACTGGTCTTGCTAGCTAGGGATCATGGGAGTTGTAGCCAAAAACATCTGGAGGGCCAAGGTTGAGGAAGCCTGTTTTATTGTGTTTTAATGTTCTGTTGGGAGCCGCCCAGAGTGGCTGGGGAAACCCAGCCCAATGGGCGGGGTATAAGTAAACTATTCTTATTCTTGTTCTTATTCAGTTGCTGGGAATTGCAACTGTGAGAGGTAAACTTCATTGCCCGGGATTCTCTGAGGGAAAGAAGGAGGGTCACACGCTTGGCAGCTTCCTGAGGTTGCCCAGTGGTGCCCTGGGCCTGGCAGAGAGAGTGTTCCTGGAGCCCAGAGCCCATTGGCTCCAGTCCCTGGCCAGGCTCTGACCTCATAACCAGCTGTGGAATCCTGGGGAATGTTTGGTTTCCTAGGAAACCAGGTGAGTTGCTTGAAAGAATCCCTGGGTCAGTTGAAAGCCAGTTGGATCAGTTAGCAGCCCATAAAGCAGTGATTCTTCTTTTGTGGTCTTGGAAGTTGTTTGACTGACTTTCTGGACCTTTTTTGGTTCTGAAGATCTTTGTGCCACTGGTGGTGTAGAAGGTAAAGTCATGGGAAAGATGGGAGGCACAGTGGCGGAGGAAGGGGGGGTGCCCCGCCCCAGGTGTCATCACTGGGCGGACGGGACAAAATGATTTTATTTTTTTTAAAGGGCTCACGAAACATTTTAGGAGTGACATGGTGACTTAGCTGCCTGCAGGTTCCGTCTGCCTGAAATGGCAGCGTGGGACTTGCGTCTGCCTACTGCCTCTCCCTCAGCCGCCTTACAGCTGTGGAATCCTGGGGAATGTTTTGTTTCCTAGGAGGCCAGGTGAGTTCTTTGAAAGGATCCCTGGCTGAAAGCCCAGTCAGTTGGACCAGTTAGCAGCCATTCCGATCCCTTCTTCTGTTCTTGTCTTGAAAGCTGTTCAGATGGATTGACTGACTTTCTGGACCTTTTCGGTTTTGTACCCCCATGGCACAATGTGCCGCTGTTGTGCAGAAGGTAAAGTCATGGGAAAGAGGGGAGACATCCTGAAGATTTGTGCCCCCACCCCATGCCCAGTTATTAAAAATGCTCCTTGGACCAATGTTAATGTTTTATCACTTTAATTTATTATTATTATTAAAATTCTGTTGGGAGCCGCCCAGCCAGATGGGCGGGATATAAATAATAAATTGTTGTTGTTGTGCAGATGGGGCATAAAACTGTGCAATTAAGCCTCACAGGAATATTATTACCTCCTTAACAAAGGCATAAGAGACCCACAAAGTCACCTCTCACAACAGAGTAGCCTTGGCACTCCGAAGGAATCCTATTAAGCTGCTGCCTTGTCCAGGACAATAACTTAGGACACTTTAAAATAAAAATGGCACACAAAAATAATCCACCCTGCGTCTGCATGTGCTCAATTGCATTAGGAAACCCCAATGCAATCAGCGAGGCTCACTTTCAGTCGAACCCACAATGTTGCATTTCTGGACTTTCAGCATGAATCTCACTTGAGAAACTTTCATTGGCGACACCGTTGCTACTTCCCACAATATCGCAAAACTGAGAGTTGCTTATCAAGTTGTGCATTCCCAGGATAGCTGTTCAGGAGAAAGGAGAAACAAACAGCGGTTAGGTTTTGCAGCTGGGCCCTTAAGGTGACGGAAACATGAATCTGCAGCAGAATTTCCCAAAGACCAAAGTCATTCTTACGACTCCTTGTACAGCGCCACTAACATGCATGCACTGCTTCTGAGATATGGCTCACACCATCATCATCTATGCCAGAAACTGGAACCTGTGGCTCTCCTGATATTGTTGGGACTCCCCACTCCCACCAGCCCCAGCCAACATGGCGGATGGTTAGGGATGATGGGAGTTGTAGTCCAACCATTTGTGGCTTCCCATCCCTGCTGTAGGAAGAAGCCTTAAGAATACTTACATGCAGGAGCATGCTTTTAGAAAAGCTAAATCAAACTCAACACACACATACACACCAACCAACCTGCAATGTCACATAGTTCAGTGTCTGTAGCACTTGTCAATGCTTCCTCCAGTTCCGGATCAAGACTCACTTTTTCTTCTGTGTAAGACTGTACTGGCTTTGGCTTTGGAATAAATACTTTCCCTGTTCAAAAGAGGAGGACAGTTGTTTTAGGATATTATCAGTGCTCAGCTTTCGACAACCTTGCAGGATCTTGAAATCACATTGCATGATGATCAGTAGCTTACAAAGTCAATACAGTGGTACCTCAGGTTACAGACGCTTCAGGTTACAGACTCCGCCAACCCAGAAATATTACCTTGGGTTAAGAACTTTGCTTCAGGATGAGAACAGAAATTGTGCAGCGACGGCGCAGCAGCAGCAGGAGGCCCCATTAGCTAAAGTGGTGCTTCAGGTTAAGAACAGTTTCAGGTTAAGAACAGACCTCTGGAACGAATTAAGTTCTTAATCCAAGGTACCACTGTACTCACCAAACCAAACCACATCGCTAAAGGGGTAATGCCTCAATCCTGTATACCTGGAGTGTCTCCACCCCCATCACACAGCCCAGACACTGAGATCTAGCAGGCAGGGCCTTCTGGCGGTTCCCTAACTGAGAGACGCAAGGTTACAGGGAACCAGGCAGAGGGCCTTCTTGGTAGTGGCGCCCGCCTTGTGGAACACCCTCCCATCAGATGGCAAGGAAATAAACAACTATTCGGCTTTTAGAAGACATCTGAAGGCAGCCCTCTGTAGGGAACTTTTTAATGTTTGATGTTTTGTTTTGTTATGTTTTATATGTGCTGGAAGCCACCCAGAGTGGCTGTGGCGACCCAGCCTAATGGGAAGGATACAAACAAAAAAATTATTGTAATGATTATTATTGAATAAGGTAAAGGTAAAGGGACCCCTGACCATTAGGTCCAGTCGTGGCCGACTCTGGGGTTGCGGTGCTTATCTCGCTTTATTGGCCGAGGGAGCCGGCGTACAGCTTCCAGGTCATGTGGCCAGCATGACTAAGCCACTTCTGGCGAACCAGAGCAGTGCATGGAAATGCCGTTTACCTTCCCGCTGGAACGGTACCTATTTATCTACTTGCAGTTCGTGCTTTCGAACTACTAGGTTGGCAGGAGCAGAGACCGAGCAAAGGGAGCTCACCCTGTCGTGGGGATTCGAACCGCCGACCTTCTGATCAGCAAGTCCTAGGCTCTGTGGTTTAACCCACAGCGCCACCCGTGTCCCTATTTTCATCAGAGGAATGTTGGAGGGTATGCGCTAAAGGAGGATGAAAAAATGAGGAGCGTGTGTGGCTCTGAGAGAGTCCCAAGGGCACATACAGAGAAGCCTAGAGGGTCACATTAAACACCCCCACCCCAGGCCAGAGATTCCCCACTGCTAATATACAGCATGGGCACCTGCCACTCAAAAATGGCTTTATTTATTAATTTAAATTACTGGGATAGCTCAGTCAGTAAAGTACAAGACTCCTAATCTCAGGGTTGTGGGTTCGAATCCCATGTTGGGCAAAAGATCCCTGCGCTGCAGGGGGTTGGACTAGATGACCCTCATGGTCCCTTCCAACTCTACGATTCTATAATTCTAATCACAGCACCTAATGAGCATATCCAAGCCCTCAGGAACTACCCCAAAGGTATTTCCTTGGATCTTGGTCTAGATCATTATCACCGTTACTGTGCATCATAAAGGCTGCACTCCACAACAAACATGTCAGCCTGTCTGCCAGTTTGATATAGACTGCATTTGCCAAATTGAACATAAAAATTCAGCTATTACATCGAGATAGAGATCAGTGAGTAGCTCAGTAATCCGACAACATGATTGGCTTCAGTTTTTTGATTGCAATGCATCGGAGCGATTTCCGGCCCACTTTAAATTGCAGGCAAAAGCTTAAATCAGCATTTGCCAGATGTTCTGTATGGATGCCTGATGGCACCAGGTTGGCACTGCCAGGCTTGATGGGGGCTGATGGGTTGTCAAATTCCAGGACGTCAGGTTGGGAAAGGCTGCTGGAAACGGTGCTTCAGACATCTCTCTGATGGATGCCTGACAGCAGTACGTGAAATATTTCTCTGCTAAGGCATTCTGAGTAGTTCAGTAGATGGCACTCCTATCCCAATTTGCTGCTTCCTCTGAGAGCAAACACAGGAGCTGAATATATGTGTTCTGTATGAGAAAGTTGTGAATGCACATAGATGCAACCAACCTGTACAACAGGAAAACCCAGAGGAGGGGTGGGCAACCTTTGGCTCTCCAAACATTGCTGAACTACAACTCCCATCATCCCCAGCAAGCATGGTCAATGGCGACCAGCAACATCTGGTGGGCCAAGTTTTCCTACCCTTGAGTCAGAGGATTGAGAGACGTACAGGAACCTAAGAAGCTGCCTTAAGCCAGCTCAGACTAATGCCCATCTAGCCCAATATAGCAGACTCTGACTGGCAACAGCTCTCCTGGCAGAAAGGGTCTTCTTTCCCTTCGCCCTGCTACCTGATCCCCATTACTGTCGAATGAAGCCTTGAACCGTCTGCATGCAAAGCACATATTCTACCAATGAGCTATCAAAACAGGAGCTTCAAACTCCAATTCCCATCAGCCCCAGTTGCCATGGCCAATAGTCAGGGATGATGGGAGTTGTAGGACACTGCTCTGGAGCAGACTGGACCATACCTCCAGACCACAGTCAAGGCCCCTGCTCTGTGTTTACCCACCATCTGAGTTACAGAGAGTGGCAACCCAGGCACTGAGATTACGGGACTCCCTTGCTCTGGGACCAATACTCTGCTCCATCCCTTCTTGGCTTTCAGATCCCAGAAAAAGCTGTGATTCTGAGGGCTTCTGCAGACCCTGAAGGAGACTCAAGAAGGTTCTGAAAGCCTGTCTCCACCCCTAGAGACCCTCTTGGGTGTCAAGGTCATTGGAGGGGGCTCTGTCAGTAGTTCCACCACTCCCATAAGTGTGAGGAATGGCGGTATGGGAAAGGGTTTTCTCTGTGGCAGCCCCTAATTTGTAGAAATCCCTCTTCACACAGGCATCTTCACTGCATATTCCCCTATAAGCTGAAGAAACACTTATTTATTTACTTGAGAGTTAAGGTATTTTGTTTTGTGGGACCAATCATTTTGATGAATCTATACTTGCTATGTTTGATACTTATTCATGTTTTTAATTTGTAGGAAGCCACCCAGAGTGGCTGGTGCAACTCAGTCAGATGAGTGACATATAATTATCATCATCATCTTAAACGGCCTCGGCCCAGTATACCTGAAGGAGCGTCTCCACCTCCATCGTTCTACCCGGACACTGAGGTCCAGCACCAAGGGCCTTCTGGTGGTTCCCTCATTGCGAGAAGCCAAGTTACAGGGAACCAGGCAGAGGGCCTTCTCGGTAGTGGCGCCCTCCCTGTGGAACGCCCTCCCACCAGATGTCAAAGAGAACAACAACTACCAGACTTTTAGAAGACATCTGAAGGCAGCCCTGTTTAGGGAAGCTTTTAATGTTTGATGTATCACAGTATTTTAATATTCTTTTGGAAGCCGCCCAGATTGCTGGGGAAATCCAGCCAGATGGGCGGGGTATAAATAATAAATTATTATTATTATTATTATTATTATTATTATTATTATTATTATTATTATTAACATAGATAAGTAATTTCTCATTCCCCTAGCCATTTTACTTGGACCAAGTGCTTTTATTTTACGTTGTGGATTCTGTATATTAAAAAAAAAACAAGACAGAGAACAAGATACAGCAGCCTTTCTCAATCTTGGGTCTGTAGCTGTTGTTGGACTACAACTCCCATTATCCCTAGCTTGCAGGACGAGTGGTCAGGAATGATGGGAGTTGTTGTCCAACAACATCTGTGGACCCAAGGCTGAGAAAGGCTGGGATACAGGCATAATAATGAAGCAAGAAAGGGGAGCATCTTTTGCTGAAAAGTGAATCTCGCCAAACAGTGTCAAGCCTCCCTTTCCAGCTCATCACCATCTGGTTCTGTTTTCCTTGAATTCACTTTCACGTTGTCACAAGTCTTGGCAAGAGCCAACTCTGATCTTCAAGATAAAAGGAAATGAAACGGGGTGGGGGGAATCAAATATGTCTGGAATCCATCTTAGCAATATTACAAGCAATAGAAGACTAAAGGGTCGGAGTTTTATGGCACAGAAGACTTGGACGTAGATCTGATGGGATGGTCAAAGGCCTGGAAATGATGCCTTATGAGGAACGGCTAAGGGAGCTGGGCATGTTTAGCCTGGAGAAGAGGAGGTTAAGGGATGATATGATAGCCATGTTCAAATATATAAAAGGATGTCACATAGAGGAGGGAGAAAGGTTGTTTTCTGCTGCTCCAGAGAAGCGGACACGGAGCAATGGATCCAAACTACAAGAAAGAAGATTCCACCTAAACATTAGGAAGAACTTCCTGACAGTAAGAGCTATTCGACAGTGGAATTTGCTGCCAAGGAGTGTGGTGGAGTCTCCTCCTTTGGAGGTCTTTAAGCAGAGGCTTGACAACCATATGTCAGGAGTGCTCTGATGGTGTTTCCTGCTTGGCAGGGGGTTGGACTCGATGGCCCTTGTGGTCTCTTCCAACTCTATGATTCTATGACTCAAGACCCACTTTTGCCCTGGACTCGTTTTATAGTCTTTAGAGGTCCATGTCATAAAAAATATGACTGATATTGAACTTGATTCTGCAAGGCCTCCAAGACACCATGTACAATAGGGCCTGTAGGTTGCAGCCTATTAAATCCTACCTAAGGGTAAGCACACTTAAATCAACGGACAATAGCCAGTCGTGCCTATTAATTGCAATGGGTGTGCTCCAAATAGGCCTGACAATGGGTCCAATCCTATGAACCAAAAGTTTTCAGAACCAAAATGGGAGACAGAAGATTTATCACAACTAATTGAGAGCTGCTTTCTTCATATACAGTGGTACGTTGGTTTAAGAACTTAATTCGTTCTGGAGGTCCGTTCTTAACCTGAAACAGTTCTTAACCTGAAGCATGACTTTAGCTAAAGGGGCCTTCCGCTGTCACCACCGTGCAATTTCTGTTCTCATCCTGAAGCAAAATTCTTAACCTGAGGTACTATTTCTGGGTTAGCGGAGTCTGTAACCTGAAGCGTATGGAACCCAATGTACCACCACATGGTCTGAGGGATGGTAGACCAGCCCACAGCTGAAAAAGGTTGCTGACCTCTGAGGTAGAACATCACAACTAGCAGCCATTGACAGCCTTCCCCTCTAAGAAATTCTCTCACCCTCTTTTGAAGCCTTCCAAGTTAGTGGCCATCACTGCCTCCCAAGCTGAGGACTGAATTTGGGACTTTCTGCACACAAGGACAGTGCTCTACCAGAGAGTTATGAATGCTCCCCAATTATTTAGCAAGTCTGAAAAAGCTGAAAGCAATGGATATGCATTACATGCTCCCTTCTCCCTTTTACTTTTCTCTGCCTGCTATAGCCTTCACAATTGCATTTCTGTTCCTTCTGATTAGCATTATTCTTCATGGTATGCAACAGGAAAAGAACCCAGTTATTAAAAACAGAATTGGCTTCACAAGAGGGCTCTGAGGCAATCTGCCGAAAATGCGCAAGCTGCCACCCCCCTCGGCAACACGGCAAGCGCGCAACTGGGGAAAAGCACCTCCCTCCTGGTTTTTTTCCAGGGGAAAAGCTGCCAGTTCCCATTCTTGTGCCTTTCCTGTCCATTTGTTTCCATTATTAAACCTAGCACTGCAAAGCTGCACGTTAAGAACTGAGGCGGCTCAGCCGTCTCCCACAGCTGCAAAGCATTCTGGGTTCTGCAAAGGCTGCAACACTACAGAGGCGATGAAATCTCTATGAAAAGCACAAAATGGGTACTGTCCAAAATTACTGTGAGCACCTAACCTGGATTCCCTTGGCAGACTCCGCAGAACAGCCATAAACGTACCCCTTTGAGAATGTAAAGGAAAGCCCTGCTGGTCGAAGCCATCTACCTGTAGTTCAACACCGCCTCTGAGAGTGGAGGTAGACTATGAATAATAGCATACTTGTGACAGAGGAAGCCTGGACGGCCAGGCAATGGCCTTCTTTTTATTTATTGAGTTTATATACCACTGTATAAGGGGCGTGGGTGGCGCTGTGGGTTAAACCACAGAGCCTAGGACTTGCCGATCAGAAGGTCGGTGGTTCGAATCCCCGCGACGGGGTGAGCTCCCGTTGCTCGGTCCCTGCTCCTGCCAACCAAGCAGTTTGAAAGCACGTCAAAGTGCAAGTAGATAAATAGGTACCGCTCCGGCGGGAAGGTAAATGGTGTTTCCGTGTGCTGCTCTGGTTCACCAGAAGCGGCTTAGTCATGCTGGCCACATGACCCGGAAGCTGTACACCGGCTCCCTTGGCCAATAAAGCGAGATGGGCGCCGCAACCCCAGAGTCGGCCACGACTCGACCTAATGGTCAGGGGTCCCTTTACCTTTTACCTTTATACCACCCTATACCTGGAGGTCTCGGGGCAGTTCACAGAAAAGATCACAACATATATAATTGGAATAAAAACAACAACCCAATAACACCCCCGAAGAAAAGAGTCACATTTTAAAAGGGCACAGGATGTCAAACAGATCAACCAAAGGCCTGGTTAAAAAGGAACGTTTTTGCCTGGCACCTAAAGGCGTATAATGAAGGCGCCAGGCGAGCCTCCCTGGGGAGAGAGCATTCCACAAATGGGGAGCCACTGCAGAGAAGGCCCCGTTCTCGTGTTGCCACCCTCCGGACCTCTCAAGGAGGCGGCACACGAAGAAGGCCTTCAGAAGGTGATCTCAGGGTCCAGGTAGGTTCATATGGAAAGAGGTGGTCCTTGAGGTATGGCGGTCCTGAGCCGCTGGAGCAGAGCTTCCATTGCAGCTCCAGGGGTGCACTTTGGCCAAAGCACACAGACAGAAACTTTCTCACACAGCTCTGAAGAACTTTTGAAGTACTCAAAGATAAGGAGTGTGAGAGTGACCGGACGGCAACTCCTCACAGACCATTGGCTGTGTTGGCTGAGGCTGAGGGAGCCCCCATAACCGACCCAAATTTAAACACTGCTGTGCGATCAATGCCACAGTTTAGCTGCTCCCTCGTGCAATCAACAACAACAAAAAGGACCCTCACACAAATGTAAACTTGGTCTCACTGGAGCTCACAGCGAGTCTCGTCTTGCTCAGACCCACCCTTATTTCTGTTCTGAGAAAACTTCCGAGATTCCTTTCCAGGTAATGAGCAAATACGCTCAAAACTCAAGCTCATTGTTCAGTCACTGTGAGGGCAAAACTCTGCGCAGCCTTTGGAAACAATGACATAACTATACAGGCAGGGAGCCAAGTGAGAGCTTTTCTAGATTCCTCTCGCTCGACACACACCAACACAAACGTTGTCGAAAGGACACATCTGCACTTGAGCTTGCAAGGGCCACAGGAGTGTTTCTGCTGATAATCTGGGAACATTTCATTTAGTTAAGGAGGAGATCACACGGTGGAGTGATTTTTTTTTGGGGGGGGGGCAGGAATGCACAAATCAAAACACTTCCACACCCAACAGCTTGGCATAAGTGTGTCAGAATGGTTATGTGTGCTCAGTATCACTGAAGTGTGTACAAACCAGGGTGGGAAAACTATGGTTTTCCAAGCACTGGTAGACTCCAGCTCTGATACAAAAAGCTGAATGAAATCAAGGCTAAGATGAACATGATGCATTTATGCATCAGAAATCATAGAGAGCCGTTGTGGTGCAGTGGTTAGAATGTTGGGCTAGGACCTGGGAGACCAGGGTTCAAATCCCCATGCAGCCATGACACTCATTGGGTGAACTTGGGCCCAGTCACGGCTTCTCAGTCTAACCTTCCTCACAGGGTTGCTGTGGGGATTAACTGAGGAGAGGGGAAACCACCTTGAGCTCCTTGGAGAAAAGGCAGAATATAAACACAATCAGCTCAATCAATTTATTTCACATACTTGTGCAAGAAAAAAAACACCTGTGCCAAAAATCAAACACAACATCTGGTAGCTAATTGAATTATATGGAATTGTATTGCAATAAAATACAACAGATCCAAAATAACAGAGGCAATAGAGAATCATATAGCATCTAGCACAGGGCATTACATTTGCTACAATAGGCAAGAATCGTTAAGTGGTTCTTCATGACCCTCAGCAGTTTTCAACTGGGCTGTGCACGGGAAAAGCCTAGGAACCCACTGCCTAGATGCTGGCTTACAACAGACTGGCTTGCAGCTGAGCAATCCTGGGTTGTGAAACAAGGCAATCAATGCAAAATGCACTGCATTGCCCTGTGGGTGTCCATGGGTGATTTCTATTCTAAAAGTAAAGGGACCCCTGACCGTTAGGTCCAGTTGCGGACGACTCTGGGGTTGCGCCACTCATCTCGTTCTATAGGCCGAGGGAGCTGGCATTTGTCCGCAGACAGCTTCCGGGTCATGTGGCCAGCATGACTAAGCCGCTTCTGGCGAACCAGAGCAGCGCACGGAAACACCATTTACCTTCCCGCTGGAGCAGTACCTATTTATCTACTTGCACTTTGGCGTGCTTTCGAACTGCTAGGTTGGCAGGAGCAGGGACCGAGCAACGGGAGCTCACCCCGTCGCGGGGATTCGAACCGCCGACCTTCTGATTGGCAAGTCCTAGGCTGTGTTGGTTTGACCCACAGCGCCACCCATGTCCCTAAGGTAGCATAGGAAGCCAGAAAAACTGGCCAAGTAGACTTCAAGCCACAAAGGCTTTGGTTCTCAGGCAGGTGAAATCAGATGAAGCAAATCATGTGGGCAAACGAAGAACGGTTTGCAAGCACTGACGGTCAGCTGCAAAACCACACTTCCTTTACCAGCAGTGATGTGAACTCAAGCCACACAAGCAAAGGGACAGATGATAAGCGGTGCCTGCAAAGCCTGCTTCTGGAAAGGAGTCGCATCTTTATCTGCCTTACACCCAGGGCCGGATTTAGGTTTGATGAGGCCCTGAGCTACTGAAGGTAATGGGGCCCTTTATATGTCCAGCTGTCGTTTGTCAACAACAAATCGTCACTGTTATTTGTGTTGCATATATGCTATATGGTACTTTATGGACCTAATAGGTATCTAAAGCCATTTGCACATAACAAAATGTATTTTATCAAAGTGATTGTTGAACTTATCTTATATTTTGGAAATGTACATCCAGGATTTTTTTCCTTTACATTTTTTGGGGGACCCCCAAGAGAGTGGGGCCCTAAGCTATAGCTTGTTTAGCTTATACATACATGTGGCACTGCTTACACCTGACAGGATATATATATAGGAAAGGTGGGTGTGGCTTCAGGAAAACAGGCTTGCGGGTCAATTTAGGACTCCCGCTTGGCCCAAGCTCACCACCTCTGAAGTAGGGAATCAATTCCCCAACCCTTCTGGGTCCTCGAGCTGTATGCTTGCAGCAGACAACGATTGTTTGCATGCCTTCTTGATAGTCACAATGCTTTTTGCCACAAAGCTCCCATTGTTATGTGGATGAAATCTGTATTTTCTTTCCAAATGTCATTCCGCGAAAGAAAGTTTTCTTGCATCAGCCCTCTCCACCAGCAACAGTGGCTCATTGTATGTTCGCCAACAGCTGGGACAGGGTGAGGCTTTCAAGTTTTAGCAACCGCTTACGACAGGGGCAAGGGAGTGCTCTATTCATTTTGGAGAAGCAGCCCTCTCCGCTTTGATACTGAAAAGCAGAATTTTCTGAGGACCTCAGATTCACGCAGGCAAGTGCACATCCGAGGCCCAGTTCATACATGTGAAGGAGTCCACAGACACACACACACACACACACACACACACACAAACTTCCTCTCTGTCTCATTCCTCAGAAGACAGATGGGGCTATAAGGTTTAAACTGGATCTTTACAAATGTTTAAAATAACTTTTTCTAAAAACAAAACCCAGAAGCCTTTTTTAAAGGACTTCTAGGTGCTGAAATCCCAAGGGAGCAGAAAATACTATTTACATACGTGAGTATGGCTGCGCGGATGCTACTAGCCCAGAGATGGAAAGAAGATAAAGTCCCTACCAGAGAAGAATGGCAGATGCAAGTTGATGGACTATGCTGAAATGGCAAAAATGACTGGACTGGAAGAATCAGAAATCAGGAAGACCAAAACTTTAATAAGGGGGGTGGGGGTGGGATTTATAATATATTTTAGAAACCATTGTAAACAGCTAAAATCGTTAGTGGGGTTGGCATAGCACTTGTAGTTTAATGGTGAATTTGGGATATAATGGAGATGCGAAAGTTCTGAATTATTATAAAAGATGCAGGAGGTAAGGAATAACAACAGGACCCACAAAGGGGAGGAGGAGGGAGTCCAGGAGATTCTGAGGATTCTTGTTTTTATATTGTATGTTGATACGGGATTGTAAAATTTTAATTTGAGAAACCTAATAAATAAATTTATTTTAAATATAAAAGTAAATAAACTGGATCTTTACGTACAACTACAAGCCAAGCATTACCACTTACAGCAGAAGCAAGGAAGAAAGGGGAGGAAGTAAACTCACGTCCGTTAGCTTTCAGGGCGAGTTTGCGCAAACCATTGTGCCTGGTGTGGCAGTGGGGCTGGGGAGGGGCGCCCTTACCTTTCTTTTCTCCCGTGAACGGGACAAAATCTTCAACGTCTTTATGTTCCAGCGCTTGCTTCTCCAGATACGAAAGGAGTTTCTCCCTGTCGAAAGCACCGGAGGGCTTTTTGGAAGTCTGGTCCTTTTGCCGGAACCCTGCGGGCAACAGTGCATTCTGCAAAACGAAAATGACATGGCTTCTATCACTCTTATTCGCCAAAAAACAACAAACCACCGAAGCAGTGCACTAAAATACACGCAGCTTCCAGGTCATGTGGCCAGCATGACTAAGCCACTTCTGGCGAACCAAAGCAGTGCATGGAAATGCCGTTTACCTTCCCGCTGGAACGGTACCTATTTATCTACTTGCAGTTCGTGCTTTCAAACTGCTAGGTTGGCAGGAGCAGAGACCGAGCAACGGGAGCTCACCCTGTTGTGGTATCTAGGAAGGTATCTAGGAAGGGGTCGAAAAGGCCAAATCCTCCTGGATCCTGTCTTGGGAGCAGAGCCATCACCACTATCATGTTTCCTTGCATCAGCCCTATCTCCTGGGACAGGGTGAGACTTGCAAGTTTGAGGACAGTTTTAACACAGTGATAATATCTGCATTTATCCATCACATCCTACTTCTGGTGCATGTACTTTTAGATCCCTCCCTGTGCACATACAAGTAAGGCTCTCTTCCACTTGGCAGGAACTGGGATACATCCCGATGATGATATTAATTAATTAATTTTATTTTATTTATACCCCGCCCTCCCTGGCCAAGACCAGGCTCAGGGCGGTTAACATCATGTACAAAAACAATTGACCAAAATACAACTTAAAAACAGGATTAAAGTACACTCATCTCGCTTTATTGGCTGAGGGAGCCGGCGTACAGCTTCTGGGTCATGTGGACAGCATGACTAAGCCGCTTCTGGCGAACCAGAACAGCGCACGGAAATGCTGTTTACCTTCCCGCCGGAGCGGTACCTATTTATCTACTTGCACTGGTGTGCTTTCGAACTGCTAGGTTGGCAGGAGCAGGGACCGAGCAACAGGAGCTCACCCCGTCGCGGGGATTCGAGCCGCCGACCTTCTGATCAGCAAGCCCTAGGCTCTGTGGTTTAACCCACAGCGCTACCCGCATCCCTTCTAGAAAAGCCAGGGAAGTCCCCAAATAGGGGTTCCATCACAGAAGGAAAAGGAAAAAGAGGGAGGGGATCAGGCTGGTTCAAAGTCAAAGGCTAGGCGGAACACCTTTGTCTTACAGGCCCTGTGGAAAGAAATCAGATCCCGCAGGGCCCTGGTCTCATGAGACAGAGCGCTCCATCAGGCCGGAGCCAGTGTTGAAAAGGCCCTGGCCCTGGTTGAGGCTAATCTGACTTCCTTAGGGCCTGGGACCTCTAGGGTGTTGCTATATATGGACCTTAAGGTCATCAACGGGACATACCAGGAGAGGCGGTCCTGTAGGTACAAGGGTCCTAGACTGCAATGTGCATACATGTATAATATTTTGTGCTGGATTTATTCTGAAACAAAACTGTTTTTATTTTGGCATTTTTCTACTGAACCAGATCCATTCTGCGAGCTCCCTATTTCTTGCTCACGGACAGGCCCTTTCTGGGTGTGAAAAGAGTGCCACGTGTGGAGAGTGAACCAGAGATGATGTTGCAGCACACAATCTGCTGACTTTTGCCTCTGGAATCCACACCTGTTAACGTTTATAGCTTAAAATCCATTGCGCCTGCACACCCAAGGCACGTGCCGTTCCAGATGTGGCCACCCAGATGTCACTCTCACCATGCTGTACTTCAGTTTCTCCCAAACTTGTATCACCAAACTGTTGTTGGACTACAACTCCCATCATCCCTAGCTAGCAGGACCAGTGGTCGGGGATGATGGGAATTGTAGTACAAAAAAATAGCTGGATACCCAAATTTAGGAAACCCTGCTCTACCTCCTTTTCTGTATACTGGTTGCTGGGAATCACAAAGTGGGGAGAGCACGGTTGAATTCATGCTCTGCTTAAAGACTTCCCAGAGGCATTTGGTTGGCCACTGTGAGATACTGGACCAGATGATCTGGCAGGGTTGTCCACATGGCACTTCTCCCTGACCATTGGCCATGCTGCCTGGGGCTGATGGAAGCTGAGAATCCAACAACAGCCAAGATGCCCCAGGCTCCCCCAGGATTCGCTTTCCATTGAAAAGATGTTTGCACTCTAGTCACTGACTGTCTGGAGGCGGTTGGAGGATGGATGGCGGCTAACAGATTGAGGCTGAATCCTGACAAGTCAGAAATACTGTTTTGGGGGGACAGGAGGCAGGTGTGGAGGACTCCCTGGTCCTGAATGGGGTAACTGTGCCCCTGAAGGACCAGGTGCGCAGCCTGGGAGTCATTCTGGACTCACGGCTGTCCATGAAGGCGCAGGTCAATTCTGTACCCAAGGCAGCTGTCTACCAGATCCATCTGGTACGCAGGCTGAGACCCTACCTGCCCGCGGACTGTCTCACCAGAGTGGTACATGCTCTAGTTATCTCCCACTTGGACTACTGCAATGCGCTCTATGTGGGGCTACCTTTGAAGGTGACCCGGAAACTGCAATTAATCCAGAATGCGGCAGCTAGACTGGTGACTGGGAGCGGCCACCGAGACCATATAACACCGGTCCTGAAAGATCTTCATTGGCTCCCAGTACATTTCCGAGCACAATTCAAAGTGTAGATGCTGACCTTTAAAGCCCTAAATGGCCTCGGTCCTGTATACCTGAAGGAGCACCTCCACCTCCATCGTTCTACCCGGACACTGAGGTCCAGCACCTAGGGCCTTCTGGTAGTTCCCTCCCTGCAAGAAGCCAAGTTACAGGGAACCAGGCAGAGGGCCTTCTCGGTAGTGGTGCCCGCCCTGTGGAACGCCCTCCCACCAGATGTCAAAGAGAAAAAATAACTACCAAACTTTTAGAAGACATCTAAAGGCAGCCCTGTTTAGGGAAGCTTTTAATGTTTAATAGGTTATTGTATTTTAGTGTTTTGTTGGAAGCCGCCCAGAGTGGCTGGGGAAACCCAGCCAGATGGGCGGGGTATAAATAATAAATCATCATCATCATCATCATCATCATCATCATCATCATCATTATTATTGGGACTTGCAATTCGTGCAACAGCACTAACACATGGACTCATTCCATTCAGGCTTCTTGTGGTGTCAAGCCACTGTTTTTTGCACTCTCTTGCAGCATTAGCTATCCTGAATGTTTGTACAAGAGAAAGCAGGATAAGCACTTTTTTAAACAGAGGGAATCGTCCCGCTGACCCAAAACACACCTCTGGATCCAGATCATCCAGGACCATTTCCAGTTGTTTCAACTCCTCTTCCGATAACTTGCCCAGGATTTCATCCTCATCGAGGTCCTTGTATTTGTCCAAGTCTTTTCGGAAGGGGAGAGCCATCGCTTCAGCTTGCGGGGGGGCAAGCAGCTTTGTCAAGTGTACAGCAAGGCTGGCAACCTGGGTTTTATTTTTAACAGGAACTGTGGAAAGAGGGACAAAGAACTCATTAACAAGGGCACTTTGCTGTGTGTGCAAACAGAAGGCAGTTCAAGAGAGCTAGGATGGTGCAGAGAAGCCGTTCCAACTGCAATGGCAGAATATAAACTACAGGCAAGGAGCAATTTAGGCACATCCAAATGGCGCACATGAGCTTAACCCAGAAGTAGCCCCCAAACGTCATAAATACATTAGGAAAAAGGGCGGAACAGGGCAGAACGGGGGCGTGGCAGGCACGGAACCGGGCAGGCTTATGCGCACTCTTATGCCAATGAGCGAGGGAGTCCAGAACATAACCCCTGTGCAAAAAGAGCATTGCCTGTATTGCTGTTAGGTAAAGGTAAAGGGACCATTAGGTCCAGCCGTGACCGACTCTGGGGTTGCGGCGCTCATCTCGCTTTATTGGCCGAGGGAGCCGGCGTACAGCTTCTGGGTCATGTGGCCAGCATGACTAAGCCGCTTCTGGCGAACCACCCAAATATCAACCTTCTCAGGTCCTACATTCCGCTGGGGAAGACAACCTGAACAAGGAAATTCAGAGTCAATCAACAACTTTACAGGAGGTGATGCTGAAGACCTGTTTAGACCTCTACATCATCATCATTATTTAAAAAGATGAATTACTGCCATGTACAGTGGTGCCCCGCAAGACGAATGTCTCGCAAGACGGAAAACTCGCTAGACGAAAGAGTTTTCCTTTTTGGAGGTGCCTTGCAAAACGAATCTCCTATGGGCTTGCTTCGCAAGACGAAAATGTCTTGCGAGTTCCTGCTGGTTTCCCCCCCCCCCCTTTTTCTAAGCTGCTAAACCGCTTATCAGCTGATCCGATCAGCAGGTAAGCCGCTAAAAGCCGCTAATAGCGCTAATCTGCTAATCCGTCAATGGGCTTGCTTCGCAAGACAAAAAAACCGCTAGACGAAGAGAATCACAGAACAGATTCTTTTCGTCTTGCGAGGCACCACTGTACTGCCATGTACCCTCCTGCGAAGTTAGATCTGGACTGCAGCACTAGGAGAGGCAATTAGACCTTTCTTTGTACATCACTGTCCTAGCTGAAACCTCTCTACACCCCCCAAGCTGTGAACCTGAAAGATGCTGGTTCAGGCTTGATATCTGCACTTTCTGCTTCGTGGTGCAAACAGAAGCTTGAGAGGGGCAGCTTCAAGCAGCAAAACAAGGCCCAGGGTGGGGGGGGGGGAGAATCAGGACCTCCATAATCTGGTGTGCATGCGCGCGCCCTCCCACCACCTTCTGCACGTCAATGCACCTGCTATTAATGCTGCTTGAAAGTGCCAGGGGAGACCCCAAACACAGCTCTCTTACAGCATATTACATTTTATATTAAACCTACACCTCTCCCTCCTCTCTCGCCTCCTGCCTTTTGCCCTTTAATTTCAAATCAGAACTGGGGGGGAAATAAAGAGTAATAGTTTTCATCAGCAACGTTATTGTTATGGTTATTATTCTTATTCTATTGACACTTGTCCCAGGGATTAAGAAGGTGGGGGTGTCCAATCCCTTCCCAACTACGATGTCGTAATATTTTAAATCCACACACTTTAAAGACATGTATTTAAATGTGCCCATTTGTAAGTATTTTCACATGTTGTTTAGGATCTGTTTGCTTTATTGATTGTTCTTTGCCATCCTATGATCCTTTGGGAGGAAGAGCAAGTTATTTTTAAAAAATCTAATAAATGCAAAACTCAACAAACTGATGTTACGTTCATCCTGCTTTGCAGTAAGTTTATTTGAACAGGATGATATACAAGGAAAAGTAGTACAGTGGTACCCCGCAAGACGAACGCCTCGCAAGACGGAAAACCCGCTAGACGAAAGGGTTTTCTGTTTTGGAGGCGCTTCGCAAAACGAATTTCCCTATGGGCTTGCTTCGCAAGACGAAAGCCCATAGGGAAATCTCCGGGGACCTCTTTTAAATGCTAGCGGTGGGGAGCAAAGCCCCCCCCCCTTCAGAAGAGGTCCAGGAAGGCTGGCGGGGCCGAAAGGCTTTGCTCTCCAGCGCCAGCATTTTAAAAGCAGTCCGGGATAGCAGAGAAGCGCTTCCCGCTATCCCGGACGGCTTTTGAAGGCAGGAGAGGCATGCCGGCAAGTCTCCGCCAGCAGCGGCAGCGCTGCCGCTGCTGGCGGAGCGCTCCGCGAAGCCTGGGCGCGCTAATGTCAGCGCGCGCAGGCTTCGGCATGCCGGCAGAGGTCCGCGAAGCCTTGGCCGGACAGCTTTTGAAGGCAGGCGGGGGGAGCAAAGACTTTCGCCCCCGCCAGCCTTCAGAAGAGGTCCAGGACCTCTTCTGAAGGCTGGCGGGGGGCAAAAGTCTTTGTCTCCCCTGCCTGCCTTCCCAGGGGCTTTTAAATCGCCCCGGATAGCGGAGAAGTCCTCCGCTGTCCCGGGACGATTTTAAAATGCCGCCCGCCAGCATTTTAAGATCGCCCGGACAGCGGAGAAGCCCTCCGCTGTCCCGGGGTTTTTTAAAATGCTGGGGGTGGGAAGAAAACCCCTTGTTCCCCCCCCCAGCCTTCAGAAGAGGTCGGGGGACAGACTGTCCCCGGACCTGGTCTGAAGTCGGTTTCCCTAGGAACGCATTAATTGATTTTCAATGCATTCCTATGGGAAACCGTGCATCGCAAGACGAAAAACTCGCAAGAAGAAGAAACTTGCGGAACGAATTAATTTCGTCTTGCGAGGCACCACTGTATATGTGTATTGATAAAACGCCAGCAAGAAGTGCACATTTCGCTTGAGAGGCTCATGCATTTTGTATTCAGACATCCATACTCTCAAGTGCAGAAGGTCAAGTGAGAAATGACCCTAAGGAAGCTTAAGGGTAAAGTTTGAGATCTGCTGTCCAAGTTTAAGTCAGGTCGCATCTCAGATTTCTGTTTAAAATCTAGCGCCTATCTGCATTGCTGGGCATGCATTGCCCAGAAAATGCACAAACCCCTTTCCCCTACCATATCATACTGCTGCATTTAAGAAGCAGAAGAAGAAAACCTTTGGCTTAACTGAATACACAACTTTCATTGTTAAAACAACAATGGAAACTCCAGAGACGCTATACTAGGCAAAAACAGGGAGGAGATAATTAATCTACTCTTCAAACACTAGTTACAAATCCCAGGACCTTGGAGTCAGCTGCGCATACAGGAACTTTGTGAAACCATTTATTAATTTTGTTCCCGCTCAAGGTCACCTTCACAGTCTGAATCTGGAAGGCGCACAAAGGAAACCTTGGCTGCATTCAAAGCGGATCACACTTAAGCACAGGTGCACGAGTCAGCAAAAACAGCAAAACATTTTCCCCGCTGAGTCGCTTGCATCCCAGTGCTAGCTACTGGTTCTATCAGCCTCTCCCAACTCCTGTATGTTTTGGCCTTCTACTGCCATCAGCTGCAGCCAGCATGGCCAATACCCAGGACGATGGAGGTTGTAGCCCAACGTTTGGCGGGCGGCAGGTTGGCTGTAAGATGGCAGGCAGGTGGCAGCTGGCTGGGGGCAAAGGGAGGTTGGTGGGGCAGTGCCCCCCTTTGTCCAAAAGGACCAGTCTCTACTGCTAACCAAGGGAGGGAAGAGATGAACTACTCCCCAGAGACAGCTCAGTCGCTAGAGCATCTTAATCTCAGGATCATGGGCCACACTGAGCAAAGGATTTCTGCATGCCAGGAGGTTGGACTAGATGACTCTGGAGGCCCCTTCCCATTCTACACTTCTATGATCCTAGAAACCTTTATAGGGAGAGGCGGGGAGATCTATGGGCCTCCCAATGCTGCCAGTCTACTTCTCCCATCCTGCCTGATCACATGCCTTGCTGGCTGTGACTGATGGGAATCCGAGTCCCAACAGCACTCGTAGGATAACTGGTTCTCCATGTCTGCCTTATGACAAGGATGGATGGCTGAGAACTTGGGGTTAGATGTGGTCTCCAAAACACATCTGGGGGGATGTTCCTTGGCTCAGTAGTAGACAATACAGCCATGTTCTTTTTATGGCCCTCAAGAACTTTTTCATAAAATGTGTTGCCTATTTGAAATAAACACACTTATTCTTTTCTGCCCCAGGTTCCACATCTTTTTCTACGACAACCCTTTTCTCGCTGCAGCTGAAACAAGGAGTGGTTTCTTGCATGCCACAGAGTAGTAGCCACATCTCTTTCCCTTCCACTGTTTTCCTTTGCAACCCAAAGAGTCAATTCAGCTATCAAGAGCAAGCACACTTTATCATAGTTTCCCTTATCTGCCAAGATGGATCCCTTTGATTTTGGGGTGACTTGGAGAATGCAGAATTCAAGCCATTCAGAAACAGGATCCTAAACTAAAGGAAGGTGATCTTAAGCCACCAGACAAGGAGACTTCATTCGGAAAGCATATTCCTTCCATCTATTACAGGATGTGGGGAATCTCTGGCCTGCCAGGCGCTGCTGAACAACAACTCCCATCCTCCCTGGCCATTGGTCATGCTTGATGGTGCTGTTGCAACATCTGGTAGGCCAAAAGCTCACCACCACCATAGATAAGTTACCCAATTTGACTTCACTTGACTTTTTTAAAACAAAACAAAACTCAACACACCTGCTGTAAATAACCTCCAGCTTCATTAAAAGCTGCCTGCCTTCTTTTTATTCCTGTTTTTCACCTACAAAAGAACCTGTGCTAGTCCTGCTCAGAACAGACCCACTGAAATGAGTGGACACAACTAACTAAGACCCATTCATTTCAGTGGGTCTGCTCCAAGTAGGACTTAGTTTGGGTACAACACCTGGAATTTATTATATGTTCAAAGATGGTGGATCAAGCACTGCGTGTTTCTCTTCCCCAGACATCCCAGTTACAACCTGAAACTTGCACAGCACTTAATAGTGCTACGGGCAAGACTCCATTGCTCTAACCCCACCCGTTTTAATTACTCTTGATTAAGAGTCCTGGAGAACTCAAAAGCTTGCAAATCATTCTGTGGTATTTTGATTGGCCTCAAGGCATTGCGTGAATGTGAATCTGGGAGGATTTCATCATTTTATCACTTCACTCTTATTTGATTACACAGTTTCCCTTACATCCCTGCTCACTCAAGTCCAAAGATGCTTTCTTACTCGATTCCATTAGAGCTCGGCTTACAGATTTCTTTGAACGTCATTGTTTACTTTAAAGGAAGTGCCTAACTATTTGATCTTGGCAATATGTCACCCACTGGGCCATGTTCTCTTTGACTCCAGGGATCAAATGTCGGAGCTTTCATTCGCTTGCTCCAAAAACATAAGATTTCATATCAACGTATCATACATAAAGTAAATATCAAAAACTGCGTCGGTTGCCGGTAAATTCTGTATATTTTGGGAAGGGGGCAGGAAATATCAAGATTGTGACATCTGCTTGCAAGTCAAGGACCAGTTAAGAACGTAAGCCAAGGATCAGCATTAACCTAACATCTATGTTACAGACATGTGCTTACTCACATCCTGCTATTTTTCCATTAGCAGCAAAAATAAAACACTGCTGCGGTCCAACTTCTATACAAAGTGAAAGTCGGCAGCTCTCTAAATAAGGTGTCAGGTATACAAACAAGAATTTGAGTGCCGCTGGCATGCAAACAGGTCTGAAACCAGAGGCAGCTGTTGAGTGGGAAGCAGAGGTCTAGGCAGGGAGAAAGAGCTGTGAGCATGGCCAGTCAAAGCAAAGTGAGAATTGCTCAGGCAACACCCTAGGCCTAGCCTGAACAGGAAGCTGTTACAGCATTTCCTGTTAGGGAGAACCAATGGCCAGTGTGGTTGGGCACAGTCACTCCAGCAGCTGAGAATAACAACAACAACAACAACAACAATTTATTTACCCCAGCCACTCTGGGCGGCTTCCAACCGAACATTAAAAACAATACAGCATCAGACATTAAAAACTTCCCTAACCAGGGCCACCTTTAGTTGTCTTTTTATTTTATTTTTTTATAATTTTTTTATTGGTTTTACACCTTTAGTTGTCTTTTTAAAGTAAACTTGTTGCTTATTGCCTTGACATCTGATGGGAGGGCGTTCCACAGCGTGGGCGCCACTACCAGGAAGGCCCTCTGCCTGGTTCCCTGTAACCTCACTTCTCACAGCGAGGGATCCGTCAGAAGGCCCTCGGAGCTGGACCTCAGTGTCCGAGCTGAACGATGGGGGTGGAGACGCTCCTTCAGGTACACTGGACCGAGGCCATTTAGGGCTTTAAAGGTCAGCACCAACACTTTGAATTGTGCTCAGAAACGTACTGGGAGCCAATGCAGATCTCTCAGGACCAGTGTTATATGGTCTCGGCGGCCACTCCCAGTCACCAATCTAGCTGCCGCACTCTGGATTAATTGCAGTTTCTGAGTCACCTTCAAAGGTAGCCCCACGTAGAGCGCATTGCAGTAGTCCAAGTGGGAGATTAGCAGAGCATGCACCACTCTGGCAAGACAGTCCTCAGGCAGGTGGGGTCTCAGCCTGCGCACCAGATGGAGCTGGTAGACAGCTGCCCTGGATACAGAATTGACCTGCACCTCCATGGACAGCTGTGAGTCCAAAATGACTCCCAGGCTGCGCACCTGGTCCTTCAGGGGCACAGTTACCCCATTCAGGACCAGGGAGTCCTTCACACCCGCCCGCCCCCTGTCCCCCCAGAACAGTACTTCTGCCTTGTCAGGATTCAACCTCAATCCTTTACTGCCTTTGGAGATCCCTCAACCCAGAAGTAGACAACAAGGGACCTTGCAGATACCGTTGGGACTATGGCTCCCATCATCCTTTACCACTGACCATGATGCCCGGGGCTAAAGGGAACTGTAGACAAACATTAATTATCCACAGGGCCACAGGTCGCCCATCCCTGCTTTGCATTTCATCACCTTCCATGTTCGCCAGGTATCGCCTCTTTCCACCCAGTGGAGATTCTGAGATGAACGACAGGTTTAAAGTCAAGGCATCCACGTGATTCCTCTCTTAGGAACACGCGATCTCTTTTTCAGATTTGTGAGACTCAGAATTATTTCTTTCGATCTCCCTGCATTCCTTCCCACCATCTTCTTAAAGCTTTGCAGCCGTGGAGAGTGGGTTGTACACTTAAACGTCGCCACCGAGTCCCACGCCACCTTACTTTGTCTCCCTCTCCAGGATGCCGCACTGGAAGGCACCCGTTTGCAGGCTTCTGAGCTGTGTGGAAGCTGGGGAGCCAGGATCCTGGCCTGAATCCTCACTGAGGGTGTTTGTAGAGTTCCTTGGAAGCCTTGTTTACATCAGCAGGATTGCATAGGAGTAACACTGCTGCATGGTGACTTTTACCCAGCCTAACTGACCTACCTCACAGGATTGTTGTGAGGATAACAGTGGGAGCGGGGGAAATCCCCCCAAACCACCCAAAGCCCCCTGGATGCAAAGGATAGAAATATAATAAGATATTGTGCGAGGAATGGAAATTCTATTCTGTATTGGAAATGGGCTTGAATTGGGCCAGGTTAGTCTGGAATGGTGTGCCTCGTGAAGGATGGAGCGTGCATTTTATTATTATTATTATTATTATTATTATTATTATTATTATTATTATTATTATTTACCCGCCTTTCACCATAAGCTCTGAGCAGGTTTTTTAGAATGTGTCCTTTTATTTAAAAAGCATCTCTGGGTTATTTGTGGATCATAGGAATTCGTTCATCCCCCCCCCCAAAAAAAAAATCTAGTCCTGCCTCCCCACAAGGTCTGAAGGACAGTGGACCAGCCCCCTGCTGAAAAAGTTTGCTGACCCCTGGTCTAGACTGACAGATAGCAGTTGCCTCCAGATTTCTGGGACTTTCTCCATGCAAAGCAGCTGCACTAACCACTGGGCCACGGCGGTTCTCCATGAGCGTTGCAACACTGTGGTACTGCTGCCACTGCAACATCCCTGTTGTATTTTTTGGGTGGGGTGGGGGAGAAAAGCTTAGAAAGCAAACAAAAGTTCCTGCTCCCATCAGAGGAAGGGGCCTCTCCCCACCTCCCAAACCCCCATTCCAATGTGAGCCAGCATCTTAAAAGGGAAATGGTTTCCTGCAGCTAATGACCACAGAACTGCTGGCTGCCAAGCCGCCTATCCATTTGCCAAGTCAACACTATGCTCTGTTTTTGTTCCTTCTCCCAGCGTAGTGCAAATCTGTTTATAATCAGACCAGACCACAATACTCTGGGAGGAGAAGGGAACCTTTTCCAATACGAGTGCTGGGGACTAGAGACAAACAGCCGGCATTTTATTTTTTTTAAAGGAAGGTTGGCACAAAGGCCTCCTTATGTTCTCTTATCAAGCATTGGTACAGCTGGCTGTTTATAAGCCAGACTGTCACAGGAAGATCTAGTTTGTTACTGAGCTCCATCCCAATCTTACACCTGCATCATTCTATTCCAAAGAATCACTAAATGTCCCCAAGTGAGTCATGGTCCCCATTGTGTGTTTTTTAATATCTGTAAACAGGTGGAATAACAGCATCTCTTGCGCTACAATGTGATCTGGCCATCAGTGCTGCTATCATTTTTGCTCCTTAATGCGCCTCGTCTGTCAGCATCCCCCATCCTATGAGATGCCCATTTTAAGAAGCTTGAACACACTGCAAACGCTAGACTGGTTCAGGATGCATGTCACACTGAGATGCAGCCAACAGCACCCCCCACCCCCCCAAAAAAAACCCTGATCAGGTGATGCTTTGCTTACAATGTTCTCTTACAGGAACTTAGGGCTCCTCTGTACTATAGGCAGTACAGTGGTACCTCGGGTTACATACGCTTCAGGTTACAGACTCCACTAACCCAGAAATAGTGCTTCAGGTTAAGAACTTTACTTCAGGATGAGAACAGAAATCGTACTCCAGCGGCGCGGCAGCAGCAGGAGGCCCCATTAGCTAAAGTGGTGCTTCGGGTTAAGAACGGACCTCCGGAACGAATTAAGTACTTAACCCAAGGTACCACTGTATTAGTCATGGCTTCCCCATTGGCCCAAAAATGGAAGCAAGAAGAACTACCAACGATGGAAGAATGGAGGATGAAATTAATGGACTATGCGGAACTTGACAAACTAACAGGAAGGATCCGAAACCGGTGGGACCAGAAATTTACCGAAGACTGGAGTAAATTTATGGATTATTTGAAAAGTATTTGTGACGATCAGACTACGTTTGTAGGTTTACAAGAAGTTCTGTGAGGGCTAATATTAGAAATATTGTAAAAAATGGAAAAGGAGAGATGATATGTTAAGAGATGTAAAGGCAATATTAAGTTAGGAAATGCATAAGAAGTGATTAAGACGGAGGATTATCAGAGGTGTTGATGGAAGTCCAATAAGATTGTATTTGTGATAAATTGTGTGGTATCTTTTATAACTTTGTATGACAAAAACCAATAAAAATATTTATATATATAAAAAATAGTCATGGCTCCCCCCCCCCCCAGAATCCAGGAACCTACATTTAGCAAGAAAGGGACTGACTGTTAAACCACTGTAGAAATTGTACCTCTGTGATAGGGAAAGAGGTGACCTAACAACTCCCAGCAACCTTAGTAAACTACACTTTCCCAGGAAGCGGCTCTGTGATCTTTCCAAATCCTACAGTACTATCTGTACCAGACTTGATATATATATTTTTAATGTGCTTTCAGCATCAGTGACTTCATTGTTAAAACACTATGGGAAGCAATGCATCAATGAAAATGCTAATAATAATGACCAAGTATGCCAGGATTCGAACCTAGGGCCCCTGGCGTGAAAAGCATGTGATTCACCTGTGGATTTTCATCCAAAAGCTGAAGATACCAGGGATTCAAACGGCGGCCTGTATGCATAGCATATTCAAGTTTTTCCTCTGCAACGATGAGGGATAGAAACTTGCTTTAGATAAAACATATTTGTCTTATACCAGGCCTTGAGTCATTAGTCCATCTAACTCATGTAGAGTGAACTTGGACTGGCAGCAATGTTCCAGAGTTTCTCGGTCCCCTGCCTGAAAACTTTGGAGCTATCTACCCGCAGCAACGGAGCTGCTGCTATTTGTCCTGAATTAAGACCTAAATAAATGTTTTAGTAGAGGCATGCAAAATACATGCACTCAGGACCCCTTGACCTCAGGCACTAGCAAGGCTACAAAGAGGTTACTGGAGACGAGTGACCTGCAAAGTTACAGAGTCCTAATTGTTTTCTCTTTAAAAGGCGGGCAGGGCTTCCAAATTTACTGAGGATCTTTGCGAAACAAAGCCCCATTGCTGAAGTTTTAAAATAGAAAATGACATCAGAGGCAAATAAACAAGAGCTGGTTTGGAACTAAGAAGCCTTAAAACATGGTCCTTATTTTTGGTCCGCCTCTTATTCCAATCAGCCTCTGGATGAACCTCAACAGGAGAAGGGAGGGTCTTTTGTAGGCAAAGTTTATCAGTTTTCCACCATCAATCACAGGCTTGAAAGGGTTCCAGCTGCTTAAGGGAGACCAATTCCAACCTTCTCACCAGAGAACCCCCACATTGGCAGCAGCGTTAACTCTTCAACAGCCGGGAAACCAGTTCGGACATCCCTGCTCCAGTTGTGCCATAAAAATCTGCCTTATGGATTCAGCAAAAACGTTCTCCTATTCAATCTTTCAGCCAGCCAGCAATCCTCTTCCCAGGACACTCCATTGCATCTTCCCACCCACCCACAGTGATTTTCCATTTCCTCTCTCTAAGCACAGTCTGCCAGCATTCTTTCGCGACTCTCTATTCCAGACACGGGCACATTTTGTACCCTCCCCTGCCCCTCCCCAGGTCCAAGAAGCTGGTCTACGCTGGCTGGGCCGTCAAAAGTTGTAGCCCGACAACATTGGGAGGCCCAGAGATGGCCCAATCCTGTTGTGGTGCAATTGTTCTCTGCTCAGTTTTGGTTTGCGCAGGCTAGGAATGGGGAACGCTTTTCAACCTGGGGGCCATGTTCTCTTCTGGGGGACGACTGCCAGTGGTGGTTGGGGGCTCGGGCAAAAGTGGGTGGAGGAATATATTTTATCTTGGTAGAGCTGGCTGGTTTCTATGCACAGCCACCCATCAGAAGGCATTATCAGGTACAGAACTGATATTCAGATGGAAATGACACAGGAAATGGACTGGGACGCAAACGAAGCTCATAAAGCGACTGAACTACTATGTGTTAATATACCAACAGAGATTTTAAAAACCCCAGCTTTTCTTTTGGAGAAGGAGATAAAAGAATAAAGAGGGAATGTTTTATAATGGTGAAGACAGTAACTGAGAATTTTCTTTACACTTTCGTAAATGAACTGGACAGTACAGTGGTACCTCAAGTTAAGTACTTAATTCGTTCCAGAGGTCCGTTCTTAACCTGAAACTATTCTTAACCTGAAGCACCACTTTAGCTAATGGTGCGTCTGCTGCTGCCGCGCTGCCGGAGCCCGATTTCTGTTCTTATCCTCAAGCAAAGTTCTTAACCTGAAGCACTATTTCTGGCTTAAAGGAGTCTGTAACCTGAAGCGTCTGTAACCTGAAGCGTATGTAACCCGAGGTACCACTGTACCGGGTAGAAGGCTGAAAAAACAACTTCCAGCAAAGGAAGGAACAATCAAATAACCTAGATTAAGCATTTGACGATTTGGAAAAAATATTGCATACACAACTGACAGATGGCTCTAGCTGGACGTCCTACCTTTTCCCCTCTATTTTCCTTTCCCTTGGTAGTTGTTTGTTTGTTGCTGTTGTTGTCTCTCTCGTATTTTGGTAAGAACTGTATACAGATGATGGAGGAGGAGTTTGAGGACCCCGTGTGAGAGGCGGGTAAGGGAAGATCTCAAAGGGTGGGAGACTGTGACAAGAGAGGGACGAGCTCAGGGGAGAGCACACCTTCCTCTGTAGGGGATGAAAGTTAAGATATAGGGGTGAAAGAGGATTTTGTAGTTTCTTTTTCCATTTCTTCTTTCCATGGTTTATTTTCTTTAATTTTTTGTAGATTGGTTTGTTCTTTCTAATTGTACTGTGGAAACTTCAACAATAAAATAAAGTGAAGTATTATCAGGGTTCAGAGATGCATTCCAACTAGAGGGAAAACATTTGCTGAGTGTGCAAACAGGTGTGTGACAGGTCCATGGAGAGTCACGAACAGGGAACGGCAAAGTTTTTGTAGCTTGGGCCGGTTCACGGTCCCGGAACCGGAGTGCGCGCGCACGCATGCGCAAACACTATTTCCTGTGCTCCTTCCAGCGTGGAGGAGGCATATGCAGCTTCCCATTGGCTGCAGGAGCTTCCTGCAGCCAATGGGAAGCCGGCCAGCATCGCGGAAGGCAGTCCCTGCTCTCCTCCGCGCCGGTTTAGCCCAGCGCACAAAAGCCGACTGAGTGGACGGTGGAGGTCCATGGGCCGGTTAAACGACCCCTGTGGGCTGCTTGTGGCCCACAGGCCTTAGGTTGCCAACCCCTGGTCATGGGGGCCAGACTGAAAGGGCTTGAGGGCAACATTTAGTCCCTGAACTTGAGGTGCCACATCTGTGGTGTGGGCTGAGCTATCAGTAGATTGGGGGAGAGTGTAAGCCTAATTGATATTTCTGGTTGATCATGGTTCCCTCTCAACTCAGTGATTCTAGGTATCCCAAGCCAGATTTCTTTATTTTTTAATTTGTATTTTGGCCTGAACCAATTTCCCCCTCTTCCCTTTCCTCCAGCAGCGACAACTTGTCCCCTTTGGGAATCAGCTCGCAACTCCTCACATCTGCTTTTGCTATAAGATTTCCCAAGAACGCACCACTCAAAAAAAGTCTCGTGAGGGACACACCCAGCATCACGAGGACTAAGGTTGGGGTGCTTTGCCTGCCACCCCGTTCTCTTCCCACTGTTTGTTTATCTTTAAAAGAAGAAAGACAATCGCTCTGGTTGTTTCCACAACCGTCCCACTGCTGAACTTTATATCCCGGAGGCCAAAGCAAACAAACTGGTCTAGGAGATGCCCCAAGCATTATGGAAACATTTCGAGTATGTACACATTTACATAGCAAACAGAGCCTAGAGACAGGAGGGAGCCCTGCCATTCAAAGTACCATTTCTAGAAGCCAAACATACCTTTCGAATGCTCTTATTTCCTGTTTCTACTCAGCTACGCCACTCAGCACCGGAACTGCTTTGCATTAATAAGAGTGACGGTGCACACCTAACATTTTATTAGGCACACCAACATCAGGTGAGCATTCCTGAGTCAAGATACCTTGGGGGGGACGGACACATACCTGTGCAGCTTTTTAAAAAGTCCCATGGAAGGTAAAACACCTCATTTGAAACTGTAGCACAATAATACAAGCAGAAGAAAAGGAAAAGTAGGAGATCTCGAGGTTGTATTGAACCAAGTTCTGCTCATAGTAGACCCAGTGAAATTCCTGGACGTAAGTTAGTCATCTGCTTAAACAGACGTTAGTCATGTTCATTAACTTTGGTCCCATCTGTACAATACACTTGAAGGAGTGTCACAGCACTTCAAATTTAGTTTGTCAAAGGTGCTGAGAGTTAGGAGACTCCTTTTCCCCTCAAGGAGCTACAATCCCCAGAGTTCCCTGGGAAGAGGGACAGACTGTTAAACCCCTCGGAGTTACAGCTCTGTGAGGAGAATCGGGGTCTCCTAGCGGCTCTCATCACTCATAACAAACCACAGTTCCCAAGACTAGAGGAAGCCATGACTGTTTCAAGTAGCATGATACTGCTTTAAATGTTTAGCGTGGATGGGGTCTGGACTAGCATTGGCTATAACCCCAACTTCTGAAAGCAACACCTTACAAACATGGGAATACTTCAATAGACACTGTTGACATTCTTTGAACTCTTCTAGTACGCTAAATGGATGCCAATGACAACTCCATCAGCAGAGCGTGAGACTCTTAATCTCAGGGTTGCGAGTTCGAGGCACGGCTTGGGCAAAAGAAGCCTGCACTGCAGGGGGTTGGACTAGATGACCCGCATGGTCCCTTCCAACTCCAGAATTTTGTGATTCTATGATTCTAGGACATTTGTTTGTTTGTTTAACTGCCACCATGATAGGCCAGTCTTTTATTTAAGCACAGGCCCGATAGCCACAAGCTTGGATTGTTTATTTGCTGTATTTTTCAGTCACCTCATGCAATGAGCCTCTAGCCTTCCTCAGCCTGGTGAGCTGCTTGAGAAAGGTCTGATGCCAACGAGGCATACATGATGGGCTTCCACGGCACATTTCCCTTTAAGACCACCTTCTTTACGCAGATTATCATGTAACATCGGTACTATTTTCATTTCTAGCACCCTACTCTCCTGAAAGCATTTTCAACAGCATACCAGCACAAAGCCAATCAGACAGGCATGTAGGACAGCCCTCCACCCAACGGCAAATGAAATACTGTGGTACCTCGGGTTACGTGCGCTTCAGGTTACATACGCTTCAGGTTTCATACTCCGTTAACCCAGAAATAGTACCTCGGGTTAAGAACTTTGCTTCAGGATGAGAACAGAAATCGTGTGGCGGCGGCACAGCAGCAGGCCCCATTAGCTAAAGTGGTGCTTCAGGTTAAGAACAGTTTCAGGTTAAGAACAGACCTCCAGAATGAATTAAGTTCTTAACCCGAGGTACCACTGTAAATATATAAATAATGTACTTCTTTGAGAGAGGCAGCGACAGTTCCTTGTCTTTAGCCTCACACCCCCAGATGGGCATGTCAATCCATGCCTACAGATGTGCCCAGAAAATTTGGTGGGATCCCAATGACCATTATAGGGTGGAAATATAGGAGCATCAGTTGCACAAGGTGTTCCAAAACAAGGCTATGAAGACACCGTACCTTTAAAGCACAATCGGAGCACATGCTTTCCCTTAAAGGATTCTGGGCCCTGTAGTTTACCCCTCGCAGAGTTGCAGTTCCCAGCAGCCCTTTGCGAACTACAGTGCCCAGAATTCTTCGAGGGAAAGAATGTGTTTCAAAGATATGGTGCGAGTCACTTCCTAGTTCCTACATTACCACCTCAGCCGGCACTGGGGAAACAGGAAGGGCATTAAGGTTAGCAAGTCCAGAGTCTAAATTAAAAGTTGCTCACTCTGGACCGTGGTGAGAAAGGATTCCCTTTCCATTCACCCTGCACACCTAGAACAGATGTAATGCAAAGAGCGATCTTTTGTTGCATGCAACAGGAATGCAAACACCGAAAAGCAAAAGAGGACTCGCTTGTACCAAGATGTTGGGCGTAGTACAAAATGTTCCACAGCCGAGGGGAGGCAGGCACCATGGCAAAACAAGGCTCACTCTCACCTGCCATTAAACTCTTGGCCATTTTTTAATCAGCTGCGAAACAAAAGTGACACATCTGTCCTCTTTATGGGGAAATCATATTGGTGACAAAAAAACACACACACCCTAAGCTCTGCACGCTGCAGTCCTGAGCAAAAAAGCCCAAGGTGGGGTGGGGAGACAAAAGCATCCAACAGAACACCAAACCCCACTTGCAAAACATCCCCCCCCCTTTCTTCCCCTCAGAGAGAGAGATAGGAAGGAAGTTTCCTTGAGTTGGGGAGCCGGCATGTAGTCAGAGAGGGAGGAAATCCTTGCAGAGCAGACGGAGAAGGGGGGGTGGATAAGATTCACGATGCGACAAGGGGTGGAGTTGAGCTTCCTGGGTGTGAGTTTGTCAAGTTTGCAGAGGAAAAGAGCTGCGGGGAAGGGAGGCACGGGGGAAGAACTGAAGCGGGTGTGGAAGTGGAGCGACTCCGGATCCTGCTCCGCGTTGCTGGATCTGCAGAGCAACTGCTCCCACAAAAGAAAGCTTCAACTGACTCTTTGTCCTTGTGCATACCACCCTTTTAAATAATCAATAATAATCAATAAGAAGCAGCAGCAGCAGCTACGCCTGCTTTCCCACAACGGCAGCTAGCTCCCTCCGCTTTCCGCCTCTCCTATGCAGCTGGAAGGGGTCCCCCGCGGTCATCTAGTCCAACCCCGGCAAGGCAGGAATCTTTCCCCCCAACTTTTCCCAAAGTGCGGCCAAAATGACAGAGGTTCCCTCCAGATGCAAGAGCCTCACCCGGGCCCGGCTAGTTCCACCCCGCCCTCCCCGCCCCGACCACCCTCGTCGCCCCCGGAGGACTCACCCAGCCAGGCAGCGAACTTCTCCCAGCCTTTTCGAAGAAGGGGAGGAAACGTACAAGGCTGCGGCTGCCGAGTCTCCGCCCGGCCACTGCGCCTGCGCGCCCCTCCCAGGACGGGCTCCGAGGCGGCGCTCGCGTGGGATCATGGGAGGCGTAGTCCGCCATTGATTTGGGCTGTAGTCCGGAAGCCTCTCGCTCGAGGGATGGAGCGGGAGCGGAGAATCCCGGGGATGACGCCGCCGCCTTATCTTCCGTTGCACATACAGACCTGGGATTCCCCCAAAGAAGGAATCATAGAATTGTAGCGTTGGAAGGGGCCACGGGGGTCATCTAGTCCAACCCCCTGCGATGCAGGAATCTTTTGCACAACGTGGGGTTCGAACCCGCGACCCTGACATTAAGGGTCTCGCACTCCACCGAATGGCATTCCACTTCTGCAGGCCTAATATAATATAATATAATATAATATAATATAATATAATATAATAATTTGCTTGCTCCATTAAAAATAAACCACTAAAGCGGATTCATAACATAATTTATATACTTAATGATAATAATACTGACATTTTGTCTGCAAATTTTGAGTGCCTGTATTGTTATTTTTAAAATAAATTGTTTCATGAAATTGATTAGAGGGGGGTGCATTCTTCACCAACACTGGGAAGGTGTTGGTGTAACCTGGTCAATTCAAAATAAATAGCAGCAGCAACAACAACAACGTCGTCAACCAATATATGTAAAAAAAACACAATCCATGTGTTTGTATAAAACAATACAAATAAAACAATTTAACAGCTTAAAACTAGATGGGAGAGAAAATACTGCCTAATGCAGAAATTAAAAAGTAGTATGCAAAATATCAACATGCTCCAGATGATGTACTATATCTTATTTCCAGTAATTTGGATCCAAGACTCAACCTTCAAGCATCCGTGTCTCACCTAGGGTACTGCAGACACTCCCATTCCAGTTCTTACCCAGAGAGGCCTTATGGACACTTATCATGGGCACACACTCCACCCAGAGGCCAGTAATTTCTTTTCCACATTTTCCCACCAATTCATCCAGGGTTGGGGTGGGGGTGTAAACAAAGGTTTTTTGAGTGGCAGGGATGGGGGGACAGGACCCTTGCCCTTGTAACCTACAAAGCAGTGACTTTTACAGCCCTTTCTCTGAATTAAAGTTCATAGAATCAGAATTGTAGAGTTGGAAGGGAGACCATGCAAGTCATCTAGTCCCAACTCTTGCAGTGCAGGAAACTTACCTAACCTAGAGCTCAAACTCATGAGCCTGAGATTAAGTGTCTCATGCTCTACTGACTATCTGAGCTGACATAAGGGGAACAGAAAAGAAACATACATTTCAACATGCATGTTTCTTAAAGAAAAATAAATAGTTTCTAATGATCAAGTTGGCTTTAGATATTGGGAAAACCATTAACTTATCAGCATGGGAAGAAGAACTATGGAGAAAGAACTGGAAATTTACAGCCTGTGAAGTACTGAGGAAAAACCTAATCAAGATGTTTTATAGATGGTACAGTGGTGCCTCGCAAGATGAAAAGAATCCGTTCCGCGAGTCTCTTCGTCTTGCGGTTTTTTCGTCTTGCGAAGCAAGCCCATTAACGGCTTAGCGGATTAGCGCTATTAGCGGCTTAGCGGGCTTAGCGGATCAGCTGATAAGCGGTTTAGCGGATCAGCTGATTAGCGGCTTGGCAGATCAGCTGATAAGCGGCTTAGCGGCTTGGGGAAAGGGGGGGAGGGAAAAAAACCCGCAGGAACTCGCAAGACATTTTCGTCTTGCGAAGCAAGCCCATAGGAAATTCGTTCTGCGAAGCACCTCCAAAACGGAAAACCCTTTCGTCTAGTGGGTGTTCCGTCTTGCGAGGCATTCGTCTTGCGGGGCACCACTGTACTTAACACCTACCAAAATAGCTAAAATGTATAAGAGAAAAACAAATCTATGCAGGAGGTGTGGTAAAACGGAGGGGACACTTATACATGTTTGGTGGACTTGTGAAAAAATCAAAAGCTTCTGGAACACAATGTATGACGAGCTTAAAAAGATGTTTAAGTATAAATTTATGAAAAATACAGAAGCTTTTCTACTAGGGATAACGGACACAGGCATAGCAAGAGAAGATCAGAAAATATTCCTCTATGCCACAGGAGCGGCAAGGATCCTAACTGCTAAAAACTGGAAAAAAGAAACTGTGCCAACAAAAAAGGAATGGCAAGATAAACTGTTAGAATATATTGAACTGGCTAGATTAACAGAGGCAATTAGAGATCACACTAGACAAGAGTTTCAAAAAGCATGAGGGAAATGCAGAGAATACTTCACAAAACAGTGCCCTAAAATACATACCTGGGCTTGTTTCGATTAATGTCTGCAGGAGACTTTGTGGATATTTAAGTTATAATTAGAAAAATCTTAATAATTATTCATAAAGGACACAGTTTATAAGAAGTAAATAAGGAGGCCAGAAACAAGTTAAAGGAAGTCTTTTATTTGGTTGTTTGTATTGTTGTATGTTATGTTCACTGTATGATATGTTCACGTTTAATGTGTATTGGGGGCTGGGGGTTGTGTTATGTTGTAAATAAAATTCCAATAAAAATTTAAAATTTAAAAAAGAAAAGAAAAGAAAAATAAATAGTTTCAGCTTAGTAAAGGGTAAAGGGACCCCTGACCATTAGGTCCAGTCGTGGCCGACTCTGGGGTTGCGGTGCTCATCTTGCTTTACTGGCCGAGGGAGCCGGCGTACAACTTCTGGGTCATGTGGCCAGCTTGACTAAGCCGCTTCTGGCGAACCAGAGCAGCACACAGAAATGCCATTTACCTTCCCTCCAAAGCGGTACCTATTTATCTACTTGCACTTTGACGTGCTTTCAAACTGCTAGGTTGGCAGGAGCAGGGACCGAGCAACGGGAGCTCACCCCGTCACGGGGATTCAAACCGCCGACCTTCCGATCGGCAAGCCCTAGGTTCTGTGGTTTAACCCACAGCGCCACCCGCGTCCCTTAGTACTCATACTATGCTCTAAAAAGAAACAGAAATTTTGGAACTCGTGTAGCAAAGCAATACCTTCGACTTAACAGTCAGAAATGCCTCTGCCACTGAAATGCCAGGTCTTCTGTATCCACCCAGAGCACTGCCAACTTCAGTTCACACCACCACCATCCACAATAGTGGACAAAAACAGGATCATCCTTTTTACTACCTCTCTCAAACCAGGTTCAGTTTTGAGCAATCACTCACCTTAGCACATGAATCAATATGTTTATAGTGGTGGCAGGACAAGAGAGAGTTTGACCGGAGATGGACGGCCTTTGATATCATTTGCCATCAAAGCACAGTGAAATATACTCAGAGTCGCAAAGTGATTTCATGCTCTTTATTCAGCTCATAGTGGTCAGGAGGAATGAATGAAAGTCCCCTCACAGTATCTGCTTTATATACATTATTTACACAATGGGCTGCACATGATTGGCTAATTCCGGAATTCTACTGTAAGCCAATCAGGTTGTGGATTCACTTCTATCTGGAGCAGGATTGGGTGGTTCCTGCCAACCAATCATACTGCTGCATTGTTCTAGGACCAATCAGACTGCTGCATTCTGAATCCTATTGTTCTAGGACCAATCAGACTGCTGCATTTTGGATCCTATTCAACTCAGTACATAACACACAGGATGATCAGGAAGACACACCTGAAAGACTTGTTCAAGGATGCATAAAGGAAAAGCTCTGATCCCAAACTGATGTAGTACTAAGAACTGCATAATGCAGGGAAGAGTCTATTACATTTTTGATAGAGAATGGTGCCCAGAATAAGCAGAAGCACCACATGGGAAACAGAGTTCTGCATCCCTAGGTGGTCCATTGCCAAGACAGCAGGGCACAACCTATTTTGCCATAGGTCTTAACATGGGGAGGAAAAACCTTAATAACTTTCAAACCGCTGATCAGAACTTCATCAGGCCAATGAAAAGGTCAGGTCGACTACAAGCCTGAATAAAATGCATCAGTGGTCCCCCGTCCCCCCCAAATTGGAAATAACCAAACGATAAAGGTAAAACAGGTAAAGGACCCCTGACAGTTAAGTCCAGTCGCAGACGACTCTGGGGTTGCAGCGCTCATCTCGCTTTACAGGCCGAGAGAGCTGGTGTTTGTCCACAGACAGTTTTTCCGGGTTATATGGCCAGCATGACTAAGCTGCTTCTGGAGCAACGGAACACCAAAATCAGAGCAGCGCACGGAAACGCCGTTTACCTTTCCGCCAGAGCAGTACCTATTTATCTACTTGCACTTTTTTTTGGCATGCTTTCGAACTGCTAGGTTGGCAGGAGCTGGGACAGAGCAATGGGAGCTCACCCCATTGCAGGGATTTGAACCGCCAACCTTCAGATTGGCAAGCCCAAGAGACTCTGTGGTTTAGACCACAGTGCCACCCGTGTCCCCTAAATAAATGATATGCTTTCTTAATAGGGAAAACAAGGCCAAAGTGTCACTTGTCGCTTCGGTGGCAATTATTATCGGATGAGTTTGGAATCTGGCACTTTCTCAGACCTCATGTGAACATCGGGTAGTTCACATACACCGCATTTCGTGTCATTAGCCCAACTAATGTCGTTTTTGTAAACTGCAGAATCTTACAAGGCTTTTCCATGACGTAGCCTTGCTTTTACCGCTTGCCTTAACAATACTTATGGTCCATTGTCGTTTCCCCACTTCTTGGGGGCTCGGGATGGGAGAGTCCCACATGAAAGACAACGCTATCTTAGAGCTCTTTGTTCCATCCCATGAAAAGCTCCCTCTATGCTAAACCGGGAGTTTTCTGCTACTGATCTGCTTGAGTTGTATAATGGCTGTGACAGTTTCCTCTGAGTGTGATAGGCGGGAAGGGGGGTGGCGCTGAGAGATGCCACCAAGCCAAGTTGAGTACTTCTGGCACCCTGCCCATAGTTTGGATGAAGAGAGGCTTTTGTATGCTCAAGAGTATGCCTGCCATTGAGCAGAGGTCTATTATAATTCTCCAGTGCTCCTTAGAAGGCGAGTCTTTTCCCAAACTTGCAACTACATGCTTGAGCAAGGGAGATTTTTTAAAAAATATATAGTAATAGTAAAACTTCCTTTTCAGAGGAGTAGCCTAACTTCTGACATCTACCATGAAACAGAAATTTAAACTGTACCAGCTCTCGGGGAAACACAAAATGTTTAAAAGGCACACAGAAGAGATGAGTAGTTGGCAGTGCTTATGTCTTTCAGAAATATAAAGAGAGAAAGAAAGAAAGACGAACAAAGACAGAAAGAAGCTCTTTTTGCAGAAACTCAAGTAAAGAGCCCAATGAAACATTGCAAGAGGGAATCTGTGATTTGTTAATTAGAACAAGCGGGACCTGCTGCAACAAAACGCAGCGGTGCACAGTGTTCCTGTTCACATTCCAGCCAGCAAGTCACACCCCTTTCCAGAACACTCCATTCCACCATTTATTTATTTACTAGATTTATATCCCACCATTCCTCCATAGAGCTCAAGGTGGAGTACATGTTCCCCCCTGTCATTTCCCCCAATACTTTTAATTGTCAACTCACATTTGTGCAGGTTTAACAGATGAATAAAGTTGCATAGGATTAATTGACTAAGATTTCTGTAAATGGGGGGGGGGAGGAGTCCACATTGATCCAATAAATTGTTTGATTGACACAATAAGTGTGTGTGCAGCAGCAGTCCTATCCCATCCTTGCCATTGCTTCCAATATCTCTGGGCCATTTTCCTTTTTAGGAGGACAGAAGTGTTTGCTCTACAGAGCTGTGACAGCATCCCCTTACCTGGGCTACAGCTCTCAGGTGTAGTGGAGGATGCAATTCTATCGCAAAGTTGAAGAGTCAGCTGTCAATCCAGTAGGCTTCTATTTATGGCAGTTGGTTGGGAGGAACGACCTCATCCTTGGCCTCCACATGTCTTGAACTAGCCCTGATTGTCTAACCTGGAATTCCCATCATAGAATGGCTTGAGCTTGGGAGAGGAAAAGAGAAAATAATAGTATGCCTTGGCAGATGTAGGTTTACAGCTTCCTCATATGTCATTGAGCATTCATCCTGATTTGCTTGCACAAAGCTTATGCAGAGGTTAGACTACGCCTGGTCTTTGCTGAGCATTCATCCCGATCTATTTGTGCGAACTTATACAACAAAGAACATTCATCCTTATTTGCCTGTGTGGTGTTTAGATGTCTTCCTGTTAATCATTAGCTCATCCTGCATGTTTGAATTCATTTCCCCATCTCTTTCCTAACTGCAAGAAGTCTGTTTCTTTTTAAAGATGGACTTTTTAAACTAGGGCAAACCATTGAGTGTTTAAATCCACTAATTGTGCAAACCTATATTTGTTGGAGTACACTTGCACCCTTCCTGTGAATAATAATAATAATAATAATAATAATAATAATAATAATTATTATTATTATTATTATTATTATTATTACAGGGTATTTTACAATATTCAAGTACAGAAAATACATACCATAGTAACAAAAAAACCCACAAAACCCCCACCTGCAGTTTAAAAGGCCATTGATTGTTTAATTAGCCAAAGGCTGAGAAAAACACTTCAATGGCTTTGCTAGGTGAACAGATGCACAATCACGACCTGAATCTTGGTGCCGTTTCAGTATCAGGAATAAGGTGCACTGAAAGAGTGCATTTTTGAGTGGGGAGCCAGCCCCATACATGCAGGTCCTTTGATGAGTGCATATCTTCACAGGTGGTGACAGAAATGAGCTAAGCGTCTTGGGATGACATGTTCCAATACCTTCCTCATAATTAAGTCATCTATATTGTGTCACTGCAAAGAGGCACACTGTTTAATTAAATGAGCGCATGGTTCATTATACATCAATGATAGGGGAAGATTTCTTTGATGCTTACCAGACTGGCTTTTCTGGTGGTTCCAGTTTAGGAATCAAGATTGCAGCTTATGGTTACGTTCCTCTTTAACAAGCGCTTCCACATGAACCTGGAAGGATGGTGCTCTGCTATAATTAGAACTTGTGATCAAGATAATTTCTAAGATTGCCCCCAAGGAAAGGCTGGGACAGACAGGTGTGTCGTTCAGGGAGGAAGAGAGGCAGTCCCCACCTTTCAGTCTCAGTGAGTTAGGATATTACTATTCCTCCAGAGGGGATGCGGGTGGTGCTGTGGGTTAAACCACAGAGCCTAGGACTTGCCAATCAGAAGGTCGGCGGTTCGAATCAGCGCGACAGGGTGAGCTCCCGTTGCTCGATCCCTGCTCCTGCCAACCTAGCAGTTCAAAAGCACATCAAAGTGCAAGTAGATAAATAGGTACCACTCCGGCGGGAAGGTAAATGGTGTTTCCGTGCGATGCACTGGTTTGCCAGAAGCGGCTTAGTCATGCTGGCCACATGACCCAGAAGCTGTATGCCGGCTCCCTTGGCCAATGAAGCGAGATGAGCGCCGCAACCCCAGAGTCGGCCACGACTGGACCTAGTGGTCAGGGGTCCCTTTACCTTTATTCCTCCAGAAGGACCCAGTTCTCTGGTTATGATGAGATAATAAAAAGTTAACAGTCAAAAATTCTCTGAGGCAGGGGAAATCTACGGTGCTTTATGGGAATTTAACCTTGAATGCATGCGAGAGTGTGTTATAACCTTACTTGTAAGTAATCTGCCCCACTCCCACTCGAGACCACTCTTCTGGGAGCTAGGAGGACTGAGATTTATCTACATCAGGGGTGTCAAACTCAAATTCATCGGGGGCCACATCAGCAGTTTGGTCACCCTCAAAGGGCCGGTTGTATCTGTAGGACTTTATCAAAGTTATTTTTCCTTAGGCACTGGTGTGTGTTGTCTTGAACCTATACACTATTTAATATATCTATTCCAGTACGATTTTAAATAAGAATAGAAGAAGAAATAATAATGATTTTTTAAAAAGATGACGAGATGGGCTTCCAGGCAGACTGGAGCTCCAACGGGGAGGAGACAGGAGCCTGTCCCAACAGAGCAGAGCAGAAGCAAATGTTGCCTCCCCCCGCCCTGCGGCCGCACTCAGGAGTCGGAGGATACGGAGCTGCAGTTTGGGCAGCAGCAGTTTCTTCCTTGCAAGGGAGCCCCAGCGGCACTGCGAGCGCGGGTGGCCAGGATGTCCTGCTGGGGCCTGAGCTGCTGCAGTTGCTCCCGGGGAGGGGTCTATCCGCCAAGTCCTCCGGCCCGGAGAAAGCCGATGTATTGGCGTGGGGAGGGGGGCGGTGTTTCGTAGCCAGGCTCCCGCAGCCAAGTTGCTGGCAGGCTCCCACTTTGCTCCAGATGCCGGCACGGTCCTCTTTGGGGTGGGAGGCGCCCCTGCTTTGCGGTGTGGCACACCGCCCACCTGCCCGGCTCCCTCCACCCCACTCTGCGCAGCTGAACCAGCAGCAGCTTCGCCTCTCCAAGCCCAGCCGGGGCGCGCCGCCTGCGGCAAGACCTGTGCTGGGTCCCCGCTCTCCACTCGCCTCTGCCGTTCCCTTCCCCGCCTGCCGGCCCCTCTACTTATCCACCAGGGCGACCCCCAGCCAGCCCCTGGCCCCGCCGCCCGCGCCCTCAGCCATCTCCTCGCCAGCTGCAGCGCCGCAGTGGCCTCTTCTTGCGGCCCGAGCGAGCGGCGTCCCAAGCGTGGCTCTCGCTCCCTGCCCTCGCTGCCAGCCTCCGCGGCTCCCTCACGCTCCAAAAGTTGTCGCGCGCGTGACCCGCCCCCTCAAGCAGCCGCGCCTGGGAGGCTCCGAGGGGCGGAGGCAGCCGGCTCCGAGCTCGGCTTCGCGGGACCGCCTCCTCCGCAGCGAGTCCTGGACTGGACCGAGCGAGCAGAAAGCCTCTTTGCCCGGCCCGCGAGGCAGGCGAAAGTTGTGGGACCGGCCGGTAGGCAGCGCCGACGGGGCGCTTCGGTTGGAGTCCTGTCTGCAAGCAGGCAGGGAAGGCTGTTTGTGTGGGTCACTTTTTAGAAAGGCAGAGAGCCTCCGCCGGAGTGCGGACCCTAAAATCTGGGTCGGGACCAGTAAAAAGGATGAGAAGCTCACTTCCTCGCCCTTGATGCCACGGGCCACATGACGAGGTCTGGCGGGCCGGATTCGGCCCGCGGGCCTTGTGTTTGACACCCGTGATCTACATGATCTAAGCTTATGGTTCCTTCTGCCCAGTGAAGGATCTGCTAAACATTCTGTTTTAAAACTCAAAGATAGGTTCCCCCATTAGGAACCACCGTCCCCCTGCAAAAACCCACAGTTGGGCAATACTTTGGTATTGGGGCTAACCAGAATGTCACAAAAGAGTGAGCAAACTTTCTGAGTTTTCCGTAACTCTTGCCAGGCAACAAACCAAGGGACTGAGGGGAAGGGAACAGCAACAAAAATTAGGCTGGATGTTGTAGGCATGAGGTCTGGATTTTGACTTACTGTAGGGGAAGAGCCATAGCTTAGCGGCCGAGCATCTGCTCTGCACACAGAAGGCGCCAGGTGTAGAACTGGGACCCAAAGGGTCATCTAGTCCAACCCCCTACCAGCAGGAATGCCCTGGCAGCGCCAAGTAGGGCTGGCAATTTCCCAATGCGACCTTCAGCCCGAATCATGATGGGCTCAATGAGAGCCATGCCTCGTCCTCCTGAACATCAGATTCAACCTCGGAACTTGTGTGCCAGAATTTGGGCACATGCCTCTGAGCATATGCAGAATGTTGTTCCGCTAACCACCGAAAAATAATCCCCAGTTGCAAGGCTACAAATAGGTGGAAATGGAGGCATCCTGACCTGTTAACACAAATTGAAATAACGCGAGGAAATCAGATTCTGTTACGCGTTGCAGTAAATCTATGTTTTATTATTCTACAAGTTTATGTTGTGGTTTATAGCATTGTTTTGATTTCGAATTACATATTGGGTTGGGTGGAGGTACCATAATCTTTTCAGAGCTTGGGGCCTCTAAAGGCCTTAATCTGGCCCTGGACCAATCGTCAGGGATGATGGGAGTTGTTGACCAGCAACATGCTGGTCTGCCCCTTGGCTGCCCCGTGGCTACATTGTCAAGACTAGGAGCTGGGAGGCAAGGGTTCAAATTCCTTCTCAGCCAGGGAAGGCCACCAGGTGACTATGGGCCAGTCACCTTAACTTACCTCACAAGGTGTTGTCATATTGTTATAAAGATGAAATGGAGGGGTGGGAGGAAGCCTGTATGCTCTTTGGAGCAAAAGGTGTCATGCAAATAAAGTAAATACCGTATTTTTCGCTCTATAACACGCACCCGACCATAACACGCACATAGATTTTGGAGGAGGAAAAGAAGAAAAAAAATATTCTAAACGAAACAGTGGATGTATGATTTTTGTGGTTCATGCTGTGGCCACAGACATGTGATCTGACGGTGAGTTTGGGGTAGCCCAATGCAAAAATCCTGAGGATCCATGTGGATCCATGCTTTGTAACCACGTTTTTGCACCACTGCGGCCCCAGGCAACAGTGGGTGCGTGATTTGGGGGGGGGGCAAGCTGTAGCCATGGACATGCTATGTTCTCGGGTGGTGAATTTGGGGTGACCCAATGCAAAAATCCTGAGGATCCATGTGGATCCATGCTTTGTAACCACGTTTTTGCACCACTGCGGCCCCAGGCAACAGTGGGTGCGTGATTTTTTTGGTGCAAGCTGTAGCCATGGACATGCTATGTGATCTGATGGTGAATTTGGGGTGACCCAATGCAAAAATCCTGAGGATCTATGTGGATCCGTGCTTTGTAACCAGGCTCTCTGTCCCTCTCTTCTCCCCACTCAGTGGCTCTTCTCCCGCTTTGCTGTTTCAAAGTGAGCAAAGCGAGCCACGGAGGAGGGAAGGAAGGGGAACCATGGATCCTCTGCTCACGACTGCAGCAGATCCCTCCGCCACCCGCAGGCATTCGCTCCATAACACGCACAGACATTTCCCCTTACTTTCTAGGAGGAAAAAAGTGAGTGTTATGGAGCAAAAAATACGGTAAATATACTGCTGCATTGCAGAGGGTTGGACTAGAATCTAGATGACTCTTCAGGTCCCTTCCAATCCTAGGATTTTTCTATATACCAAATCTTTAAAATCTTTTTAAAATGTAGTATAAACACTGACAACTGGGAAACAGTAGCCTGTGAGTGCTCCAATTGGAGAACAGCCTTTATCAAAGGTGACTTGGGTTTTGAAGGCACTCGAACTCAGGACGCAAGGGAGAATTGTGCTAAGAGGAAGGCACACTTGGCAACCCCCCCCCCCCGTGATCAACTCCGGCCCGGAAACCTATGTCCCCACTGTGGAAGGACATGTGGATCCAGAACTGGCCTCCACAGACTCACTTTTAAAACCGTGTTTATGGAAGGCAATCTTACTCGGCTACGAGTGATCGCCAAAGAAGCTGTAAGGATGAAATGGAGAGTGGGGAAAGATGCCTGTGTTGTGCGCATAGCTGTCAACTTCACCCAGTGGCGTAGCGTGGGGGGTGCAGGGGGGGCCGGACGCACTGGGCGCAACATCTGGGGGGGGCCATGCTCGCACTCGCAGCTCTCTGCCCGAGTGCTAAAATCCATGGGTTAGAGGGCGCAAATTACTTGCCTTGCCCCGGGTGCTGACAACCCACGCTACGCCACTGACTTCACCCTTTTCTTGCGAGGAATCCTATTCGGAATAAGGGAATTTCCCTTCAAAAAAGGGAAAAGTTGACAGCCTATGGCTGTGCGACCCACCTTCAGCTCCTTGGAGGAAAAGCTGGGGTGCAAATGCAATAGATAAATAGACTCCTGCATTGCAATTTCCCCCCCAAAAAAATGCATTAGGTGCGGTTCTGGAGCGGGCAGACCCCGGGCAGGCCAGGGATGCGCCGGAGTCCCAAGAACTACGAGTCCCAGAGTGCTCAGCAGCGGCGCGGAGGCTGCGCAACCGCCTTGCCGGGCTTGGCTGCAGAGAAGGAGGGAGCGCCTTGCCTGTTGACAGCCCTCTGGGGTGGGCTTTTCTCTTTTTTGGTGGGTGGGTGGGAGCGCGCGGGCGAGAGGGGAGCGCGCCATGCAGAGAAAGGCCGGCAGGCGGACGGGATAAATCGTGCGTCCGCCCAAGGAGCAGCGGGCAACGGCGCAGCAGCTGGTAAGCCTGCGGTCGTCACCCCCCCCCATCCCGATCCCGACCCCCGGATCTCTCCCATCTCGGGATGCGTGCATGCATGCACGCTCGCTCGCTGCCACCCCACCCGCCCTGCCCTGAAAAGGATGGAGCCGAGCATCCTTCACCAGCCAAACTCCCTTCTGCAAGGAGAGCCGGAGATGATGGCATGGGGTACATAGCAGCCAATTCCTGGGAGCCGAGGTCCCTTGCCCCCCCCCCATAAAATATTTGAGGGCTCCAGGGATCTCCAAAGTTGATGGGCATTGCCATCCAAATGGTATGTGCGCCCCGCATCTTGTGATCGATTATGCGGGGCTCCCCCCCCCCCAATATTTTATTCAGGTTGGCACCCCAATGGGGTGCAATGGTGCGTTCTCACCCCACCTCTCCTGGATCTGCCTGGGGGTGAAGCCACTCCTCTATTTGAGCCGTGGAGGGGACAGAATGGTCCCCGCGTTGCCCGCTGCTTGCATTACATCTCCTAAAGATGTACTATGCAATGATGCTCCGTTGAGGCTCAGCCGCCTCTGTTGCCAGGCGGTGCGGGCCGTGTGTGTGGGTTGGGGGGAGGGGGACGGCGCTATGGGGAGGGGCGATGTATTGGATGTGGGGCCTTCTCGGGTCTTTTCCCAGGGAGAACCCGCCCGGGAAGCAGAGGTGGGGCACGGAGGAGCGGTTTCCAATTATACAGCAGATCTTTGCCAAAGGGAGTCACTCGCCAGGAAATGGGCAAAGGGGCAGAGGCGAGCGGGTTCAAGACGAGCAGGGCCAGGGATGCCAATCTGAATAAAATATATGGGGGGGGGAGTCCCCCAGGTAAGCCTCACCCTTACATAATCGATCGCAAGACGCAGCATGCACACACCATTTGTTGGCAATGCCCATTAACTTGGGGGGAGGCAGGCCCCCTCAATTATTTTATTGGGGTGTGTGTGCGAAGGCCCCTATGAGCAGGAATCCGGATTAGAGCTTTGCCAAAGGGGACTCGGTCAGAAAAGTGCAGAGGGAATGGGTACACATACAAATAATAGTAAAAAAATGAATAATAATAGCAATAATTCTCCTCATCCCAAAGAGGTTTCACTTTGATCTTGCAGCACTGGGCTCCTTGGTGTTTGTGTGTGTTTTAGGATAATAATGGATTGCTGTTGCTATTGTGTGTGTGTGTGTGTTTTAAAATGCTTCTATCATGAGAAGTGGGTGTTGTCAGGTGGTCCGTGGGAGACAGTGGCGTAGCGTGGGTTGTCAGCACCCGGGGCAAGGCAAGTAATTTGCGCCCCCTAACCCATGGATTTGCGCCCCCTAACCCCCAGATGTTGCGTCCGGTGCGGCTGCCCCCCCCTGCACCCCCCACGCTACGCGACTGGTGGGAGAGCAAGGGGCTGCTCGAACTGAACTTCCTGCCCTGACCAGGATGGGGCTGGACTAGATGACACCTGGAGAGCCCTCTCTCTGACTCTTACGATTCTGTGGCATGTGGTGGTTCTTTAATAGGTGTGTGTGCACTTAAGATATTTATAAAGCCCTTTGCTAGTGGTCCTCGATAAACGGCTCACATAGAAATGCTAAAACAGTAGGCACCTGTTTAAAAATAGTATAAAAATAGCAAGCACAAGCTACAAAGGACAGGGTGGGGGCGTTTAAAAAAATCTCTCTTTCTCCTCTGTTCAGGGCAAGATGGTTCTTGAGTAGGCTCTCTGGTGGCGTGGGAGAGGCAGAACTAGATGATGGGAAAAGGCTGTTCTGCCTCTTCTTTCCCCTCCCCCTTTAAGCATTTTAAGGTGTCCTAGAGATGCTGGTGGTGCTGTGGGTTAAACCACAGAGCCTAGGACTTGCCGATCAGAAGGTCGGCGGTTCGAATCCCCACAACGGGGTGAGCTCCCGTTGCTTGGTCCCTGCTCCTGCCAACCTAGCAGTTCAAAAGCACGTCAAAATGCAAATAGATAAATAGGTACCACTCCGGCGGGAAGGTAAACGGCGTTTCCGTGCGCTGCTCTGGTTCACCAGAAGCGGCTTAGTCCTGCTGGCCACATGACCCAGAAGCTGTATGCCGGCTCCCTCGGCCAATAAAGCAAGATGAGCGCCGCAACCCCAGAGTCAGTCACGACTGGACCTAATGGTCAGGGGTCCCTTTACCTTTACCTAGGATTCTTTAGGTGGGTTTCTAGAAAGCTGCTTTATACTGAGTCAGACCACTGGTCCATCTAGTTCAGTATTGTCTTCACTGACTGGCAGCTGCTCTCCAGGGTTTCAGCCTGTGAAAAATTCCCAGCCCTTATTTGGAGAGGATGGAACCTGGGACCTCATTCCTTCAAAGCAAACTAGATGAATTGATGACCCTTGGGGTCCATTCGGACTCTACAATTCTGTGATTCAAACTGAACTGCAGCCCCCTTCCCAGCTGCTGCAAGAGATGAACAGCACAACCCTGTGTGTGTTTCCTCAGAAGTAAAGTCCCATTGTGCTGAATGGCGCTTACACACCTTAGTCCGTGTGTTTGGAATTTCAACCTAGCATAGTTAACCTTTCAGAATTGCCTTGATTCTCCCCAGTGCCGCAGATGTAATAGATAAGAAGAAAGGGAGGTGGTTGTGCTATTTAGTTCCGAATGGGTGGGGCATTGAAAAGAAGAGCAATTTAAAATATTACTTTTAGTGTCCTGTATTTTTTTTTAATAGATTGGACAGGGATTTTTTCAATAAGATAAATGCATAACATAAAACAGTACCTGGAGACAGGATGGTGCATTAAGTAAAAAATACAAACGAATAAATAAAATAGGTTCTTGTATGCTAGCAGATACAATGCACAGATTCTTTCCGCGAATATTTCACAGTGCTCCTCACACTGTGGGTGGATTTGCATTTTCTTGCGCCAACACATGATAGAAAGACCCAATTTTCCAACAAAAATGACTGCAGGGTTGCTGACCCTTTCCCCTTAATATGCATTTTTTAAAATGCAACAACAACAACAACCAGATAACATCCTTAAGATAGTTCATTTTAAAAAAAAGAGATTAAAATGGACCCAGCTGCCCGAGTCAAACAGCTTTTCTCCCGCATTATCTTTGACTGAGCATCCCCTGCAGAGGACCTCTGTATAATCCAGCTGTGGTTGTGTAATCAGCAGAGGCTAAGAACAAGGAGAGTGCATCTTGCCAAATGCTCATGCCAAAAGAAGCACAATAAGGAAAAAAATTACAACAAACCATTTCACATCTTTGCTTCAGGACAAAGCAAGAAGCTTTTAGGATCGTCAGCCACTGTACCCAAGAGCTAAATCTCCTTTCTCTCTCTTTCCCCACAAATCCAAAACATGGCAACCAGCTGGATCCTGAGAATGGAACTGTCAAGCAGGGGTGGTGAGCCTCAGACCTGGGGGTCGTGGCCCCCCAGGCATCTCTGCCTGGCCCTCGGGACTCTGCTGACCCCATGCTGCCCCTCCCTCCCAGGTCACACCCAGCACGGATCCTGCTCCCCGCCTTCCTCTAGTGATTTTTACTTGGCTGAAATGTGTCCTTGAACTGTGACAATTCCTCTCGTTTGCCTGGGCATAGGATGGAAAGTGGTTGTGTGTTTGCCAACCCCAGCCTTTGCCGCACTTGCCACTGGCTTGCGGCCCCCCAGATAGGGGATTCCCCACCGCTGCTGCTGAGCCTTACTGAACGAAAACCCCTTTTTCTTGAGAAGTGATGCGCAGATGAGATGAGATGAGTGCTAAGTAGTGCTGAATTAGCTTCGTTCTACATGCTTTGAAGCTGCAGTCCAGGAGTCAGCAAACTTACCACGCCTCGGGCCGGTGTCTCCAGCGCCAATCACGCGGCAGGCTGGAGGGCAGGGGAGCGAGTGCCCATATGGGTGCGCACACACTATTTCTTTCTTTTTTTTAAGTAATATTTATTGAACAATTAATAAAGGTACAGAATAAAAAAAAACATTTAACAGAGTAAAAAACAAAAAAACAAAAAACACCAACAAACAGGACAGAAAAAGAGTTTTCATATCCTATACTTCATCACTAGTTTCTTGACCTCCTCACACCTCCCTTTTTGTATTCCAGTTCAGATATTTAGTTCAGCAAATCCTTACCCTCTATCCTTAACTTTACTCAAAATCTTAGCCTCTATTGAAAATACATTTTCCCTCATTATCAACCTATATTTACATATTCTTATTAATCTTTTTACCAACACTGCTTATTTTCCATCCAACGTCCCTTTAACATTCATAAATTTTACAGTATTTCTGTAGATATTCTTTAAACTTTTTCCAATCTTCTTCCACCGCGCACACACTATTTCTGACGCTCTTCCGGATCAGAGGAGCACCGGAAATAGCTTGTGCGCATGTGCATGGGCCTCCTCCGACTCTGATGTGCACCGGAAATAATGCTTGCACATGCACAAATAACACTTGCGCATGAGCACAAGCTATTTCTGGTGCTCCTCCGGTAAGAGCGGGCAGCGGGGGTCGCTGCGGGCCGGATAGACAAGTCCCTTGGGCCTTATCCGGCCCGCGGGCCCTAGTTTGGGGACCCCTGCTGTATTCGCATTTCAGATCCCAGCTAGCAGAGACTGGGACATCAGCCCTATGGGAGTAAGCTGGGATAGCTCAATCCATAGAGCATGAGGCTCTTGATCTCAGAGATGTGGGTCCAAGCCCCGTGTTGCATTGCAGGGGGTTGGAATAGATAATTCTTGCGGTCTCTTCCAACTCTATGATTCTACAAGAAGCCCTGAAGAGATGCTGCCCTTGAGAATATACATGACTTTCTATCAATGAGGAACTTGACTCAATATGTGGGCTCCTCCAAATAATCCTGTTTACTGAGTGTTTGTCCTGATTTTCTGGCCCGAAGCTTACAGAATCATAGAATTGCAGAGTTGGAAGGGACCGGCCTAGGACCCATGTACATACGGGACTGCCTCTCCTGGTATGGCCCACGGAGGACCTTAAGGTCCACAAATGACAACATTTTGGAGGTACCAGGTCGTAAGGTGATTAGATTGGACGCAACTAGGGCCAGGGCCTTTTCAGTACTGGCCCCGACTTGGTGGAACGCTCTTTCACAAGAGACTAAGGCCCTGCGGGACTTGACATCTTTCTGCAGGGTCTGCAAGACAGAGCTGTTCTTCCTGGCCTTTGGTTTGGACTCAGTCTGACCATGATGTTTCCCTCCCCTTATGGTTTTGATTATGGGCTATTTTTAAAATGAGGCTGCATTTTAAATTGCATTTTCACCTGTATTTTAAATTGGTTTTTCCCCCTATTATGTTTTTACTGTAATGTTATTGGTGTTAGCCACCCTGAGCCCAGCTCTGGCTGGGGAGGGCAGGGTATAAATAAAATTTATTATCATCATCATCATCTAGTCTACCCTCCCGCAACGCAGGAATATGCAGCTGTCCCATACGGGGATTGAACCTGCAACCTTGGCATTATGAGCACCATGCTCTAACCAACTGAGCTATCCGCCCCCTCTGCAGAGCTTAGACTATGTCTGGTCTTTGTTGAGCATTTGTTCTGATTTGCTGGTGGGGAGGTTATACAATAACGAGCACTCAAGCAGACTTGCCTCTGGGGTGTTTATGTGCCTTGCTGTTCATCATGTGTTCGTCCTGAGCTCTCCACTGTATTTTCCTAAGAGCGAAAAGACTGGGTGTGTTGCAACATAGCACTTTCATCTACTTCAGTTGCGCAAACCTAAATTTCCGGTATGCGCTTGGATCTCTCTCATGAAATGCTGGCGGGCTGGAGGTGACCTAAGTCAGTTCCACATGTTGCCAGGTGATGTTCGGAGAGCCTTTTAGCACCGCTTTTGGCACAGAGCAGAACATCATGTGCCAGACTTTTCATTATGTATTAAGATCTGGAACTGGCTGGAAGGCAGATTTATATTTCCAGCTCATGAGTGATATGTCTTTGAGAGCACCTTTAATACATGACCTCTTTTGGATGTGCATCATCCATTATCCAACCTGCTTCTTTCTTCTTTTTCTTCTTTGGCGATCACTCATAGCCGAGTAAGATTGTCTTCCATAAACACAGTTTTAGCAGTGAGTCCGTAAGTGACTGTGGAGGCCAATTCTGGATCCACACATCCTTCCACAGTGGGGACATTGGTTTCCGGGCGGGAGTTGATCATAGTGAGAGTTTACCAAGAGTGCCTTCCTCTTAGCACGTTTCTCCCTTGCATCCTGAGTTCAAGCATCTTCAAAGCCCATGACACCTTTGGTAAAAACTGTTCTCTAATTGGAGCACTCGCAGGCCAGTGTTTCCCAGTTGTCGGTGTTTATACTACATTTTTTAAAGATTTGCCTTGAGAGAGTCTTTAAACCTCTTTTGTGGACCACCAGCATTACGCTTTCCATTTTTAAGTTTGGAATAGAGTAGTTGCTTTGGAAAACGATCATCAGGCATCCGCACAACATGACCAGTCTAATGAAGCTGATGTTGAAGAATCATTGCTTCAGCACTGGTGATCTTTGCTTCTTCCAGTACACTGGCATTAGTTCACCTGTCTTCCCAAGTGATGTGTAAATTTTTTTGGAGACACCGTTGATGGAATCTTTTGAGGAGTTGGGGATGTATGTATGGTGCCTGTGTCAATGGTCATTGTCCTAGTTAGAGGCTGTGATGGGGGGGTTTTCTTTCCAGTAGCACCTTATAGACCAACTAAGTTTGTTATTGGTGTGAGCTCTCATACCAATTTTTTTTATTTTGTTTCGACTATGGCAGAGCAACACGGCTACCTACCTGTAACTGGTCCCACAAAGTTGATGTTGAAGAATCATCACTTTAACACTGGTGATCTTTGCTTCTTCCAGTACACTGGCATTAGTTCGCCTGTCTTCCCAGGTGATATGTAAAATTTTTCGGAGACACCGTTGATGGAATCTTTTGAGGAGTTGGGGATGACATTTATAAGTGGTCTACATTTCACAACCAGCTTTCTCCCGATTGAAGTGCAGAGTGTTTGAGGACCCGGACATTTGCAGGGAAACCAAAATGCTTGTTTACAAAGCATTACTGTATCCCACATGCTATTCTTAGTGTGTACAGGCAAAGGCCGATTAATACGCACCCGAAAGATGCATAACCTGCCAACCTAGCAGTTCTAAAGCACGTCAAAGTGCAAGTAGATAAATAGGTACCGCTCCGGCGGGAAGGTGAACGGCATTTCAGTGTGCTGCTCTGGTTCGCCAGAAGCGGCTTAGTCATGCTGGCCACATGACCTGGAAGCTGTACGCCGGGTCCCTCGGCCAATAAAGCGAGATGAGCGCCGCAACCCCAGAGTCAACCATGACTGGACCTAATTGTCAGGGGTCCCTTTACCTTTACCTTTAGCCACAATGGATGCAGGTGGGCATGGTGAATCATTTGAGCCTGAGTGCGTGATCTGGAGCTATATGGTGTAGTGATTAGTGTGTCAGACATGTACAGTGGTACCTCGGGATGTGAACGGGATCTGTTCCGGAGCCCTGTTCGCATCCTGAATAGAACATAAGATGCGACTGCACGTCTGCGCGTGCGTGGGTTGTGTTTTGCCGCTTCCAAGCATGTGCGTGACATCCTTTTGACCTTCTGTGCATGTGCATGCGTGAGCAGCGAAACCCGGAAGTAATGCGCTCCGTTACTTCCGGGTCGCCCGCGGAGCGCAACCTGAAAATACTTATCCTGAAGCATATTTATTCCGAGGTATGACTGTACCTGGGAGACCAGGGCTCAAATCCCCACTTGAGCATGAAACTCACGGGGTGACCTTGGGCCAGTCACTGACTCTCAGCCCTACCTACATCATAGGCTTGTTGTGGGGGTTAAACGAGGAAGGGGAGAACCAGGTATGCCCCCTTGAGCTACTTGGAGAAAAAGATGGGATATAAACGGAATGAAGCAGTAAATAAAATACAGTGCTGCCTGATCACTGAGATTATGGGGAAAATATCTGTTGGCGGTCCCCCGTGGCTCAGAGTAGCTATTAGATAAGCCGTGCATTCAGTGTTGTGGCCCAAGGATGGATTTACACACGGGGTGGGGGGATCGCTATAAATAAGTCAGAAATTAAATTGTTATATAATAATAATAATAATAATAATAATAATAATAATAATAATAATTATTATTATTATTATTTATACCCCACCCTCCCCAGCCAAGACCGGGCTCAGGGCGGCTAACAACCAATAATAAAAACAAGTTGATTAAAATACAAGTTAAAAAACAAGATTAAAATATGACATTAAAACATTAAGATGCAGCCTCATCACAGGAGGAGAAAGGAAAAAAAGAAAGAGGGGGAGGGAATCAAATTGATTCTAAGCCAAAGGCCAGGTGGAACAACTCTGTCTTACAGGCCTTGCGGAAAGAAATCAGATCCCGCTGGGCCCTGGTCTCATGAGGCAGAGCGTTCCACCAGGCTGGAGCCAGTGTTGAAAAGGTCCTGGCTCTGGTTGAAGCTAATCTAACTTCCTTAGGGCCCGAGACCTCTAGGGTGTTGCTATTTATGGACCTTGAGGCTCTCCGTGGGGCATACCGGGAGAGGCGGTCCCGTAGGTACGAGGGTCCTAGGCCGTGAAGGGCTTTAAAGGTCAAAACCAGCACCTTAAATCTGACCCTGTATTCCACCGGGAGCCAGTGCAGTTTGAAAAGCACTGGGTGAATCTGCTCCCATGGCAGAGACCCCGTGAGGAGCCTCGCTGCAGCATTCTGCACCCGCTGGAGTTTCTGGGACAGCTTCAAGGGCAGCCCTGCATAGAGCGAATTACAGAAGTCAAGCCTGGAGGTGACCGTCGCATGGATCACTGTGGCCAGGTCGGGGCGGGAAAGGTAAGGGACCAACTGCTTGATGTGGCGAAGGTGGAAAAATGTCGCCAAAAGGGGGGGAAAAACACTATGTAAAAATTGCATAGAAGTTTCTTTTCCTCTCCGGCACCATCTGGTGTTACATGTTTATAATGCATTCAAGGCATTGTGTTTGTTTGTTTTTTACTAACCTAGCTGAGTCCCTAGTCTGTGGAAATCCCTCCCAACCGAGATCTGACAGGCACCCTCCTTGCTAAACTTCTGGTGCATGACAAAGACTTTCTTATTCCAGCAGGCACTTCCATGTAGTGTTGGATCTGATGATGTCTTATTGGTTTATTCTCTGCATTTTTGTGTACAGTGCTTAGAAATGCTAATAATCGAAAGGTTTATAAATACCTTAAATCAATAAATGAAATAAAAATGAGTGTTGTGATAAAGTATTCACTGTGGGACAGGATACCTGCCAGTCTTGGCAGCACCATCAAGCATTATTGAATAACTAATAAAGTGGTTTTTCTGCTTTTATGAAAACATCCATCACTGGATTTTCTAGATGTCGTTCAGAGGATAAAAGCTATTTTTAGGCATTTTAATCCTCAAGTTGCAGTCGATCAGCAAGTGTTTGGGGCTTCCAGTTCTTTAGCCACAGCACTAAGAAAAAGCACACACCTTCTCTTCTAAATTAGGCTGCTGAAATGTGCACACACAGCATACATGTAAGGTACATGCCTTCCCCCAGAGAATTCTGGGGATTGTAGTTTGTTAAGGGTGCTGGGAGTTATAGTTTTGTGGAGGGTAGACTACTGTTTCCAGAAATCTGAATTAGAGCAGACTTTAATCCCTGGAAGACCTGAATGATGTTGGCTCTGATTCATCGGTAAAGATCAGGTTTTCCCCGTGGAAAAGCAGCTGGACAATGGAAGT